>NC_091480.1:78984855-79336956 GCF_036971445.1 Narcine bancroftii | reverse complement strand
TAATCTGAATAAAAGATAATCAATCTTGACCATTAAATGTTTTTCTTCCCACAAATGCTGACTGACCTGCTCATTGCTTTACATTTATATTTTTATTTCTATCACACATCCTCACAATTTTAAAAAAACTAGAGAATTATGTGTAAAGATGTGCAATAGAAGAAAATGTTCTCAAGATTGTCTCCTGGAAATGTTGGTATTTAAGTGTGTACACAGGCAACTCTATTGCGTAATTGTGGAAAGGTAACATCACAGCCCATCTCTATTGAAGTGTGAGCAAATCACTTCCACTCTCCCATCCTTCGCCCTGCCAAATCATTCTTTTCAGATCTTTACCCAACTCCATTTTGAAAATTACAATTGAATTTGTGTCCTCTTGTTTCTCTGGCAGGTCTAATGAGGACCCCAAAACCCAACAGCAATAGAAATTCACCAAGACAAATGGTTACTTAAACAAAAGTCATTTTTAATTTTCTTTAAACATAAAAACAGGATCAAACTTAACTTATTACCCTTAACTTAACCCCTGTCTAATTCTAAGTGTACATAATGTGTATAAGTTCAGAAAAATTCTCTGATTCACAGTTCAATCTCACTTCTCACTCCTCCAAGTTCACTGGTATCAGGCAATTCTTATACTGTTCACATAATTTAACATTTATGAATTTTCACCAAGCTCTGGTGCTTAAAGGATAAAGGAAGGTTCTTGTTGGTTTCAGAGAGAGAGATTTGTTGCTCATTGGACACACACAAACTGATTCCCTCCCATCAGCCACTTCAGTGTCTTGCCAAAGAAACTTGCCCCATCAGGATTTTCCAAATGACAACCTCTTCTTCTGCAGGTCACCACAGGGTACCTTTTGTTTCCCTTATTTCAGGTGAAGCACTCCAGCCAGCCATTTTCTCTTGTATGGACCACAAGGGTTTTCAACAGGCTGAACTCAGAACACACAACCTGTCATCAAAATGGGGTTTCAACAAGCTGCCAGCTTGCCATGGCTGCTTAAACCAGTTCTCTCTCTCTCCTCTCTCTCTCTCTCCACATGACCTTTTAGAAGAGCAAACTGCATCCAGACAGATTGTGGCACTGGACCCAAATTTCTGAGTTCGTTCATCTGTTGCTTTCAGAACAATAATCCATTAGTCCACAGTATGTCAATTAACACCTACTTGTGAAGTCTCTAAAGGCATTCTTCAAAGTTTTTGCAAAGGCACTTGGAGCCTGGACTGTCTGGCTTGATCAAAGCTCTGGCATTTTAAATGAGAAGTGTTTGAGTCCTACACTACCCCCACAATCTATCTCCTTCAAAAACATATCTATATACAATATAATATCCATCACAAGAGAGTGACATATCATTAATAGCATCTGATCTGCATGTATTAGCTTTTATTTCTCTTATGGCTAGGCGGGCGGTGTTGCTCAGATGGAGGGACATTACCCTGCCTACTCATGCTCAATGGCTACATGACGACACGTAAACTTAGAGAAGATTAGATGCTCAATTTCCAATTTGAATGTAAATTTTCAAACACTGTGGGGACCCTTTTTGAATTACTTTCATAATCTTTATTTGTTATGAAGGTAGAAATGTAGATTAATGAGGTAATTTATCTCTCTGATGAGAAATTTGTCTTTTTTTTTGGCCAAACAGCTTCTTTCTTGGTAATAGGTTTAGATTTTCTTTTTTTAAATAAAATAATAAAATATCCATGCAAAATAATCTGTGTGATTAAAATGTGGATGAAATATGATTTAAATGTAATGTATCTTTTTGAATTTTAACATGTACTCTGTATTTTTGGATGTGAAATTTCAATGACATTTCAAAATGTTGAAAAAGAAGTTACTCTGTAAAAAGATAGATTTCCTAAAGTTTCAGTTCATTCATTTTATGTCCATTCCTGTTTAAACCTTCTAGCAATGGGAACATTTTCTATCTTCCCTGTGCCTGAAGCATCTCCCCTCACCCTCCTCTACTCCAAAGAACACAAGCTTAATTTCTCCATTTGATTCACATAACCAGCCCCTTATCCCTAAAATCATCTCAGTAATGTCTTCTTCCAAGCTTCACATCTTTGCCAAAGTGTGCCATCCAGAACATCATTCCTGTAGTGGCCAAATTAAATGTTTTATGAAGGACTATCATTACCTTCTTGCTTTTTACCCTCTGCTTTTATTTATAAAGCCTTAGATCCTTTTTTTTTAAACAAGTCACTCTGTTTTTGTACTCTGTTTAAAATAGTGGGTTTTTTTTTTAATTTCCATGACCAATTCTCATTCTTATTACCAAAGTGTAATATTAAATCTCTCCACCTTGTCAATGTCGATATATTGCATTTACCAGACTGCACCATGAATGAATTTCTGTCCTTAAGGCAAAAAATATAGAAACCAAATTTCAAGATACTGTACTTTCAAAGCATCTTCACCAGACTTCTGGTAGCTCTGTGGCACCTTGCTGTGTTTAGAGCTGAACATCAGTTTCTTCTCTATTGAAAATGCTTTTGATGGATGTAATCCACCTTCCCAAAAACAATTATGCACAATGCACTCTGTAATTTAAGATGTATTAGTTTCAACAACCACCTCATGAACACAATGGATGTGTCAGCCTGCTTTAAGGACTTCATTTTGTTAATAAATTAGCAATTAAATTGTCCAAGTTACTGCAATAACTGCGATAATTAATGGTCCACCAAAATAACAGAGAGTCTGGTGATATTTACAGCTTTTAATTGTTATTTCCTTATTAAATGTTTTTCAAACTATTTTTCTTATGAACAGTGTACCTATCAAAAGGATATATCAGCAGCCATAAAGTTATGTGAGAATGGCATAGAATCCTTTTAATTTGTCTGGCACAACTTCGGGATTGAAGGGTGTCCACTTGATGCAGAGTCATTTCTTTAGCCAGAGGGTGGTAAATCTGTGGAATTTGTTGCCACCTGCTGTCATGAAGACCAAGTAATTAGGTGTATTTAAGGAAGAGATGGATAGCTTCTTGATTAGCCAGGGCATCAAAAATTATGGGGAGAAGGCCGGGCAGTGAGGCTGAGTGGGGTAATGGATCAGCTAATGAGGAAATGGCAAGGCAGACTCGATGGGCTGAATAGCCTATTTCTGCTCATATGTCTTGTGGCAGTGGTTATCAACATTATTTTTCCACTCACATACCACCTTAAGTAAATCCTTACTAACTACAGAGCACCTGTGGCATTCTAAGGGATTACTTAAGGTGGTATGTGAGTGTAAAAATGTTGAGAACCAATGTCTTATGGTTGTGATTTAGATTTAGATGGGATGTAATCAGCATTGGTTCATATCTCAGTCTGCCAGTTAATTTGGAATATTGTGATGGATAAATATTGGGAGGAATTTGGTAAGATTAATGGGTTACATACATACACACATTTTAAAACAGATCTTATTTGAAATACTGAAGAATTCATATTCAGTAACATTGCAGGATCTATGAAGCATATTATGCTCATTTCACAAGTTGGTGCTAATTGAAATTATGTCATGAAATGAATAGACCATTGTTTGGAAGAGGAGACAAACTGGCTGTTTGCAAGTACCTACAGAGTGCTCACAGAAAGGTCACTCTTGGGTTTTGTTTATCTAGACAACAGATGGGAGAAGAAGGATAACTCCTGTTGTTTTCTGAAGAAGGTGGAGGTTTTTGCAAGTGAGAGAGTCACATGGGCTTTCTGGCAGTTGGAGAGAAAGAGAGAGAGAAGACAAGTTCAACAAGCTCTCTCAGCCAGTGTGTGTGTGTGTGTGTGTGTGTGTGTGTGTGTGTGTGTGACACTGAAAGCAGCTGAACAGTGCAAGCCAGGAAGCTCAGTGAAACTGAAGAAAAGCTCCAGAGTGGCGGATGGCTGAAAGTGCGATCTACCTGATGTTTCTCTTGGAATAAGAGAAACTAAAAGGAACTCATTGGGAGCCTGAAAGAAAGAGGTTATCATCTGGAGAACCCTGATGGGGCAAGTTTCATCAGCGAGACATTGAGGTGACTAATGCTGGTACCTCAGTTGTGGAAATCCTGGAACAACAAATATCTCTCTGCAAACCCTACAAGAACCTTTCTGAGCGGTAAACATTTACCTTTTGAGCACCAAAGCCTGGTGAACTTTATACGTGTTAAATTCTGTGCACAGTATAAGAATTGTCTGCATCTAGAGAACTTGGAAGAAGGAGAAGTAAGATTGAACTGTGAACCAAAGAACTTTTCTTAAATTTACACACACATCATATACGTGCACTTAGAATTAGAAGGGGGTTAATTTGGGTTAGTTAAGTATAGAGATAAGTTAAAGTTTGATTCTATTTGCATGTTTAAAGATAATTAAAATCAACTTTTGTTCAAGTAACTACTTGTCTTGGTGAATGCCTATTGCTGCTGGGTTTTGGGGTCCTTTGGGCTCGTAACAGTATAATGTATGATCTTAGTTTCTTCTGGGTTACATCCTAATGGGCAGCACAGTTGGTGGTAGCGGTTAATCCAATGCCTTTACAGCGCCTGCGATCGGTTTCCTCCCACTGTTCGAAATGTACCAGGGTTGTAGGTTAATTGGGTGTAAATTGGGCAGCACGGACTCATGGACTGAAATGTCCTGTTACCGTGCTGTATATCTAAATTTTAAAAATTTTATGTCTAAATATGGTTAGTTTGGGATTTAGTTTTTGGTTTAGGACAACCAGGTTCAGGAACAGCTGCTCCCCCACCACCATCAGACTCCAACAACAAACTCAATCAGGGACTCATTTAAGGATTCTTACTTTTGCACTTTATTGATTTTTTTTTCTCTCTGTATTGCACAGTCAGTTCATTTACATTTCTTTATTTGTTTACATGTGTACGCTGTGTCAGGTTTTTTTGCACTGCCAATAAGTGGTAATTCTTCCTCGCCTGCGGGAAAAAGAATCTCAGGATTGTATGTGATGTCATGTATGCAGTTGGACAATAAATCTGAAATCTGAATTAGCACACTCCTAGCTTATCTTCTTTAATCTACTCTGTGTTTCATAAGATCTTCCAAAACGCTGCGACCTATGTCCCAAATTGCACCAGATCCCTTTTAGCCTGTTCACAGTAGCAGCTGACCTTTGATCGCATCTGGTTGAGAATAATCTCAATGATGAAGATCATTCCAATTCTGCCAATGGTCTTTCCCCTCTTATCTCTGTGACTTCTTCCAGTTGATAACTCCCCAAGGCAACTACACCCCTCCAACTCTGGAATCTCGAGTATTTGAATTTGATCACTGGCAGCCACTCTTTCAACAATTGAGACTCTTAAGTCGAGAATTTCCTCTTGTTTTTCTGTCCTCCATTAAGATGTACATCAGAATCTATCTGCTGATGTTTTCTTTTCCAATTTCTTTGTTTTTTTTTTAAATAATATCAGGTGCATAGATACATATGAAATAATATTTCAGTAAAAGTAAAATAAAATGACAGATGGTAAACAGCAGTAAACAAGATACGTATGATCCATGTGACTGAATTTTTTAAAAGAAAATAAGCCACTTACTACTCATCTAATTTCTAAACCCAACCTTTCATACGAGAAATTACTAGCAAAGTCAGGCATCAACTATTGATTTTGATACTAATAGGTTCATAAAATAGAAAAAGGAAATGAAGAAAGAAAATGAATAAAGACCAAAAATAATTAATCTATTAAATTTTGAAAATAATTCAAAAAAGAACCCCAAAAAGAAAAAAAATTAATATTCGTTTTAGTAGTTGAACACCTAATTTTCTCTGGAGAGAAGGATGCCATCAAATCCAATAACCGTTGTGTATGCGTGGGAGGGGTGACATCTTTCCACCCCAGCAGAATGAGCCTCTAGCAATCAGGGCAGCAAAAGCAATCACATGGGATTGAGATGGACTCAAAATTAAGTCCATTGGTCCACTCACTCCAAAAATAGCAATAAAAGTGCTTGGAATAAAATGTATATCAAGAATGAAAGATAGTGTACTAAATGCCTCTTTCCAATAGTTACAAAGGGAAGGACATGACCAAAACATATGATATAATATAGCTTCCTGAGTTGTTCACATTTCGAGGATATGTTGAGATAAAATTTAGCTAATTGAACTTTAGAATAATGGTCCCGATAGACTACTTTATAAATTAATATGCATTTTTCAAAATAGTATCCCATGTATCTTCACCAAACTGTTGTTGAAAGTCATGTTCCCAAACTTTCTTAATGTTAGATAAGGAACTATCAGTAGATTTTAAAGGTAATTCATAAAGAGCTGAAAGCAGTCCTTTCTGATTAGGGCTAAAATTATATACTTCCCAGATAAGATTAAAATCTAAGTCTTGGTGAAGTCTCAGCATTAAGGAATTTAAGAAGCTCCTAATCTGTAAATAGCAAAAAAAATGATGATAAGGTCATTTAAATTTGGTAGATAATTGGTCAAAGGAAGCAAAATTATGCTCTGTCCAAGAAATATTGAATACCCAACCTGGACCATTGAGTATATCCAATGTCTTGGACCGAAAGTCAAAAAAGGAAATACGTAAAATTGGACTAATTAATAAAAAATCTGTGATAACCAAAATACTTTCTAAATCAGAACCAAATAGGCAAAGTATCAGTTAGTTTGGAGTGTGAAAAAGACAAATGAGATAAGAGAGTGTCTTTTAATGGATTTAATCTCGAAGTCAATCCATCTTGAGGCACCTGAATATTCATTATGATGTATCCAGGTAATGATATATCTAATGTTGGCTGCCCAGTAATAAAGCCTGAAATTAGGTTATGCTAAGCCGCCATTTCTTTTAGTATTTTGATGGAAAGATTTTCAAATGCGAAATAAGTGAATCCAATGAATCAAAAAAAGATTTAGATGCAAGTACAGGGACAGCTTGAAAAATATACAAAAATTTAGGTAGGATATTCATCTTAATAATATTAACCCTCCCTATTAACGTCATCAAAAGAGGAGACCATTGAGATAAGGACTTCTTAACATGATTCAATAAAGTTTAAAAAAATTCCTTAAACAAGTTAGTGATCTTTCAAGTAATAGTAATACCTAGATAATTGAATTGATTTTTAACAATTTTAAAAGGGGTAGAGGAGTCAAAAGTGCGGGAAGAATCCAAAGGGAATAAAACTTAACCCAGATTGTTAACGTTGTTGTCAATATTAATTCATTGTTACGAGTAGAAGGTTAAACCAAACTTTATAGATGTCAATTGCCCTCATATGATTTATTTCAATATTTTACCACAGATAGAGGTTATTGAACAAATGAATGGCTATTGATTATTCCATAGTGGAGTAAATCAACATCTACCCTTCTAAGCAACTATAATCAGAACTACTCCAGCAACATTAACTGGGATGAAATCAAATTAATGTTATTAGAATCAGTATATATGCATTCCAAATTCTTCGAAGTATGTAAATTTCTAAAGAAATATTTTGTTTTCTGAGTTATCATTAGGAAATAATAAGAGTTCACCCGGATAGATCATTACATTGCCCACCACTCAAGTTCCTTGTTTGTTTCTCGCTCTGCACCATATTAGCTGATTTTAGCCTCATCCTTCAGTCAGACATCACTACTGGGACTTCCTGGTTTCAGAGGATTCCATTCCTTGTCCCTTACATCTAACCCACAGGATTGCAAGCAGAATAGATGGAAGAATTAATTTGCAAGGATATATTATTGGATCAAGTTAATTGCCAAAACTGTGGAACTGGATTTTGATACAAACAAATTTAGATTTAGGTAAATTGAGTAAAATTCTTGCTTAGTGAGAAACTAGAAACACCCAGAAACATGGAGGTTCTCTGTATTTTATACAACTAATGAAATGTTTGCCATTATAATTGGAGGACTGGAACAGCAAGGAGGTAGATAAACTTATTGTCGTCTGTTTGCACTCGTACGAGTCAATGAAACTGAGTTCTCAGGTTCTCGGTGCAAAACATGCAAACACACACACACACACACACACACACACACACACACACACACACACACAAACAAACACTACGTAAGCAGGACAAGTGTTCATCTACACAAATAAATAAATAAACATTGTTTTGTGAATACGAGAATCTCGGCTGGTTAGTGTGAGCAGTTCCTTTGGTCGTTCAGCGTTCTCACTGCCCATGGAAAGAAACTGTTTCTCAGCCTAGTGGAACTGGCTCTGATTCTCCTGTATCTCTTTCCCAACAGGAGCAGCTGAAAGATGCTGTGAGTGGGGTGGAAGGGGTCCTCAATGATTTTGTGTGTCCTCTTCTGTCAACAATCCCGATAGATCACATCAATTGTGGGAGGGCATGACCCCAGTGATCATCTCTGCCACACATGGTCCTGTGGATTGACCTACAATCTATTTCTCTGCAGCAATTATATCAGACTTTGAATGCAGCCAGCCAGGACGTTCTTGATAGAAGGTTGACATAGCAGTGGCTGGTAGCCTTGGTCACATCAGTCTTCTCAGGAAATGCAGTTGCTGTTGCACTTTCCTGACTTGAGGAAATGTTGTGTGTCCACAAGAGGTCACTGGTTAATTGAACATCAAGGAACTTGGTGCTCTCCACTCTCTCCACTACAGTTATTGATGATCGTGTTATATGGCGAGCTCTCCACTGGCCACCGAGACAGAGGTGAACCAAAGAAGAGGTACAAGGACTGCTTCAAGAAATCTCTTGGTGCCTGCCACATTGACCACCGCCAGTGGGCTGATATCACCTCCAACCGTGCATCTTGGCGCCTCACAGTTCGGCGGGCAGCAACCTCCTTTGAAGAAGAGCGCAGAGCCCACCTCACTGACAAAAGATAAAGGAGGAAAAACCCAACCCCAACCAATTTTCCCTTGCAACCGCTGTAACCGTGCCTGCCTGACCCGCATCAGACATGTCAGTCACCAACGACTGCAGCAGACGTGGACATACCCCTCCATAAATCTTCGTCCACGCAGCCAAGCCAAAGAAGAAGAAAGAAAGAAGAGGGCGATCATTCCTGGTCCTCGTGAAGTCCACAGTCATCTCCTTTGCCTTGTCCACATTGTGAGCCAGGTTATTGCTCTCACATCATATCACAAGATTTTCTACCTCTTCTCTGTAGTGCAACACATCGTAGTTGGTGATAAGGGCAACTACTGTAGGGTCATCTGCAAACTTGATGACACTGTTAGAGTTGGATTTGGTGATGCAGCCATGAGTCAGTAGCATGAACAGGAGTGGGCTGAGCACACAGCCCTGAGGTGCTAATGTACTCAATGTGACGGTGCTCCGCGATCTGCAACTGACCCGGGCAGACTCTGGTTTTTCCATTAGGAAGTCCAGAATCCAGTTGCAGGAAGGGATGTTGAATTTCAGGGAGGACAGCTTCTCCTCCAGCCTCTGGGGATTGATTGTATAAATGCTGAACTGAAGCCGATGAACAGCAGCCTGGCATATGAGGTGTCATTCTCCAGGTGGGTCAGGATTATGCTACATTTCCTGAGAAGCAGTTAGATATCAGCCAGAGACTGAGAGCATTTCAAGGCACTTTGCCTTAGGAAGGAAGTGTGGTATAGATTTATCAGAAGAACTACTAAATTACGAAGAAGAGAGGACAGAAACAAGGTTGTATTCTTAGAAGTTTGCAGATTAAACTGTGATGTGATCAACTTTTAACAACTGATAGGGTAGCTAGAGAGACATTAGTTCCACTCATTCAGGAGACTAGGGACAGGATTCATGGTCTAAAGAGAGTGAAGAAAGGAAATACTTTCATAAAAAGGACAGTTGAGGTGTGGGTCTTCCTTCCACAGTGACTTGTGTCAAATTAATTACTAATTTAAATCTAAGATTGAGAGGTTTCTGTTAACCAAGTCGGACAAAAGTGTGTAGATCAGGGGCGAGCAAACATTTTGCTTGTGGGCCACATACAGAAAAATATAAGGGGTCACGGGCCAAACAATATTAAGCCCAGAACTTTTCAGCTAGTGTTTTTAGACCAGAAATCCCGTGTGCCATTAAAATTCCATTCTCTATCAAAATAGTTATACTGAACAGTTTAACTGTTGAAATTACTGTAGTTTATTAATGTGCTCACATCTTGCAGTAGGCACTTCTGTATCTGCTGCTCTTAAATTTAATTTAACTTAATACAATAAAACTCTTTAAAATTATGGCAGCGACATCTAGTATTGAAACTAAGACGTGCAACGATAGCCTTGTAGTTGTTCAAAATGTCAGTGGCATCTCGTGTTGAAACTAAGAGGTTCACTGTACATACAGTGTAATTTATTGTTTGAGACTATGTTCTAGCGGGCCACTTAAAGAAGGGCAACGGGCCACAGATGGCCCGCAGGCTGTAGTTTGGCCACCACTGGTGTAAGTGGAATGAGTCATTGAATGGTGAAAAAGTTATAGGAGCCAAATTGCCTCCTCCTCTTCCTACATTATTCATCAACAAAAATCTCAGGCAAAGAGTCAATGCTGTTACAGCGCCAGTAATCAGCACCAGGGTAGGAATCCCACGCTGTCAGTAACGTGTTTGTATGTTCTCCCTGTAAAGGTTAAAACCTTGTGTTTTTAATTCTTAATTAATTTTGTGCCTGTCTCTTCAAGAGAAATATTGTTTGTAGTGTTACCATAGTGACTATAATGTAATATCCGCCCAGGCTAACGGTTTGCCTTTCATTCTACAAGATGTGAAGGAACCGTGAGCACGAGAAATTTTTCTTTGAATTGTGTATCTCTTTAAAAGCCTTTTGTATCTCTATCATACAGTAAATGCTTTGTTATTCATCGTTATGAAAGTTTATTTGTTCTATCAACGAATTAAAACTACATAAAGTAACAGCCACAGGGTTTGATTTGTTGGATTAAAGAGATCGAAATTTGGGATATCGCAGCTCATGCTTTGGAAGATGATACTCTGAAACTAGGATATATTAGAATAAGGAAAGTGTCGTCTATACTCCCTATGTCTGAAAGGGCCTGTTACTGTGCTGTATGTCTAAATTAGAAGAAAAATGAAATTGAACTTGAATCTAAACTAAATAGATATCAGAAGAGGCAGATCCTATAGAGATTCTCTACTCTTCAAACTGTCCTGGCCTTTGCAGCATTTCATCTTTACCATATATTTCGATGTATAAGTCGACCGGCAGATGTCGGGTCCCCATTTTCAGCCTCATTTTCATGGTTTTATCATATATCAGGTGTATGTTGACCCTCCAAAATCGCAATGACTGAGCTGCTGGGTGTTGGCTGAGGACAGTTGTTATCGTGGAGGCTCCAGCAAAATGAGGGAAGTATGAAGCGAGTTTTCAGTTAATTGAAATGGCTGATAGATATCGTCGATACAGGGAAGGGAGATCCCAGTGATCTTCTCAGCAGTTTTAATCACCCTCTACTGACCTCTGATCTGATGTTTTGCAGCTACCATACCACACTATGATGCAGTCAGCCAGGACACTGCTATGTGCTCCTGTAGAATGTTCTTAGGATGGCAGTCGGTAGCCTTGCCCTTTCAACCTCCTTAGGAAGTGTGGGCGCTGCTGCACATTCCTGACAAATTAGTTGTGGTGGTTCGATAGGTTGACCTTTAAATGGATGCCAAGTGCTCTCCACTCTCTCCATGTCAGAGCCATTGATATGGGGAGTAGTCCTTCATCCTCCTGAAGTCCATAATCATCTCCTTTGTCTTGTCCACATAGAGACTTAGGTTGATGCTTTTGCACCACTATACAAGCCTTTTAATCTTTTCTCTGTAAGCCGACTCATCATTGTTGCCAACTACCATTGCGTCATCCACAAACTTGATGATTCTGTTGAAGCAGAACCTGTCAATACAGCTGTGAGTTGGCAGCATGAACAGTAACAGGCCTGAGGTGTGATGGAGCTTGAGGTTTTGCTGACAACCCATATAAACTGTGGTCTTTCAATTAAGGTCCAGGTTCCAATTGCAGGGAGGGATACTGAGTCCCAGTTTATCCACCAGTCTCTGAGGTATAAGTATCTTGAACGCTGATCTGAAGTCAATGAACAGCCTGGCGTATGAGGCAGTTGTGACTCAATTGGTAACTTCTTTGTGTCAGAATCATAATATTGATTCTAAGTTCTACTCCAGAAATGTGAGTGCAAAAGAATCAGCCCCAACACTTCAGTGCAGAAATGAGGAAGAGCTCCAGAGTTAAAGATGTTGTGTTTCAGGTTAGACAACAATTTCAACTGCACATTTAGACAAATACATATATTTCCATGACATAATTTGTAGGAAGTGCAGAGGAAATTCCGAGAATCCTAGACAATAATTATTTTTCAATTAATGTCCCTACAGAAATCAAATATTATCACATTACTCTTTTAGAATGTCACTGGACCAAAAGAACCTTTACTTTTTCCATATAATAATTGCTACACCAGCAAATCCTACTAAAGGCAGTCAGCATTCCAATTTTCTTCATTTGCATTCATTGGTTAACAAAATATTGGACCTGATGGGAATACATTTTAGCCCAACAGTCAAGCTGATCCATCTTATAGATAGTCTTGAATTTCACTCCATCCTGACCCACATGGTGAGCTTTGGAACCATAGAACATTACAGCACAGAAAACAGGCTCCTTGGCCCTTCTAATCTGTGCTGAACTATCATTCTTCCTAGTCCCACTGATCTGCACCCAGTCCAGAGTTCTCCATACACCTCACATCCAAGTACCTGTCCAATTTTTTCTTAAAATTGAGCCCACATTCACCACTTCAGCTGGCAGCTCATTCCATTCTCCCACAACTCTCTGTGTGAAGAAGTTCCCCCTAAACGTACCAGGGAATGTAGGTCAATTGGGTGTAAATGGGCAGCATGGGCTGAAAGGACTTGTAACAGTGCTGTATGTCTAAATTTAAATTTAGAGACTATAGCAAGCAGGGTGAAAATAAATCCAAAAGGTTTCTATGAATATGTTAATAGCAAAAGGAGAGTGAGGGATAAAATTGGTCTGTTAGAGAATCAGAACAGACAACTGTGTGTGGAGCCAAATGAGATGGGGGAGAAGGATATTGAATTGTGCGGGGTAAAGAAAGCAAAGAGGGTAATTGTGGAAACTTTAGTGATTAAAAAAGAGGAAGTACTGGAGCTTTTGAAGATAGGGATACCAGGTATCGGAACCAGGATGCGAGGAGGTGCCGAGGTTACTGAAGGGTTCCTGACAATTTTGGAGGTTTGGATCTGGAGGTTAGGTCATATTTGTGGAATCAGATGAAAATAAACTTGACTTTATCATTTACAATCTCAGATCTGTCAAACATTATTTCCTTTCCATAAACCTATGGTAATTCTGTGCAACCCTATTTTATTTACTTAGTTTTCTGACACGCCTTCCTTATCAATAGATTCCAACCAAGTTTCAGCCTAACTGGTCTGTCATTCCCTGTTAACTCTCTTCCTCTATTCTTAAATATTACACTCCAGTCCCTGGGAACTTCTCTAAAGCAGCCATTCTCAACCTTTTTGACGATGGCCCCCTTAGGACTCTGCTCAAAGTTTATGGGCCCCCTTCCTTGTAATGCAGTCAATTTTATAGATTTCTTCCATACTTCTCTCCTAACAATAACATTTTAAAAAATTATGATTTCATCCGTGGTCCCCTTAAATGTGCCCCCATTGAGAATGGCTGCTCTAGAACAGTAGAATTTTGGAATATGATAAACTGGGGGAACTTATTGACTTCCTACTAATTTGTCTTATTTTATTCATTTTCTTTGAGCCTCTCATTTTCTGTGGAGCTATATTGCTTTCTGTTATTTCAAGGACATTTTTACCTGACCTCTTCCATGAGGCAGATTTAAAACATTTATGTAATCTTCCGCTATTTTCTTATTCCTCCCCCAAAGTAATTCATGTCATTTTTAAGAAACCACATTCATGTTTACTAATTAGTTCCTTTTTACAAATCTACAAAAGTTTTCACAGTCATTTTTAATGTTTTTTACTGGATAACTCCCATTTTTTAACTTTCATTGTCTATCAATTTCTTGATTCTAATTTAGGGGATTCTGATACTTTTTCCCTCTCATCTTCATGTGAATATCCTTTTTAGCAACTTCACAAGCCCTTTCTTTCAATTTTAATTTTTCAATTTAGACGTACAGCAGGGTAACAGGCCCTTCCGGCCCATGAGTCTGTGCCACCCAAATACCCAATTAACCGACAATCCCTGTGTGTTTTGAAGGGTGGGAGGAAACCGGAGCAATATTTGTAAATTTATCAACTTAATTCATGCAGTAGAAGGGAATAAAGCTCCAACAGTAGCAGTTGCTTTAGACGCAGAGAAGGCCTTTGACAGAGTAAAATGGAATTATTTATTCAAAGTATTACAAAAATTCAGTTTACCAGAGAAGTATATTAATTGGATTAAAGCATTATATAAGGGGCCATTGGCGAAAGTGACAGTAAATGGATATATATCAAAGCAATTTAACTTAAGCAGATTAACAAGGCAGGGATGCCCACTATCACCCTTATTGTTCGCGTTAGCTATAGAACCACTAGCAGAATTGATAAGAACAGAAAATAAAATAAAAGGGATAAAAATAAAAGACAAGGAATATAAAATCAGTTTATTTGCAGATGACGTTATAGTATACTTAACAGAACCAGAAATATCAATAAAAGAATTACATAAGAAATTGAAGGAATATGGAGAAATGTCGGGTTACAAGTTTAACGCAAATAAAAGTGAAGCAATGCCAATGAATAATGCGGATTTCTCAAAATTTAAGAAAGAATCACCATTCAGATGGCAAATGCAAGCAATACGATACCTAGGTATACAAATAAATAAAAACCTCGGCCATCTATATAAACTCAATTATTGAAAAAATTACAGGACGACCTAGAGCATCGGAAAGACTTACCACTAACACTAATAGGAAGAATAAACTGTATTAAAATGAACATTTTCCCAAGGATACAATACCTATTTCAGGCATTGCCAATACACTTGACGGAGAAATTCTTCAAGGAGTTAAAGAAAATAATAAGGAAATTTTTATGGAAAGGGGGGGAAACCGAGGATAGCACTAGATAAATTAACAGAATGGTATAAACAAGGAGGCTTACAACTGCCAAACTTTAAAAATTATTATAGAGCCGCACAATTAAGATACCTATCAGATTTTTATCAAACGAGGGAAAAGCCAGATTGGACTAGATTAGAACTAGATAAAATAGGGGAAAAGATACCTGAACATATATTATATAAATGGGATGAAAAATTGGTACAATGTAGGAATTCTCCAGTATTACATCATCTGCTCAATATTTGGAAGAAGATTCATGTAGAAAGGAATAAAACAAATTACCAATTACCAAAACTAATACTGACGCAAAATCAGCTAATCCCTTTTACAATAGATAACCTTTCCTTTAGAGAATGGGAGAAAAAAGGATCAAAAGAATAGAAAATTGCTTTTCAGGAAATAAATTACTATCCTTTGAACAAATGAAGGATAAATATAATACAACTCAAGATACAGTGTTGGCATACTACCAACTGAAATTCTACTTGAAGGACAAATTGGGAAGCAGTCTGAGGTTACCAGAGGGAAGTAATTTTGAATATGTGATTACAGACACAATGATAATCAAAAGATTTATAACAAATATGTATATTAAACTGCAAGAAAAGGAGAATGAGGAAACAAATGGTAAAACTAAACAAAAATGGGAACAAGATTTAAACATAAAGATAAAGAAGGAAGCATGGGAGAAGTTATGCTCTGGAACTATGAGAAATACAATAAACACGAGGTTACGTATGATACAATATAACTGGATACACAGGCTATACATTACACCTCAAAAGTTAAATAAATGGGACCCAACAGTATCTGACGGATGTTTTCGCTGTAAAAAGGAAATGGGAACAACAATTCATGCAATTTGGACATGTGAGAAAGTGAAAAAATTTTGGGAAGATCTAAACCAGATATTAAATAAAATCACAAAAAGCAATATACCAAAAAACCCAGAGATCTTCCTCCTATGTAACATAAAAAAACAAAGAATTTGGACTTGATTTGGATGGTGCAGAAAAAAGATTTGTTAGGATAGCCCTAGCTGTAGCAAAAAAATGTATTATGTCAGCCTGGAAATTAGAAGATAACTTGAGAATACAACAATGGTATATAGAAATGAATAAATGTATTCCACTAGAAAAAATAACATATAATTTAAGAAATAACATTACAATATTTGAACAAATATGGGAGCCATACATGAAACACAATAGAGAAAACCTACCGTGGACATCTACCACCTAAAATGACAGAAGGAGAAGGAAATGAAAAGAATTGACTTGTTTATTCTTATTGAACTTCTTGTTTATTTTTATTGAGTGACAACATTGTTTGACGGGTTTAATGTATCTTAGATTCTGAACTTTAAATGAATGGGAGGGGAGGTAGGGAGGGTGGGATGGGAAGAGGGAGGGGGGGACAAAACGACACTGTATATATTTGAAAAGAAAAATGTATGTATCTTGATCAATGTGGTTTATAGTGTGAAAAATAAAAAAAATTTTAAAAAAAGGTGTGAGGGAACATGAGAGATGTACAAAGAAAAGGGGGAAGGGGGTGGTGAGGGTGGGATATGATAGGTGGAGAGGAGAGGGACACCGCAGGAAGGGGGGGAGGAGTCTAGGCTAGGTGGTGAGAGAAAGGAAGTAGGAACTGGAATAACTAGTTTAGGGGTGGGGGGGGGAAGGCAAGCTTATTATGGATTGCAGTGAACTCAATGTTCATGCCCTGGGGTTGGAGGGTGCCCAGATGAAAAATGTGGTGTTGTTCCTCCAATCTGTGGGTGGTCAGGATGGAGTAGTATGACAGGCCATGGACAAACATGTGAGCTTGAGAGTGTGACTCAGAATTGAAATGGTTGGCTACGGGGAGGTCACTTTTGTTGCAGATGGAGAGGAGGTGCTGGGCGAAGTGATCTCCTAATCTGCGACCAATCTCTCTGAAGTAGAGAAGGCCACAGAGGGTGCACTGAATGCAGTAAATGAGTTCTTTGGAGGTACAGGTGAACAGTTGCTTCACCTGAAAGGTCTGTTTGGGACCTTGGACTGTGGTGAGGGAGGAGGTGTGGGTGTCGATATTACACCTCCTATGACCACAGTGGAAGGTGCTGGGGGGGGGCAATGGGTGGGGAGGGAAGAGTGCAAAAGGGAGTCATGGAGCTAGTGGTCCCTACGGAAGGCTGAGAGGGGAAGAGTAGGAAAAATGTGTCTGGTGGTGGAGTCCTGAAGTAAATACCGGAAATTCCAGCGGATAATGTGTTGGATGCAGAAGCTGGTGGGATGGTAGGTGAGGCTGAGGGGAATTCTGTGTTTATTGTTTCTAGGGGTGGGGGGGGCTAGGGCAGATGAGCGGGGAATGGAGGGGGTACGGGTGAGGGCCAAGTTAATAGTGGTGGAGGGGAAGCTACGCTTGTGGAAGAAGGCAGACATTTCAGAGGTTCTGGACTGGAACACCTCATCTTGGGAGCAGATGCGGTGGAGACGGAGAAATTGAGAGAAGGGGATGGAGTCCTTGCAGGGGACAGGGTATGAGGATGAGTAGTCCAGGTAGTTGTGGGAGTTAGAGGGTTTGTAATAAATGTCAGTGGAGAGTCTTGTCTCCTGAGATGGAGACAAAGAGACCCAGAAAAGGGAGAGTGTGATCAGAGATGGACCAGGTTAGTTTGAGGTCTGGGTGGAAATTGGCCACGAAATTGATGAAATTGACAAGCTCATCGCGAGTGCATGAGACCATCCTGATGTAGTCCTCAATCTACCAGAGGAAGAGTTAAGGGGTCTTGCCTGTGTAGGCTTGTAGCATGTTTTGCTCCACAAAACCCACAAACAGGCACACATAGCTGGGACCCATGCAGGTACCCATGGCTACTCCTTTAATCTCGAGGTAGTGGGATGAGTTAAGTGAAAAATTGTTAAGGGTGAGGACTAGTTCTGCCAGGCGGAGAAGGGTGGTGGTGGAAGATGAATGCTCAGGTCTGAGGTCTAGGAAAAAGTGAAGTGCTTTGAGGCTTTCTGTGTGGGGTATGGAGGTGTAAAGGGATTGGACATCAAAATGAAGATGAGGTGGTCTGGTTCAGGGAATATGATGTCTTGGAGGAGATGGAGGGTGTGTGAGGTGTCGCGGTTGTAGGTGGAGAGGGATTGAACTAGGGGAGAAAAGATGGAGTCAAGGTATGATGAAATTAGTTCTGTGGGGCAAGAGCAAGCAGAGACAATGGGTCTGCCTGAATGGTTAGGTTTATGTATCTTGGGTAGAAGGTAGAAACAGGCAGTGCAAGGATGGGAGACAATGAGGTTGGTGGCCGTGGGGGCGGGGGGGGGGGGGGGGGGGGGAGTTGCCCAGAGTCGATGAGGTGAGAGATGGTGTTGGACAAGGTGGGTGATGGTGGGGTCCTGTGCGAGGGGTTGATAGGTGGAGGTATCTGAGAGCTGTCGAATGGCCTCAGCAAGATAGGGGTCAGTGCGCTAGACTACAAAGCACCACCCTTGTCTGCAGGCTTGATAGTGAGGTTAGGGTTGTTGCAGAGAGAATGGAGGGTGGAGCGTTCTGAGAAGGTGAGCTTGGAGTAGGAGAGGGGGGTAGTGAAGTTGAGATAGTTGATGTCCCTCCTGGCAGCAGTTGGAGATAAAAAGGTCCAGAGCGGGCAGCTGACCAGGAGGAGGTGTCCAGGAGGAGGAAGAGGTCTTAAAGTGGGAGAAAGGGTCTTGGTTGGGGGGGGGGTGCGGTGCTGTTGGAGGGTTTCAGCCAAAGTAGTGGGCCTGGAGACAGAGGTGACAGAAGAAGAGTTCAGCATCACGCCGTGTGCGGAACTCGTTGAGGTGTGGACAGAGGGGGACAAAGGTGAGAACTCTGCTGAGGATAGAGCACTCCACCTCCGAGAGGAGAAGGTCAAAGGGGATAGTAAAAACGAGGCAAGGGTCAGAGAGGGAGTCGGTGTGGTGGAGGGTGTTTGGTGGAGGGGGAGTGTTGGAGAGGTTCGAGGATGGAGAAGGGAAGTGGAGGAGGATGGAGGGGGGAGGAATGTTAGGGGGATTGGCGGTGGGAAAGAGTTGAGGGGGAGGAGGGGGAAAGGAGAGAGAGGGGGAGAGAAGGGTAGGAGGGATAGCCTGAGGGAGGAGGGGGAAAGAGGATTGGTGGTTGGAGGGTGGGAAGGAGTAGAGGGGGGCAGGGAGGGGGAGATGGGGGTGGAGTAGCAGGGCTCCAGATGTAGTCAGTGTCGGGAGCCACGTGGGATGAGTCAGCGAGGAAGGCTCCAGTGTCTTCTGCAGGTCCAGTGCTGGAGTTAGCACAGGATCCCTGGTGTATTGTCCCTCGATAGATTTTGCCTATTACCCTGTATTTCAAGCATTTGTTGTTTTTATTCTACTTGCAGAATACATTTCCAATTCAATGGATATAGATTCTCTTATTCAATATGTATATTAATATGGATAGGTTGGATTCTTTGAACTTGAATTGAGCATTGGACTGGAAAAGAGACTGCTAAGGAGGTTACAAGGGTGCAGGATCTAGAAGCATCAGAAGAGATGGCAGGTTCCATGGACACTCAATGTCTCTGTAGGGACTCTCTTTTGCTTTTCTTTCTTGTTTTGATAATGGTGCTGCATCATCCCCTCAAAACTGATCAGCAAATTTCAAGACCTGGGACTCAACACCCCACTGTGTAATTGGAGTGGGGATTTGTAAGAACATCCCCATCAGTACTGGAGCACCATAGAGCTTCATTGCTCTACACCTATGGTTGTGTGGCATGATATGACAAAAACACCATCTACGAATTCACTGATGATACCACGGTAGTGGGTTGTATGAAAAGGGGCGATGAATCAGAATACAGGAGGGAAATTGAAAACTTGGCTGAATGGCAAGCCAACAATAACCTCTCACTCAATGTCCAAACCAAGGAGCTGATTGTTGACTTCAGGAAGAGAAAAGCAGAGGTGTACAACCCAGTGATCATTGGGGGATCAGAGGTGGAGAGGGTGAGCACGTTTAAATTCTTGGGAGTTACCATCTCGGAGGATTTTTCCTGGACCCAACACACTAATGGCATCATGAAGAAAGCACTTTAGCACCTCTACTTTCTCAGGAGTTTTCAGAGATTTGGAATGACATTGGAAACCCAGATCTGTGGTGGAAAGTATGCTGACCGGCTGCATGACAGTCTGGTATGGGGGTACCAATAGCCCTGAGCATAAAGCCCTACAAAAGGTAGTGGACACAGCCCAGGACATCACAGGCAAAACCCTCCCAACCATTGAAAGCATCTGCCATCAGAGAACAGTAGCCATCGTCAAGGACCCACATCACCCAGCACACACTTCATACCATCAGGAAAGAGGTCAAGGTGCCACAAGACTCGCACCACCAGATTCAGGAACAGCTGCCACCTGTCCACTTTCAGACTTCTCAACAACAAACTCAATCAGGGACTCATTTAAGGACTCCTACTTTTGCACTTTATTCCCTTTTTTTCTTTCTGTTTTGCAGTGTGCTTGCATTTCTTTATTTGTTTACATGTGTACGTGAAGTACAGGTTTTTTTGCAATACTAATAACTTGTAATTCGGCCTCGCCTGCAGTAAAAAATCTCAGGGTTGTTTGTGACATCATGTATGTACTCTGACAATAAATCTGAAATCTGCATTGGGGGCACTTCTTTGTGTGAACAAATCAAGGAAAAAACTTTGTGCATTTTTGTGAATGGAAACAAATTTTGAAAATGGAATAGATCAGATCAGCTATGCTCTCATTGAACAGTGCAAAGAATTGTAGGCTCATATGGCCTTACTTCTATTGATTATGTACATTGACTCAAGCTATGCAAATAGTTAAACTCCACACAATCCTAGCAACGGAGCATTGATTTGTTTGGGGAAGTATTTCACTGTTTCAATATTTGTTTTGGCACTGATTTGCCTTGATTGACCCATTCCATGTTAGTAGACAGCAGTTATAATGATTTTTGTTATGGGATTCTATTGAAAACCATTGAGTTCTGTCCTTAAAACAATCCCTCATCTCTTCATGACATTTAATTCCTCTTTCTCCAGCTTTCTTTCTTATTGCATGAAATCATATAAACTCTCTCTATATGAAAGTTCATGGGTAAGATGAAGGTAGATAGGTTCTCGATTAGTAAAAACACACCAAAATGCTGGAGGAACTCAGCTGGTCTTTCAGTGTGCATAGGAGACAAAGATATATTGCTGAATTTTCGGGCCTGAGTCCTTCTTCAAGGAATAGGCAAAGAATGAGCATGCGGTAGGAGGGTACCCAGTCGGAAGATGAGGTGTTGTTCCTCCAATCTGTGATGGTCTCAGTCTGGCAGTGTATAAGACTATGGACAGACATGTCAGCAAGGGAATGGGATGGAGAATTGAAATGGTCGGCCACTGGGAGATCCATGCTATTGTGGCAGGTGCTCCCACTCTGCGTCCAGTTTTCCGATGTAGAGGAAACTACAACAGGAGCTCAAGATGCAGTAGATGACCCCCTGCAGATTCACAAGTGAAATGTTGCTTCACTTGGAAGAACTGTGTGGGGCTCCAAATGGTGCTGAGGGAGGAAGTATGGGCGCAAGTGGAACATCTCCTGCGGTCATAGGGGTAGGTACAGGGGATGCTTGGTGGGGAGAGAGGAGTGGACAAAAGGGAGTCATGAAGGGTGGCAGAAAAGGTGAAGAAGGATGTGTTGAATGTGGAGGCTGGTGGGGTGGTAGGTGAGGACAAGGAATCCTATCCTTGTTGCTCATGGGGGCCAGGAGAGATGTGTGGTTAGTGGAGGATATGCGGGCGAGGGCCGATTTGATTGTAGTGAAGGGATAATGACATTGTTTGAAGAAGGACATTGGTGCTGATCTGGCATGAAAGTCCTCGTCCTGGGTACAGCACTGTCTGTATTTCCTGTTGTTTGCTCATTCTGCTTATTCTTTGCTTATTCCTTGAAGTAGGGCTCAGGCCTGAATCGTCGGCAATATATCTTTGTCTCCTATATAGACCCTGAAAGTCTGGCTGAGTTCCTCCAACATTTCGGGGTGTTTTTACTATAATCACAACGTCTGCAGACTTCTGTGTTTCACTAGGTTCTTATGAGGAAGGGAAGCAAGGGATAGGGTTAGGTGAAGGGAGGTGGATGGGGATGAAAGGGAAGCCTGGTGGAGTGAACTCTGGCCAGATGGCTTAATCACCTCCTATGCCTTAGGTCTGTTTATTATTTACAGTTATTAACAATAAGTGGATGTTTTGATTTGAAGTTACTGTCATTTGAAATTAGAACATTCTGGGATCCTCACGGGTCTCCCTAACTTGACCGTG
Source organism: Narcine bancroftii (assembly GCF_036971445.1). Lineage (NCBI taxonomy): Eukaryota > Metazoa > Chordata > Chondrichthyes > Torpediniformes > Narcinidae > Narcine > Narcine bancroftii. Next base: position 79,314,584 of record NC_091480.1, on the reverse strand, counting down.
AGCGGATCCGCCCCTTCCTAATCGGGGCGGGATCAAAAGACGGATCCCACACTCCAACTGGTCAATTGTCACGTCAATCAGCGTTGAAATTACGTCACCACCACTAGCAAGTGCGGTTGAGGAGGGGTATAAAAGAGCCCCCCCGGGTTGTCAAGGCGCCATTTTGTCAGTTGTCGGGTTTGTACGTTGAAGTTTATTTTTGTCGGTGCAGTTTTGGGGGGTAAAAAAAAAGACAAAGTCTTATTTAATCAGCTTTATTTATTTTTGTTGCAAAGGCGTGTGGCTTTTTTTTGGTTTCCTTTGTTAAAAATGAGTGACAAGGAAGAGTTGACTGACGAGGAAAGGGTGAGTAGAAACGGCGTGCAGAAGTGCCTGCGGGCCGCCCAGGGTTGACAACTTCTGGCTTGGGTATTCCCCGGGAATCCGGACCTTCCAGTTCCCACATCTGGCAAGGCCGAGACGTGCTGTTTCGGTTCTTCCCTCGTGTCCCTTCATTTGTCTTTCTTTATCCACCTATTTTGCACACTTGCCTTTTCCCTTTTCATGAAAAAATTTATCCCAGTGAAAGTAAACGACAGATTTGTTTATTATGGGCAGCCATCTTTGCATAGTGGTTAAATTTCATTTAACCAGCCACCCAGCCTTTTCCATTTCTTTCACATCTTTTGTACGAAATTTCATAATAGTTAAACCTTTTGTTTTGGAACACGAGTTTATAATTAGAGGTTGCATTGTCGTCGAAAGATGCAGCCAAACCACATTCCTAGCTCTTATCGAAAGGACTGTATGCCATATGTAAATAGAAATGTTTCAGGCCAAACGGCTCAGCATTGGACTCCAGTATGTGCATTTGAAAATAAAACTCTGTAGATGAGAATAGAGATGTTAAATCAGCTCAATTAAAAGTCAAAATCTCTTTAGGGAGAAACAGCTTGACAATTGCTTTTCATGCTCGGCAGATAGACGAGTGATGTACTGTAGTTTGGACCAAAAGGGTCCTGGGTCTAATTACTGGCATCTGTTGTTAGTTCTTCTCAATTGGGGTGCCAATTCAGATGCTAAAATTATATTTGGCTTATTGTGGGTGATAAGAATTGAGAAAGAGCTTGTAGTTGGTGTTCTGGTTCCTGCAGACATTTTGGAAAATCTGGTGTATGAACTTAGCAGGAGAACATGATCTTGCTTAGTTATTTTTGTGTTTGAGTGGCGGAGACTCGATTGCTGAATTTCTCCTATAACATGGTCTTGATTTGGACCAAAAAGTCTCTCAACTGAAGTAATTGGGTTTGATTGTGAGCTCAGGTGTTGTGTGTAATTTGTATGTTCTATATTTTGACTGCATGAGTTTCTTCTGGGTGCTCAAGTTTTCTTTCCTCTCCCAATGGCTAGCTGGTTCTGTAAAATGGCTACTGTAAAATGCATCTGGAGCAGAATTGGACGTTGCTAATTGGGATGTGAGAGAAATGGTTGAAGGAAAGTAAGAAGAAATGGGATTGTTGACAATTGGCATAGACTTGAGGGACAAATGAGATGTGGCTGTTTTCATATGACATACAGCTTGTGGGTTCTGTACATTACAATTAATGTAGACACAGGAGACTGTAGTTGTTGAAATCGGGAGCAAAAAGCTTCCAACACGTCAAAGAATCCTGAAAGAACTCTCCAGATCAGGCAGCAACTGGGTCAGATGTAGGCACTTGACCGAAACATCTATAATCGATGTCCTACAGATGTTGCCTGACCTGATAAGTTCCTTCAGGATTCTTTGATGTGTTGGAAGCTACACTTTAGAAAGAGTCCTAAAATAAGTTGGAACCTGAAGCACAAAATATAGTTGATATTTTCACAATGATAACGAATTTATATACAATTTACATGTGCACCAAAATTCTTCTTGTAACCGAACGGGTATTTGCAAAAAAAAAACCAAATTGAATTTAAAAGACAACACGTGCATAAAATAGATAATATATATTTACAGTAATCCTAGTGCACAAAAGTGCAGACAATCCTTTTGTGCTGTTGAAGCAATCCACAATTAGTATAACAAGGGGAGGTTCAAGAGTCTCTTAGCTGTTGGAAAGAAACTGTTCTTGAACAGATATGTGTTGGTATTTAAGCTGCCCTCTCCCCGAAGGTAGCAATGAGAAGAGGTTGCGACCAAGGTGGTGGAAGACCTTTATGATTGCTGTCTTCCTAAGGCTGGGAGGACAGAGCCTGTGATGGATTTCTGTTTGCTACCTCTACGCTCCTGAGAACTTGAATATCCAAACCATGCTGTGATCGAACCAGTCAGTTGACTTAGTGAACCTGTAGAAATTTGATAATTGACGTGCCAATAGTCTCGGACTCCTTAGAAAGTAGATGTGCTGGTCTGCCTCCATGTGGCTCCAGAAAAGGTCTTCTGAAATATAAACAATGTACTCTTTCTCGGGTGCATTGCCATACTTGCTACCATTATTTTCAATGCAGCATACATGTGAATAGGAACTGTGTGATTCATAATGAAGTGGTCAGATTGAAATCTTTGGCAATCATTGTCATTGTGTTTACTTTTGAGGACCCTATGTACTTGTAACAAAAAACAATGCTCTATTTTGACTTTGAATTGTTTCTGAGGTGGCATCCAATGTTAAAAGGAAACTGTTCCATTATTAATACAGGAATAGCTCAGTTTACGAATACTTGCTTTATGCAAGTTTTCTTTTACGAAGAAATCGATATTCACTATCCAAAAGAAATTTGAATGGGTTTTTGCTTTTACAAAAATAGCTTTCAAAAGTAGTGAATGGATCTTTGCTTTACACAATTTTGGCTTGCGAATGGTTTCATAGGAATGCTCTCGTAAAGCAGGGAATACCTGTATATATCAAGATTATTATAAACATTTTGGTGCTCCCTGGCCTGCCTCAGCTGCTTAAATTTTGTAACAGACATATAATGAAGAATTCCGAGGCGGCTCAAGATTTCTTCTCACAACTTGCTACTGAGTGGTGTGGCTTCCTCTATGCCAGTGAGACCAAACGCAGAATGAGTGACTGTGTTGCTGAATTTCTGTGGGTCCAAACAAATTGCTAAAGCCAACCATTTGAATCCCCTTCACCTTTCCTGTACAGATATATCTGATCTCTGTCTCATTGGTTTCTCAATGATGGGACACATTGGTAGTCAATCTGGCTACATGTGTCACCAAAAATGGTGAAGATGATGCCTTGGATACAAGAGCTTTATTGATCAATTGGGAAAGAGAGCATTTAAATGGTAGATGGACACGTGTGATATGATGCATTTTAGGAAATTAAACTAGGGGGATGATATACACAGTGAATTATAAGAATGTTGTGAAACAGAACAACCTTGAGGTAAAACTGCATAGTTTGCTGAATGTGGCAAGTAGATATAGAAGTTGCATGGCATGCTAGCCTTCACTGGTCAGTGCTGCCAGTGTAGCAGTTGCAATGTTGCACTACAGAGCTACTGAACATTCCATTTAGTTCTAGTTGCCACACCACAGAAAAGATGTGATTAGGCTACAGGAGAAGCAGAAAAGATTTATAAGATTGCTACTGGGATTGGAAGGCATGAATTATGAGGGTGGATTGGATAGGCTGTTTCTGCTGAAGTAAAAGAAAGCTGAGGAGTGACATGAGCAGTCTATACATTGAGAGGTATTGGCCTGGAAGTCAGCCTGAAGAAAACTGAGGTCCTCCATCAGCCAGCTCCCCACCATGACTACCAGCCCCCCCACATCTCCATCGGGCACACAAAACTCAAAACGGTCAACCAGTTTACCTATCTCGGCTGCACCATTTCATCAGATGCAAGGATCGACAATGAGATAGACAACAGACTCGCCAAGGCAAATAGCGCCTTTGGAAGACTACACAAAAGAGTCTGGAAAAACAACCAACTGAAAAACCTCACAAAGATAAGCGTATACAGAGCCGTTGTCATACTCACACTCCTGTTCGGCTCCGAATCATGGGTCCTCTACCGGCACCACCTACGGCTCCTAGAACGCTTCCACCAGCGTTGTCTCCGCTCCATCCTCAACATCCATTGGAGCGCTTACACCCCTAACGTCGAAGTACTCGAGATGGCAGAGGACGACAGCATCGAGTCCACGCTGCTGAAGATCCAGCTGCGCTGGATGGGTCACGTCTCCAGAATGGAGGACCATCGCCTTCCCAAGATCGTATTATATGGCGAGCTCTCCACTGGCCACCGTGACAGAGGTGCACCAAAGAAAAGGTACAAGGACTGCCTAAAGAAATCTCTTGGTGCCTGCCACATTGACCACCGCCAGTGGGCTGATAACGCCTCAAACCGTGCATCTTGGCGCCTCACAGTTTGGCGGGCAGCAACCTCCTTTGAAGAAGACCGCAGAGCCCACCTCACTGACAAAAGGCAAAGGAGGAAAAACCCAACACCCAACCCCAACCAACCAATTTTCCCTTGCAACCGCTGCAATCGTGTCTGCCTGTCCCGCATCGGACTTGTCAGCCACAAACGAGCCTGCAGCTGACGTGGACTTTTTACCCCCTCCATAAATCTTCGTCCGCGAAGCCAAGCCAAAGAAAGAATGTCTGTTTCCCACAGTGGGTTGTCTAACACTAGAGAGAATAGGTTTAAGATGAGAAAAAGAGGAGGCTTAAAGGGGATCTCGGTTGCATTTTTTTTTCAGGTTTGTATCTAGAATGAGCTGCCAGAGGTGGTGGTGGAGTAAGAACATTAATAAAACAAGGCATCTGGACAAGTATTTGAAGAAACAGGATATAAAGGAATATAGAATTAATCGCCACTTTCAGGTGGAATAGCCTGGAGAATGCGGCTCTGGAGCGACTGCGAGTGTCTGCGAAGGGACGTTCAGGTGGCAGCGCTGAAGTCTGTGTTCTGCCACCTGTAAGGTCTGAAGCGGGGAGGGGGCTGCAGAGCAAACGCCGGCTCCTGAGTCCGGGCAGGGCCTGGCGGCGGGCCTCCCCGCTGCCTGGCGGCGGGCCTCCCCGCTGCCTGGCGGCGGGCCTCCCCCAGTAAATTTGCATACTGAACCTTCAAATTGACTTGGTACCACACTATCAGTGGATTAGCAGTTGAATTGAAATTCTTTTCAGAAATGCAGGTTGCTTGTACAATATTTTTTGAAGCAAAAAAATGTTATAAAATGTCTGCTTTTCATGAAGAATCTATTACAACTGAAGTGTCTAATAGAATCAAGGATTTCAACAAAAGTAGATGTTTAGCTTTTTAATAAAAGCCATAGATTGTTTTTTTTTTGACATTTATTTTGCTTAAATATGTAATGCCTTGACACTGTAATTATGATCATCAACATAACTTCATTTTCAAGATAATAATTTGCAACAATTCAAATTTCAGTTACTTTGAGCCATTTTTCACACGGGCTGGTTTGAAAATTAGCAGAAGACCTAGCACTGTATTTTAAATAATGTTCTACTTAAAAATAAGTTTTATTTAAATTGACTGATATAAAACTGCACATAACACAACTTTGATTAGTTTTCAGAAATTATGAAACTAAGAAATAGAAGAAGGAATAGGCTGCTGAATCTGCTCTGCCATTCTGTAAGACCATTGCTGATCCTGCACTTTGTCTACTTTCCTACTTGATCTCCTTCTACTGTGATTCACTCAATATTCAAAAAATCTATCTTAGATCTTAAATATTACTTGATGAACAACTGCTTTGAGGCAGATATTTTCTTTCTGCTCTGAGTGAGGAAATTAATTTAAATGATGGATCAATCCCTTATCCAGAAATTATGCTCCTCAACTCTACAGCCTGAGGAAACAGCAAGTACACTGTCAGCTCCAATCAGAATCTTGTGTATTTGAATGAGATCACTTAATGCTTGTCTAAATTCTGGTTGAGAAGATGCATTTTTGTCTTTTCATTCATTGCTGAGAAATGTTATCTAACCTGGTGAGTCTGCACTGTGCTGGCTCCAAACCAAAAATATATTAAGTATGCAAACCAACAATACACACAATGTTCCAGGTGTGGCTTCAACAAAGCCTTGTATAGTTGCAACAAAACTTTTTTTTGTACTCTAATCTTGCAGTGAAGCCCAACATATCTTTTGTCTTCCTCAGTGCTTGCCCCTTTTTTTATTACTGGTAGCTTCCTGCATTTCATAAATCAATACACCAAGATTCGTTTTTATGTCTACATTTGAGTTGTCAAGTGTTCAAAGTAAGTTGTTTTTATTTTATTTACTTTCTGGAAATCTGAAGTTTAATTTGAGTGTTGATGATAGCTTTCAGACTATAGATGTACTGAACTATTATGAATTTGGCTTGCAAAATATGCGAGTTTAACATGCAAATTTTAACCTTTTTATTGAAATTGATTGAAATGTAATATTTACCACAGAATTACATTCATCTCAAATCAGTTAATTATCTTGTATATTTCACTAAAATATAGCCGTGAAGCCCACAAAAGCTCTCTTTAAGGTGGGAAAATTAGCTAAGAATTAAACAAGTTAATTAGATGATTTGAAGATAATTCACATCTTTGGACTTTTGTGTATACAATATAAGCAGTCACATTGTTTCGATTTTACTTCTGGGCTGAACTTTTGAGATACAGTTAAAAAAAAAATAATGGCATGGTGATGTAATTAGTAGAGGTGTTGCAATTAGCAGAGCTGCAGCCTCATGGTTCCTGATTTAGGGTGTTTGCTGTGTGGAATTGATATATTCTTGTATCTGTAGGACTTTTGATCAGGTGTTCTAGATTCCAAAGATGTGTAGCTTGGTAGGTTAATTAACTGCTGTAAAACTGTAGAATTTAGAGGTTGCTAAGGGGATGTGGGGAGAACAAAATAAATTTGTGTAAGATTCAGTGGATTGTAAATGGGTGTTGATGTTCAGCACAAACTCAATGGGTGAAGGCCCTTTATCTGTGCTGTTTTACTATGAAAAATCGGGATGCTGGAAATTGGGGAAAAAAATTGAAACATTTCAGCAGGTCAGGCAACATCCAAAGCACAAACTTCCAATTTTGCAAAGGATTTTCAACCTGAAACATTAACTCTTTTTCTTTTTCCACAGATGCTGTGTGACTTGCTGAGTGTTTCTGGCATTTTCTATTTTCAAAGAATACAAACGTTTTTCAAAAGAGAATTCATTCTGTTAAGATTTATCTGCTATATAATGGCGGGAAAAAAATCCTTAAGGCACCAGGACAAATTTTTCACTTGTTTTTGACACAGCATTGTGGGATTTACCACCCTCTTGCACCTAGATGTTAAATCACTAAAATATGGTTAGCTGAACTGCATTCAACCCATTTTCATATGCAACCTCTATCACTTGTAGAAATCAGTGTAATCAACAATCATTAAGTTTAAAATTGTTGGATAGTTGTATTTAGTAAATAAGGTTAGAACTGTTCTTCATAACATTAACAGCATTCATTGATTATTCTAAATTCAGTATCCAAAACTGCTATAAATTGGAGACATTTATTTAGGGACTTATTGAAGAGTAAAATGTAGTCAGCAATATTTTTTTTGAATTGATAGTTTGAGCTAGTGTGGGCCACATTTTTGTTTAGGAAGATGTATTTCTCAGATATCCATGATGAGCTCCCATCTTCAGAAGTTTCTGTAATTCAGTCCGTTAAATCTGTACTGGTAGCTGCATTTGGACTAGTGGGTTAAATCTTACCATGAATGTTAAACTCTATATGGTTAAGTACATTTATCTACTTGTAACCAAATTATAGACCTAATTTCTGTGATTTCTCTGGAAAATCTGTTTCTGATTTTGAACATGTGCTTCTACTTATGAAATACACTCACTCGATTCAGTAGACTTGGGCTAAAGTAAAATTGAACTTCAGTGTCCAAGCTCTATCTTAGCAGTCCTTAATTAAGGAGCTTCTATTCTGAATGACCAAAATAATATTTCGAATTCAGTGCTTGAATTCAGGTCAATCTCACAATTGACCTGTATACCAGATATAAACCTCAATTAACTACATGAGATTATTCATTCACTTGTTAACTTCCATGATTTTTTACTAGTAATAGATCAAATCAGTTCAGATAGGACAATTTATAAGAAACAAATACAAGATGATGGAAAATATTTTACCATCCTGATGATGGATTATTTATTTGGTCAAATCCTTTGTTTTATGAGTAAATCTCCTTTGCTTTTGTAGTATTCAGTCTGATCACTAACTCCATTTTGAGTATGGATTTAAAGTAAATGTTGGACCATTTCTCCATAAAGTGCATGATTGCTTTGCTGCTTTCTAATTGATGAATTCAGAGCTGATCTCTTAATGATAGTCCTTTGTCATGTTTTATTGCAAACCTGTCTTTTAGAGTTCTGAGGAATTACTGCAGCAAGATCAAGAATGTGGTTACAATAAAGTCACAAACTTTCTGGAAAGATGAGTTCCTGACTTGTCCCACTATGTTAAGCAAAAGTATGCTGATAACTATAGTCCCCCACCCCTGTCCCTTCTCACCAGTTTTATTTTACAAGATTGAACCCATTGCATTTTGTTCCTTTTTTGTGATTGCTTTTCTGTTCATTAAAGATCAAGGCATAGAATTTATGAAATAATCCAATTAGGACTTGAGCCAAACTTGACTCAAAACGAATGCAGATTAAGCATAAGATTACAAATTGAGACTGTGGAAACCTACTTGAAGAGCTCTTAAATCAGTGTAGGGAGCTGTTAAAGTATCTTCTGACACCAAATTTTTTTCAACATCTGTCTTGAGTAAAAACACAATGGTTTATGTACTACTCTAATTGGTATTAGAATCCATATAGAAATAATTCTGTTTGGATAATCCATAAGGGTCTCCTGAATTTTTGGTTGCAGTACATTTTTTTAAACAAGAGCATTTCTAAGTAATATTTATTAAAATAATTATCTATTTCACTGTAGCGCTTGATTTTGCCATCTCAAACCTCGAAACTTGAATACTTTGTATAAATCAGTAATTGGCTATCCCTGTCCCAGTAGACAATTCGGAAAAAAAATCTTAAATGAATGAATAAATTTTGATGGGAAATGAAGGTTTACAACAAGTTTTAATCTGATCCCATATACCTCATCATGCTGAATATTCTTTTTCCATTAAGGTTAATATACATGAAGAAGGTGGAATAATGGAAGATAATCAAGATAATGACTATACACAAGTATTGCAGATCAGTCAAATAAATTTGAAGCTGAAATGAGAGCGAAGAATGGTCAGATAGAAGAGCATGCACGGTGTAAGGCACTAAGTGGTTTGGAAGGTGGAGAATTCTCGGTGTGAGGAAACTGAAAAATGAAGAATGAAGAAAAGAAAAAATAAAAACGAGTGAAGTAAATTTAAAAGAAGGTGTCTGGAGGAAAGATACCTAGGCCAAGTAATGTATATTTGTGTCTGTATGCTACAGTTCTAGTATAAATTGCATGCTAAATTTTATAATCAGACCGATTAATAAAAAAAATGGACAAATAATATCAGGGACTATTTAATATTCTGGCTAGGTTAATGGGGTGTGCTTTATTAGGGAAGTGGTTGAGGTGAAATTAAGTGCTATAGCTGAGAATAAGGCATTTTGCCTGTTTAGGTTATTATTGAAGTTTCGTCTCGCTGCTTGTATGGTAATAAAATGTCCCGATGCTCTAGGATGGGAGGTCAACATCAAGATCGCAGAGTAGGAGCCCAGCTGAATTGGCCAAGTCTAAAAGCCGATCTGCTTCCCGTTCGCTATCAAGGAGGTCAAACTTGTCAGGATCTCGGACATCGTATTCACGATCTCGGTCAAGGTCCAGATCAAAGTGAGTAGAAATATCACAAAATAACTGGTATGTGTTTCCACATGTGTATATATGGTAAATGTTCCTAACAATAGTAACAGAGTTTGCATTCTTATGGTATTTGCAATTATTAAAATTATTTTTGCCAGGTGTCCATTTGTAATACAGAACTGATTTTCTTAGTACATAATAAATTTGAATTTCCAAAATATCTTTCATGATGTAGTGCATAGTTGATTTGTGATTCAGAGCAGAGCACTTGAAGGCTGAGTCTAGTAACTTGAAAGATTATCAAATTGGCAGCAAAACAAAATGGTAGCGTGAGCATTCATATTTACTCAGACTGCCAAAAGGTATGAAATTGTGTTCCATCAGAATAGGTGAAGAGACAAATGATGCTTGCTATTTAAGTAAATAGCTTGACCTTGGGAACGCGAATTAAAATTTTGATTTTTTTTTAGACTACAGCCTTGTGTAATTACTCAACTTGCAGAATCGGTGTGAAGATAAATATTGCACAATTTGTAGGAAGCAGCCTTGAAAATTGCCTCTAAATGTAATAGATAAGCAGAGTGAACTGGCATATAGATGCATGTAAATTGTAAAGTATGTTAGTTAATGAAGCCCTTTTTTAGGGCACAAGAAAATAATCAGAAATGATTATTAGTTTGGGTCTTTACTCGGTTTGGAAGAGGGCTTGAGTTGGCTGTTTGCTCCCCATTACTTTGTAGAATGATGCACTAAACTGAATCCATATTACTTAATTCCCAGGAACTAAACATTTATTGATTTCTTTTTTTGATATACTTAATGCAAGCCATTGTGGGAATAGTATTCCAAGTACTGTTATCTAGGTGAAGAAATTTCTTCTCATCAATCAAATTTCAGATTTATTGTCAGAGTACATACATGTCGTCATATAAAATCCTGAGATTCTTTATCCTGAGGGCTAGGCAATATTACCACTTATTGGTGCTGCAAAAAAATGTACACAATGTGACATGTAAACAACTGTGCAATACAGAGGGAAAAAACAAAGTGCAAAAGAAGAGCCCTTAAATGAGTCCCTGATTGAGTTTGTTGTTGAGTCTGATGGTGGAGGGATAGCAGCTGTTCCTAAACTTGGTGGTGCAAGTCATGTGGCACCTATACCTCTTTACTGATGGTAGCAGAAAGAGCAACGAGTGTGCTGGTTAATGTGGATCCTGCTCTTCAATCAGCATTCCCCATAGATATTCTCAACAGTGGAAAGGAGTTTGCCTGTGATGTCCTTGGCTGTGTTCACTACCTTTTGAAAGGCTTTATGCTCAGGGGTATTGGTGATGCAGTTGGTCAGCCCACTTTTCACCACACATCTGTTGAAATTTGCCAACATCATACCAAACCTCCGTAAATTTCTGAGGAAATGGAGGCGCTGACATGCTTTCTTCACAATGCCCTTAGTGTGTTGGGTCCAGGAAAGGTCCTCAGAGATAGTAACTCTCAAGAACTTAAAATTCACCCTCTCAACTTCTGATTCCCCCAATGATCTCTGGACTGTACACATCTGCTTTTCCCATCCCGAAGTCAACAATCAGCTCCTTGGATTTGATGATTTGGCTGTTTTTCAATCTCCCTCCTGTATGCTGACTCATCCCATGGTATTGTCAGCGAATTTGTAGATAGTATTGTCATTCCAAGCCACACAGTCATAGGTGTTAAGCAAGTAGAGCAGGGAACTAAGAACGCAGCCCTGTGGTTCTCCAGTACTGATGCTCTTGCCTATCCTCACAGATTGTGGTCTGTAGGTGAGGAAATCAAGGATCCAATTACACAGTTGGGTGAGTTCCAGGTCGTGGATTTTGCTGATCACTTTTGAGGGGATGATGGTGTTAAATGCCAAACTGTAGTTTATAAAGAGCATCCTGATGTATGCATCTTTGCTGTCCAGGTGTTCCAGGGCTTAGTGTAGAACCAGTGAGATGGCATCTGCCATAGACCTGTTGCTACGATGGGTGAATTGGAACGTTGCTCATACAGGAGCTGATATGCCTCAACATCAGCCTTTCAAAACACTTCATCACTGTTGATGCGAGTGGCACTGGTTAATAGTCATTTAGGCAGGTTGCCACACTCCTTGGGACTGGTAAGATTGATGCTTGTTTGAAATAGGTGAGTGCCATGCCCTGCTGGAGTGAGATGTTGAAGATATTTGTGAATGTTAAGTTAACAAGAACCCTGCAGGGTTCAAGTCAGCCACCTCAATGATTACTGTAGCACTAACCTCCACCATTATGAAAGGCTTTGAAGCATCTGGTGATTGAATGCATCCAAGCACATGTCCCAGAGACACTGGAGCCATTTCAATTAGCCAACAGAAGAAACTGTTCCACAGATGATGCTATAGCCTTGTTGCTTCACTCTGATCTGACCCACCTGGAAACGACACCTCATACGCCAGGCTGCTGTTCATTGACTTCAGCTCAGTGTTTAATACTATCATTCCCCAGAAGCTGGTGGAGAAACTGTCCTTGCTGGCACTCAGTACCCCTCTCTGTAATTGGATCACGGACTTCTAATGTCCCGATTGGTAGAGTAGCAGAATATTGAGCACCATCACGCTGAGCACTGGCTCACCTCAGGGCTGTGTGCTCAGCCCACTGTGTTCTCCAGACATACGACCAGACATAACACACATACAGACAAATAATACGTATGCAGGACAAGAATTTTATTTATAAAAATAAATAAATGATGCTTTGTATATACAAGAATCTCAGATGGTTAGTGTGAACAGTTCCTTTGGTCGTTCAGCATTCTCACTGCCTGTAAGAAGAAGCTGTTCCTCAGCCTGGTAGTACTGGCTCTGATATTCCTGTATCTCTTCTCCAACGGGAGCAGCTGAAAAATGCTGTGTGCATGGTGGAAGGGGTCCTCAATGATTTCACTTCTTTTCACTTTAGATTTTATCGACTATATCCTACTCCACTGACAACTGATATATCCCAGGAAACTTCTCTGCATCCTTAAGCCCAAATGTTTTGTGTGATCTTGTAAAAATAGAAGATTGAACAGATTTGAAATAGTGGATGCTGATAAGATGTTCCTCCTTGTAAAGTGAGGGGCATAGCTGAGAGGTTAATTGGCCTTTCATGTCTTGTAACAACCTGAGTGTTTGCTGTATTCTTAATCCTCTCTTGGTACCTGCCACATTGACCACCGCCAGTGGGCTGATATCGCCTCCAACTGTGCATCTTGGCGCCTCACAGTTCGGCGGGCAGCAACCTCCTTTTAAGAAGACCACAGAGCCCACCTCACTGACAAAAGACAAAGGAGGAAAAACCCAACCCCAGCCAACCAATTTTCCTTGCAACCGTGCCTGCCTGTCCCACATCGGACTTGTCAGTCACCAACGAGCCTGCAGTAGATATGGACATACCCCTCCATAAATCTTCGTCCGCCAAGCCAAAGAAGAAGAAGAAGAAGAAGAAAGAATACTTCAATGCAATAGTGGCTGCACTTCAGCAGTAATTTATTAAAACTTTGACATCTGAACAATGGATCAGTGTTTGGGGTCAATTCTTAAAATGAAACAATTTGTTGTAACTTTCTAAATTTCCAATTTTGCAGAGACGTAGAAAAGAGATGAAGATTCCATTATTGTCACATAATCTTTCTTCTTTGGCTTGGCTTTGCGGACGAAGATTTATGGAGGGGTAATGTCCACGTCAGCTGCAGGCTCGTTTGTGGCTGACAAGTCCGATGCGGGACAGGCAGACACGGTTGCAGCGGTTGCAGGGGAAAATTGGTTGGTTGGGGTTGGGTGTTGGGTTTTTCCTCCTTTGTCTTTTGTCAGTGAGGTGGGCTCTGCGGTCTTCTTAAAAGGAGGTTGCTGCCCGCCGAACTGTGAGGCGCCAAGATGCACGGTTTGAGGCGTTATCAGCCCACTGGCGGTGGTCAATGTGGCAGGCACCAAGACATTTCTTTAGGCAGTCCTTGTACCTCTTCTTTGGTGCACCTCTGTCACGGTGGCCAGTGGAGAGCTCGCCATATAACACGATCTTGGGAAGGCAATGGTCCTCCATTCTGGAGACGTGACCTACCCAGCGCAGTTGGATCTTCAGCAGCGTGGATTCGATGCTGTCGGCCTCTGCCATCTCGAGTACTTCGATGTTAGGGATGAAGTCGCTCCAATGAATGTTGAGGATGGAGCGGAGACAACGCTGGTGGAAGCGTTCTAGGAGCCGTAGGTGATGCCGGTAGAGGACCCATGATTCAGAGCCAAACAGGAGTGTGGGTATGACAACGGCTCTGTATACGCTTATCTTTGTGAGGTTTTACAGTTGGTTGTTTTTCCAGACTCTTTTGTGTAGTCTTCCAAAGGCGCTATTTGCCTTGGCGAGTCTGTTGTCTATCTCGTTGTCGAACCTTGCATCTGATGAAATGGTGCAGCCGAGATAGGTAAATTGGTTGACCGTTTTGAGTTTTGTGTGTCCGATGGAGATGTGGGGTAGTCATACCACTTTAAATATTCCTTATGCCATGGGTTCTCTGTGATTAGTAAGGGGTTGCTTAAGGTGGTATGTTGGTGGAAAGAACCACAATTGTTTATCCGGAACCCTTGATGGGGCAGTGTGTTCCGAATTTAGGATTTTTTCAGATTTCAGAACAAAAGCCAGCTGCCCCAAATTTAAGACCAGCCGAATTATGCGGCCATATCCACCACCTTCCTGCCGGCCCGAGTCGCGCTGCTGCCGGCCCGAGTCGCGCTGCTGCCGGCCCGAGTCGCGCTGCTGCCGGCCCGAGTCGCGCTGCTGCCGGCCCGAGTCGCGCTGCTGCCGGCCCGAGTCGCGCTGCTGCCGGCCCGAGTCGCGCTGCTGCCGGCCCGAGTCGCGCTGCTGCCGGCCCGAGTCGCGCTGCTGCCGGCCCGAGTCGCGCTGCTGCCGGCCCGAGTCGCGCTGCTGCCGGCCCGAGTCGCGCTGCTGCCGGCCCGAGTCGCGCTGCTGCCGGCCCGAGTCGCGCTGCTGCCGGCCCGAGTCGCGCTGCTGCCGGCCCGAGTCGCGCTGCTGCCGGCCCGAGTCGCGCTGCTGCCGGCCCGAGTCGCGCTGCTGCCGGCCCGAGTCGCGCTGCTGCCGGCCCGAGTCGCGCTGCTGCCGGCCCGAGTCGCGCTGCTGCCGGCCCGAGTCGCGCTGCTGCCGGCCCGAGTCGCGCTGCTGCCGGCCCGAGTCGCGCTGCTGCCGGCCCGAGTCGCGCTGCTGCCGGCCCGAGTCGCGCTGCTGCCGGCCCGAGTCGCGCTGCTGCCGGCCCGAGTCGCGCTGCTGCCGGCCCGAGTCGCGCTGCTGCCGGCCCGAGTCGCGCTGCTGCCGGCCCGAGTCGCGCTGCTGCCGGCCCGAGTCGCGCTGCTGCCGGCCCGAGTCGCGCTGCTGCCGGCCCGAGTCGCGCTGCTGCCGGCCCGAGTCGCGCTGCTGCCGGCCCGAGTCGCGCTGCTGCCGGCCCGAGTCGCGCTGCTGCCGGCCCGAGTCGCGCTGCTGCCGGCCCGAGTCGCGCTGCTGCCGGCCCGAGTCGCGCTGCTGCCGGCCCGAGTCGCGCTGCTGCCGGCCCGAGTCGCGCTGCTGCCGGCCCGAGTCGCGCTGCTGCCGGCCCGAGTCGCGCTGCTGCCGGCCCGAGTCGCGCTGCTGCCGGCCCGAGTCGCGCTGCTGCCGGCCCGAGTCGCGCTGCTGCCGGCCCGAGTCGCGCTGCTGCCGGCCCGAGTCGCGCTGCTGCCGGCCCGAGTCGCGCTGCTGCCGGCCCGAGTCGCGCTGCTGCCGGCCCGAGTCGCGCTGCTGCCGGCCCGAGTCGCGCTGCTGCCGGCCCGAGTCGCGCTGCTGCCGGCCCGAGTCGCGCTGCTGCCGGCCCGAGTCGCGCTGCTGCCGGCCCGAGTCGCGCTGCTGCCGGCCCGAGTCGCGCTGCTGCCGGCCCGAGTCGCGCTGCTGCCGGCCCGAGTCGCGCTGCTGCCGGCCCGAGTCGCGCTGCTGCCGGCCCGAGTCGCGCTGCTGCCGGCCCGAGTCGCGCTGCTGCCGGCCCGAGTCGCGCTGCTGCCGGCCCGAGTCGCGCTGCTGCCGGCCCGAGTCGCGCTGCTGCCGGCCCGAGTCGCGCTGCTGCCGGCCCGAGTCGCGCTGCTGCCGGCCCGAGTCGCGCTGCTGCCGGCCCGAGTCGCGCTGCTGCCGGCCCGAGTCGCGCTGCTGCCGGCCCGAGTCGCGCTGCTGCCGGCCCGAGTCGCGCTGCTGCCGGCCCGAGTCGCGCTGCTGCCGGCCCGAGTCGCGCTGCTGCCGGCCCGAGTCGCGCTGCTGCCGGCCCGAGTCGCGCTGCTGCCGGCCCGAGTCGCGCTGCTGCCGGCCCTCCTTCCCTCCCTCCCTCCATCCACTGTACTTGCACCAGGAAAAAATGCTGGTTTTTGGAGCTTCCGGATTTTAGATGTCCTGATAAAGGATTATTTAACTGTACCTATGACTATTTTGCTCAAGCAAAATATTTCACTATCAAATGGGTCTCCAGCAGTGATTCTCAACCTGCCCACTCACATTCCATCTTCAGCAATCCCTTACTAATCGCAGAGCACCGATGGCATAGGGATTACTTAAAGTGGTATGTGAGTGGAAAGAAAAAGGTTGAGAACCACTGGTCCAAACAATCCATGGCAGCATTTATGTTCTACTTAAACCTCTACCAGCTAATTTCACCACATCCTTCTATTCCCTTCTCATTTCTGCTTAGTTAGCTTACTTTTAAAATTTGTGTTTATAGTTTACCTCCTCTAATGGTAGGAGATTCCACATTTTTGTTTAACTTGTTCCTATTGTGGTTCTGATGTTTATGCATTTATTTGGTGAGGTATTTATGGGATTTCAACACAAGTTTTTCGTGAAAGGAAATTGTCTTGGGCTAAACGTGGAGATGTTTAACTTGAGTTACTCCATTGAGTAAAAAAAATGCATTCAGAACCTTAAGATGTCCTACTGTGATTATAATTTCTGACATACATGAAATTGCAGTTTTAATGTGGAGGTCTATCTGAATTAAATCAAGAATATATATGATCTCTGAAAGAAGTATTCATCAATTGCAGTTCTGTTTTCATAGGTCTTGTTCCCGTCGTCATTATCGTCGCTCAAAGTATTATTCACGATCCAGATCACATACTCGATCGTACAGGAGACGTTCCAGGAACCGATCTTACTCACCTGTGTATAGGCGTCGAAGAAGCAGCAGTCACTCCACCATATCCAGCAGGAGACGTCAAATTGGAAACCGGGTCAGTGTAGATTATTTTTGTGTATTTAAGAATAAAAATAAAATGCCAAGAAACCTTGCTCTTCTATTATTTGCCATTATGGTTTCATAGAGTAACAACATTTTAAATTCATTTGACCCTGACCATGTAATTTGGGTCTATTGAGAAGAAGGTAAAATTCATGAGATCATCCATCTAAAATTGAATCATATTGAATGAACTAAAGTTTGTATGTAGAGGAGATGTGATTGAACTTTTTCTAAATCTAATAGCCTTGCACTTCCTTTCCTCCAAGTGGAGGAAATGTCACAGATGCAAAATGCAGGGCTTAGGCCATTTTCATGTGCCTCTGTCTACAGAATTTACTAATTTAACTGATGACATTTTTTTAATAGTGATCTCAGGATTGCTTCCTATGCCACATGCTAGATAGTTTAGAAATAGGATAAGGCAGCTTAACACGTGGCTGGGGTCACGAGGTGAGAGGGCTTCAGTTTTCTAGATCACTGGACTCTATTTCCGGGAAGGTGGGATCTTTACCAACAGGACAGATTGCATCTGAACTGGAAGGAGATTAATATTGTGGGTAGGTTTTGTTAGTCTTGTCCCAATGGATTTAAACTAGATTTGCAGGGGGAGTGGAACCAGAAAGTTAGTGCAATTAGAAAGAAGGAGGAGCATGAAGGTCATGCAAGGACTGCATGCAAGGACAGAAATCAAAAGGTTTGTATGTGATAGAAATTTTCTCAGGAGTATTTATTTTAATTCAAGGAGTATTGTTAGAAAGGATGACCATCTTGGAGCATGGATTGACACGTGGGATTACGGCATTATTGCTATTAGTGAGACTTAGTTGCAGGAGGGACAAGACTGGCAGCTTAATGTTCTGGGGTTTTGTTACTTCAGATGTGATAAAGGGGGAGGAGTGGTATTGCTAATTGGAAAATATCTAAGCTGTGTGAAGTCAGGACAGCCAGGAGGGTTTGTCTCCAGAGGCCATATTGCTGGAGCTGAGGAACAGGAAAGTAAGACCACACTGATAGGGTTGTATTATAGACTGCCCAACAATCAGAGGAGCAAATCTGTAGAGAGATTGCAGACTAATGTAAGAAGCAGAAGGTTGTGATAGTAGGAGATTTTAACTTTCCAAATATTGACTGGGACTCCCATACTGTGAAAGGGCTGGATGGCTTAGAGTTTGTGAAATGTGTTCAGGAAAGTTTTCTAAATCAATATATAGGTATGAACGAGAGAGGATACAGTACTCGATCTCTTGTTAGGGAACAAGACAGGTCATGTAACAGATGTATGTGTAGACGAACATTTTGGGTCCAGTGACCATAATGTCATTAACTTCAAGTTGATTATGGAAAAGGATAAATCTGGTCCTCGTGTTGGGATTCTAAATTGGAGGAAGGCACATTTTGAGGAAATGAGAAAAGATCTAGGAAGAGTAGATTGGGATAAGCGAGGATGTGTTAAGTCAATGGATGGCCTTCAAAGGCATGTTCCTGTTAGGATTAAAGGCAAAGTTGACAGGTAAAGGGAACCTTGGTTTTCAAGGATATTAAAGATCAGGTTACGAAGAAAAAGGAGGTGTATGGCAAGTATAGGCAACAAGGAGCTAATGAGGTACTTGAAGAGTACAGAAAATGCAAGAAAATACTCAAGAAGGAAATTAGGAAGGCAAAAAGAAGACTAGGTTGCTTTGGCAGATAATGTGAAGGTAAACACGAAGGGTTTCTACAAGTTCTACAAGTATATTCAGAGAAAAGGATAGTAAGGAACAAATTTGGTCCCCTACAGGATCAGAGTGGTCAACTATGTGTGGACCCTCAAGTAATGGGGGAGATCTTAAACAGTATTTACTCAGAAAACTGGCATAGTGCATAAGGAAAGAAAGGAAACAAGCCTAAGAGATTAAGGCTGCATTACATTGAATCACAATCATTGAAGATTGGTAAGAACTTCTCCACAATCTCCATCAGTTCCAGAGCACCACAGGGCTGTGCTCTTAGCCCCCTGCTCTACCTACTTTTTTTTGGAAGGGCAAACCAAGGTAGGACATAGACAGTAAATGATAGGGCATTGAGGAGTGTGGAGAAGCAGAGCGATCTGGGAATACAGATACAATATTCCCTGAAGGTGGTGTCAGGTAGACAGGATTGTAAAGAAAGCTTTTGGCATCTTAGCTTTTATAAATCAAAAGTATTGAGAATAGGAGTTGGGATGTTACGTTGAAGTTGTTTAAGACATTGGTGAGGCCAAATTTGGAATATTGTGTATGGTTCAGGTCACCTAACTGGGAAGGATATCCATAAGATTGAAAGAGTACAGACAAGATTTACTAGGATGTGGATGTGTCTTCAGGAGTTGATTTACAGGGAAAGACTAAACAGATTAGGACTTTATTCCATGGAGCGAAGAAGAATGAGGGGAGATTTGATAGTTCACAAGATTGAGAGGTATAGAGAGAGTGTATGCGAGTAGGCTTTTAACACAGATTGGGGAAGATAAATACAAGTGGTCATAATTTTAAGATGAAAGGAGAAGATTTAGGGGGAACATTAGAGGAAAGTTCTTCATTCAGAGTGGTGGGAGTGTGGAATGGGCTGCCATCTGATGTGAATGCGGGCTCAATCTTGAGTTTTAAAAATAGATTGGATAGATACATGGATGGGAGAGATCTGGAGGATTACAGAATGGGTGCAGGTCAATGGGACTAGAGGAATAATGGTCGGCACAGACTAGAAGGGCCGAATGGCCTTTGTCTTGTTGCGTTCTATGGTAGTTGTGAAAATGTTTACTTAAAACAAACTAACTGGAGGGGTATTTTGGATTAATGTAAAGCATTAAATTTATTCTTTTAATTTGTTTTATAACCACATTCAACCTTTATTGAATCCTTTGTCCAGCCATCTGACCTCCAGTATATTGAAAGCATGTAGGTTGCTGCCTCAAAAAATCACTGCCAACATCATCAAGGACCTTATCACCCTGGTCACAGTCTCTTCTTGCTATTCCCTTCAGGCAGAAGGTACAAAAGCTTGAAGACCAACTTCTCCAGGTTCAAGAACCGTTTTTATCCACAGTTATCAGGCTCTCCAGTCTCCACTATCCTAACCATAAACTAGCCAAGCACCACCAGAAGATCTGTCTGCTCAACTGAAAGTTCATTTTTTGCCTTACATTTGTGGTAATTTAATATTTTACTACTGTAGTAGGAGTATCTTGCATTGTTTCGTTGCAGTAAGAATTTTGCATTTATACTTGTGCACATGACATTGAACAGATTAAACATCGATGTCCAGAATCAATCGGAAAACCTCCCTGTGGAATCCTAAATGACCTTTGGAGTTTGTGGAGATTTTTCTTATGATCATTGATACCAAGTTTCAGTTTTGCAAAGATTATTTCCCTACTATTCATGCAGGAAACCGAATAAATGTTTCAATAAAGATCTCAATGTTCCTTTGATACAAAAAAAATGAATGTTACTATTGAGCTTCTGTGTTGATTTTTCTCTCCAGACCAACCCAAATCCTAATAATTGTCTTGGAGTGTTTGGCCTGAGCTTGTGCACCACTGACCGGGAGCTGCATGAATTGTTTTCTCGATATGGATCCCTTGCAGGGATCAATGTTGTTTATGACCAGCGAACAGGAAGATCAAGAGGATTTGCATTTGTCTACTTTGAAAATGTTGAAGACTCTAAAGAAGTATGTTTACTTGGCAGATGTAGTTCTCATTGAAAAATAAAAGCATTTCTTTGCTGTTATTCCAATATGTGAAATACAAAATTTGTAACTTTAAACAGTTCTAAGTGAAGGTCCCACACAAATTGATTCCTATTGTACTAACAATAGGGTAACTCCATCAGCTACAAAATTTGATAACCTTGCAAAATCATAAACTGTAACAATAGATTTCCATCATGTGGCATGACCTTGAGCTAAACCAATTTGTTTGTTAAAATGTGAAAACTTCCTCCTCTTTCTCTACTTCAAAATTATATTTTCATAAACATTGTTTTTGGGTTACCTCAAGTTTTTAGGAATAGCTATATTGGAGAGCCATGGACTTTATCCTGCTTTTGTCCACCCTTTCAAGATCCTAATTGTTGCTTGTCTTTCCTTGAAAGAATCCCAAATGACTGGATCATTTTTTGTATATAAGTTGATCAATCGAGTTGATTTCCGATTTATTGTCAGAGTACAAACATGAACAAGCAAACCTGCAGATACTGGGGTTGAATGAAGTACAGTGTATTTTGGGTATTGCATTCAGAATTGTATTGGTTGTGGAAGCAAAATAAAACTTTGGAGGAAGATTGTTTAACATTTGCAGCTTTTAAATATGCAGTCTACCTGTGTGCAAGTAGAATAAAACGACCTAGTTTGGTTGCAACCATAATAAAAACAAACTGGGTTTATTTTTACAAGGTTGGGCAAGAATGCATAAACTTGAATGAAACAATGAACCCTTCCTTAGAAAAGGAATTGGTGAGGCCAAGTTTGGAATATTGTGTGCGGTTCTGGCCTCCATAATTATAAGAAGGATATAAATAAGGTAGAGAGGGTGCAAAGAAGGTTTACAAAAATGTTGCCTGGATTGCAGTATCTTGAATACTTAGAAAGATTGAGTGGATTGGGACTTTACGCTTCAATGAATAGAAGGTTGAGAGGGGATTTGATAGAGGTATTTAAAATTATGAAGGGAATAGATAGAGTAGATGTGAAGAGGCTTTTTTCCCTGAGAGTAGGGGAGATTGGAACAGGGGGTCATAATTTAAAGGTTAGGGGGCAAACTTCAGGAGTAATAGAAGAGGATGCTTCTTCACTCAGAGAGTGGTGGCTGAGTGGAATGATCTAGCGGAAGTAGTAGTTGCGGCAGGGTCAATTCTGTCAAGAGGAGGCTAGATGAGTACATGTGAGGGGATTGGAGGGTTATGGGCATGGGAGTGGGTAGGTGGAACTAGTGGAGTTTCACGTAAATCGGTGCGGACGAGAAGGGCCGATATGGCCTGTTTCCGTACTGGAAATGGCAGCAGATTATCTCAGGGTACTAATTTTATTAGCAGAGAACTTGGATTGCTGAAGTGGAGCATCTGGATGGGAATGGATCTTTTTATTTATTTGTAATTGCTCAATATATTGAAAGACTCAGCTGGAGAAAATGCACATCAAATCAGTGCTGCAATGCAAAAGTAAGCTGGGTGACATCTTTCATGACATTATATGGCTTTTCTCTTGTCAGAAATTGAGATCGTTTGGACACTCTGTTCCATGAATTCCATTTGGTTTTGAGTATGAGGCTGTTTTTAATTTGTTTTCCTTGTGCTTCACATCCTTTAAAATTTGTATTTGGGAAATGTTGCTTAACTAAGGTTATTTAAATAAAATGTTGCTTAGAGATAAAAGTAAGGAAAATAAGCACCACTGAATTAGATAAATCACAATCTAATTGGAACAACTATCACATTTTAATTCTTTTGTACGAGACAAGTACAACTTTAGGATAACATGGAAAATTTGTAAGTCAAGGAAGAGAGGATTTGAAGCAAAGAACGGCTCATATTTTGAAGGTGTCAGGTCTGAAATGTTGATTATACATCTTTGCTTCATATGAACACTGGAACTGATGTCCAGCACTCTTGTGATTTAGTACCATCAGTGACTACAGGTTTTCTTGTTTCACCTGTATTTTGATATTTAACCCATCTTGGGGTCTGTTCAAGCCTAAGAGCATTGTAAATATCTATGTTTAATCTCTTCATTTTCGTCCCTTATTTAGATTTTTAGATCAGTAAATCCATGCTTTTTAAATGACTAGCAATGAAAAAAAAAAATCAATGGTGATTCTAGTGAAATCAGCAAAAGGAGGATTTTTGGCACGTCCTAAACAGTAGAGAAAGGGCTACAATGTTTCAATCCTGCTATTAAGACTTCAAATTCAGAAATGTAATCGGGTTTACAAGCAAATATTAAGATTCTGCACACTTTCTAGTCATGCTAAACAAAAATGAAATAAGAGAATTCATTATTTATTCCATTGCCAGAATGTGTAACATAATTTCATATGCTATTTTTGTTTTGGTTGATTATCAAGCATGCGTATCCATGGAAATTAAGGAATTGCAGCTGTTTTGATGGCCTGCTGTATGTAATATGTTCAAGTAACTTTTTCTGTTTGCCAACCTCTGCATTTCCATGTATGTACATGATCTTCATACTGGCTTCAGGACCAATTCCATCCAGACTATTTGACATTTCTCATTTTTCAATTGCTCAGAATGTCACTTAGTGTTCAGAATTTGAATGGTGAAATTCTATTGCATGAATGTTATGCCAATTCCAAGTAAATTAACAAAACATCCCATATTTTTTTATTCTGCAAGTGATAGTGGTGCATTTGTTCCCATTATGGATGCATCAGATCAAAGAAGAGTGCCAGTACTTTTGTAATTTTTCTGCTGTTACAAAGTGGCATCCCAAATAGACCTAAAATTGTATACTGTAAATTAGTCAGGTCTTGTTACATCAATTGCAATCCTTAAGATTTTTTGAAAAGTGCACACAGCATCATTGAAATGTTGTTTGGTCTCAATAGGCAAAGGAGCGTGCTAATGGGATGGAACTTGATGGCCGACGCATTAGAGTTGATTATTCCATTACAAAACGACCCCACACTCCAACTCCAGGAATCTATATGGGCAGACCAACGACGTGAGCTCAATCTTTTTTATATGCATAAATATAACATTTTAGTTGTACATTACTTTTATAGTGATTAACTAGATGTATGCTCTTGTGTTTTGACATGTCACAGCACTGTTCGTTCGTCTCATTACCGTGACTCTTACAGTGATAGATATTATGATCGAGATTTCAACTACAGGTAATACTTCATTTTGATTGTACATTCAATACAATCATCATTAATCATTCATTCTGTGGTCCTCTTTGCTATATTGTTGAATTTATCTTGATAAACCCATCTGCCTTACTAAATCTCTCCAGCTCAAAAATGCCCTTAAACCTCTGTCATGCAGTTGATGACTTCCCTCAGGCCTTCTCCTAATACTGACTTGATGCCCAATCTTCCACTCATTTGGTAAATCGCCATGGAGTATTTATCCAGTTGGAGTTTGGTAACTTAATATATCAAAATCTTGAAGATGGATTATTTGGACTGTTGAATTTTAATTGGATTTTGCCTAAATATCCATGCCTTTATCACTCCCAAACTTGAATTCCATTGCTATGCAGACCACAAATTTCAGTTTATCCTAAATTCTAGTGCCTATTTTGAACCACCACATTTGCTTTTATATTTGTTCTCTTTTCTTCTTTAAGATTAAGGTGAGTCTACTTTAATTCACATTTTTGATCATCTATCCTAATATACCTTGTACATGTTTGAAAACTTGTGAAGTACCCTACAATGGTTTGCCTCCATGTAAATGTGGCTTATGACCTATTTTTACTTATGGCCTCCAGCTTAGCTGTATTTTAATTTCTTTTTTCATGCCTTTATATACCTTGATCTTTCTCAAACCTTGCAGTTCCACCAAAGCCCTTTCTTCCTTAAATTTTGTGCTCTAATACTGACAGATTTCCCTCGTCATCTATGTTTTTCACTTTGGAATTCAAAGATCCATCTGTAATGTATCTTGTTTCAAAACCAAACTTAAACTCAACTTGAGCTAATTATGTTTGCCATACAATTTCAAATAAACTGTACTAATTTAGACTTCCAAATACTTTCCCCCTTATCCGCTGTTTCACTTTCTGCAGTTTCAGTTACCCATGGTCTGAAAATATTAAATGGAAAATTCCAGAAATAAACAATTCATAAGTTTTAAATTGCACGCCATTCTGAGTAGCGTGATGAAATCTTGTGCCATCCTGCCCGGGACGTGAATATCCCTTTGTCCAGTATATCCACATTGTTTTCGCTACCCTCTCATTAGTCACTTTGTAGCCATCTCGGTTATCAGATCGACAATTGTGATATTGCAGTGCATGTGTTCATTTAACTTTTATAATTTAAAAAAAAAACTTTATTTGAAAAACAATATTTCTAAAGACCTGGGCATTGGTCCTTAATTTATTTTTCTTCTAAAGTTTTTTTTCTGGCCAGCTGAGGCTTTCTGTGGTCTAAGACCTTTGGTTCTGGGAGGTTCTATTTAATCTTGTCATATTTTTGATAAGATTATACTTTAGAGATACAATCCTAGAGAGATAAGTGGCTATTGCCTCTAGTATCTCTGATGGCTGCAGACCAGCAGCTTTCCACTCTCCTCCTAAGAGCACCTTGAGTAACTTTTTCACTTTCTTCCAGGGGATTTTTAAAAAATCTGCGGTGAGGAATCAAGCAACTGTCTTTTCTTTCCCTCAATTACTCAAAAACCTCCAATCTCTTTCTCATCCGTTTTTTTTACATGTCCACAAGAGATGGTAGGCAGTTTCCACCACCACAGAAAGGACAGATTGTCTTAAATCTACTATCAATTTTACCTGTGGCTTTAAGTAACTCTTATTTTACTTAATAATAGCCCCAAAGCTCAAGAGTAATAATGCTGGCAATTCAGATGTGCCAAAGAGAAGCCGTAAAGTGCTTCCTTTAAGTGAAAATGTGAAAGTTCTCAGTTGAATAAGGAAAGAAAAAAAAATCATATGCTGACTTTGCTAAGATCTGTGATAAGAACGAATCTTCAATCTGTGAGATTGAAAAAGGAAAAAGAAATTGGTGCTAGTTTTGCTGTCGCACCTATTATTAGTTATTGTTAATCTCTTATTGCACCTAATTTATAAATTAAACTTTATCATAGGTATGTATAGGAAAAAACTGTGTGTATATATAGGGTTTGGTATTATCTGTGAGGGGTCTTGGAGCATATCCCCTGTGGATAAGAGGGTGGGGGGTGGGAGGACTACTGTATCTATAATGTACCTGTAAAATAAACCACAATAGCTCAGTGGACATTTGCTTTCAGATTGACATTGCACACCCAGAACTTAAAGTTATCTGTAATTTGCATTCACTATATTTGATAGGTTATGAATGGGATTGCTTCTCTTTTTTTTTAAGGATCAATATTCTTGTGGGAGGGATGGCTAGTTCTGCTCTGGGGGCTTTAAGCTAGCCTATAGAGGGATGGAAAAAAGAGTACCAGAGAAGATGGTGGAATGGTTGTAGAAAAAGATGTAATTAGTCCTGCAGACAAAGACAAATAAAGATCTGAGTTGTGTCTATTTCAATTAAAGGAGTATCATAGGAAAGGTGGACAATCTTAGAGCATGGACCAGCACATGGAATTATGACATTGTAGTTATTAGTGATACTTTGTTGCAGGATGGACAGGACTGTCAACTCAGTGTTCCGGAGTTCTGTTTTGTACAATAGAGAGGGAGGAATAAAAGGTGGCATTGCTAGTCAGGAAAATCATCATGGCAGATTTAGTCCTTTTGAAGACCAGTATGGCCATCTATGCGTGGAGCAAAAAGAGATGGGGAGATTTTGAATGAATATTTTTGCATCTGTATTTACTTGGGAGATGGACATTTCTAAAAAGTCTGCAAAGGTGAGGCAAAGCAGCATACAAATTAGAGGTGGAGGTGCTTGCTGCCTTGAGGCAAATATCACTAGGGCCTATTAAGATATCCCATTGGACCTTGAGAGAGGCTAGTATATAATTTACAGAGGCCTTTGCAGAGGTATTTAAAACATAGCCACTGGTGAAGTGCCAGAGGATTAGAGGAAAGCTAATGTTCTAATGTTTAAAAAAGGCTCTAAGAATAATCCAGGTAATTATAGACCAGTGAGGCTGACATCAGGAGTGGGTAAATTATCAGGACGATCAAGAGACTATATTCTTGGATAAGGATTGCAGATGGTCAACATGGCTTTGTACGTGATGGGTTGTGTTTAACCAGTTTTGTAGAGATTTATGCAGAGTTTACCTGGAAATTTGAAGGATGGGGTGGATATTGTCTATATGGACTTAAGTAAGATTCTGACGTAGCATGGGAGTTTGGTCAAGAAGATTCATTCGCTTGGCATCCAGGATGAGATAGTAAATTCGATTAGACATTGGCTTTGCGGGAGAAGACAGAATGGTGGTAGATGATTGCCTCTCTGGAGGCCTGGAACTAGTGATGTGCCTCAGTTAATCCTGGGTCCATTATATTTTCATCTTTATAATTGATCTGGATAATGTGGTAAATTTCCTCATCAAATTTGGAGATGACACTAAGATTGGAGTGTAGTGGACAATGGGAAAGATTTTCAAATCTTGTAGCAAGATCTAAGCCAGATAGAAAAATGGGCTGCAAAATGCAGATGGAATTTAATGTGGACAAGTGTGAGGTGTTGCACTTTTGGAGGATAAACCAGGGTAGGACTTGCTAAACAGTAGGCAGCTGTAGGAGAACAGGAATCTAAGAATAAAGATACCGTATTTTCATTCGTATAATGCGCAGAAAATCATAAATTGTGTGGGGAAATAAAATTCATATAGCGCACAAGCATATATCGCATGTGTGTAGTATTCTAAATTCCAAATGCATTTAATTGGGACATGAGACAAAACACATTCCCATAGTCCCAGTGTCTGCCACAGTTAATCTTCCACCATTCAACCTTCCCCCAGAGATGTTAATTGGCCATTATATCGATAATATCTTCCTGCAACACATGAACAAGCTTTAA
Organism: Narcine bancroftii; assembly: GCF_036971445.1. NCBI lineage: Eukaryota > Metazoa > Chordata > Chondrichthyes > Torpediniformes > Narcinidae > Narcine > Narcine bancroftii. Next base: position 79,286,823 of record NC_091480.1, on the reverse strand, counting down.
ATAGATCCAAGACAGGCTTCAGAGTTGAGCAGGATTTTAATTCTGTCATGATTTTAAAAACTGTTCTTTAAAAGAAATCTTATTTTGTTAATCTCCCTCAGGGAGTGGTCAGGGTAATTAACATTGATAGATACAGTGCCCTAGCCAGAGTATCCTGTTTCTCAGAATACCATGACACTCAAGCCAAAGAGATATTCCCAAGATCAGAATTTTGACATTTTGTATGTACCCAATTCTCAGACTCGCTTTAAATTGTGCGCGTTCTTTCAGTGCCGCTATTGCAGTCCTACGCTCGCTTTAAATTGTGCGCGTTCTTTCAGTGCCGCTATTGCAGTCCTACGCTCGCTTTAAATTGTGCGCGTTCTTTCAGTGTGTTGATAACATTATCAGTCTATATAGCTATCACCTGTATTCAATCTAGCCGAATTGGTATAAAAGGCCCTTGCATTTAGTGCTACTTTTGAGATCTGGAGTGCCGGTTGATTTCACAATGCAAGGAGTCAAATGCAAATCTCACACCACTAATTTCAAACTGAAAGTTGTTACCAGCACAGAAGAAATTGGGAAGAGAGTTTGAGGTTGGCAAATCATTCATTCGCGAATGGAGGAAAGAGAAAGATGTGCTTGAGAGGATGAATTCACGAAAATGTGTGGGTTTCCTCCTGGTGTGCTCTGGTTTCCTCCAGCCCTCCAAGAATATACAGCGGTTTATAGGTTAATTGGTTTGTTTTTAACTTTGACATGTCCAGCTTTTTATTTTTAACTTGTGATTTTAAGATGTTAAATGGTTAGTTTAAATTAGTGATTTAAAACAAAGTATAATTTAGAACTATTAGAACTGGTCAATTAAGTTCACTTTTTTATTCAACATGTAGAAAAGTTCTTGAATACCGTGCACACGCATATAATGTGCAGTGGGTAATCTTGTTGGTAAAATATCACATAATGTGTGCATTATATGTGTAAAAATATGGTACACATTTCCTTAAAAGATGCCTCACAGATAGATAAAGTTGTAATGGGAGTTTTTGCTAAATTGGCCTTAAATCAAAGAACTGAATACAAGAATTGGGATATCATGTTGAAGTTGTATAAGACCGGCCAAATTTAGAGTACTGAGTGCAATTTTGATCACCTAACTACAGGAAAGATCTTGATAAGATTGAAAAAGTGCAGAGAAAATTTGTAAGAATGTTGCTGGGATGACTTGAATTACAGGGAAAGGTTGATAGGTTAGGGCTTTATTCCCTGGACCATCAGAGAATGAAGGGAAATTTGAAGGATATAGATTGGATAAATGGAAGCAGGTTTTTTTCCACCAAGATTGGATGAAACAATGAGAGAACACGAGTTAAGCGTGAAATATTTAAATATTGGGGGGGGACTTCACTCAGAGGATGGTGAGAGTGTAAAACGAGCTGCCACCAGAAGTGGCAATTTGAGAAATTTGGATAGGTACGTGGATGCGAGGGTATGGAGGATGATCTGGTGCAGATTGATGGGTCTATGTTGGAAAAATTGTTTGGTACATTCTAGATGGGCTGAATGGCCTGTTTGCTGTGCTGTAGTCTTCTATGGTCCTAAATAATTGTATTATAATAGTAGCTACTGGATATCTCCTGTAATTTTTAGGCAAACATTGTAGGGGGATTTTTTTTTACTACCCAACCTACTTGATGTTTGCAAGTTGAGATTCTATGCTAATATTCAGCTTCCTGGTTATATTCTGGATTTTTTTTCACCTAGAAAATGTTCACCTTCACCCTGTTACAGCAGATACCGATCTCGATCTCGTTCTTACACCCCACGTAAGTGTTAAGGGATGAAGTTTCGTTCTCATCTTTCAGAACATTTTTTTCTTAATCTGATTTTGAAGGGATGTGTTCTCTTTCTACAGGTCAATACTGATCATGCAGAGTACTTCCTGCCAGTTTAAATAGATGGAAAGTTTTTCAACCTACAGGGATTTTTTTTTTAAACTAAGATGTGAATTCCTGGGCATTGCACTAATCAATGTAACTAAGGTTTTTGGTGCTTCATGAAATAGTTTTGCATATATATTGCAAGGAGGAGTCTCTTTTTAAATGGGATTCTACATATTGTATGTGTTGCATTAAATCATTATTACAAAAATATTTCTGGTATGTTCTCAAATTACTTTTGGATATGATAGTGTCTTGTATTTTTGTGCACAAATTGTTTGATTATGCAGTGCTTTATAAGAAAAGAATATTATAAAGCTACTGTGAAGAAGCAGTGATCTGCAATAAATCTCTTGGACATAGTGTGGGACCTAATATCTTTATTCTGAAGTTATCATGAAATGTACTTGCAACCATTCATGGACCTGGGCAATCCTACCAAGTGAAGCAACACCTCACTTTTGAATCTACAGCGGTTATCTACTGCATCTGATGCTCCCGTTGTGGCCTCTTCTATATCAGAGAGATTGGACCCAGACTGGGATTATAGATTTGATGAGTATCTTTACTCTTGTCTGCTGCAATAGCAGGGATCCCCCAGTGGTCACCCATTTTAATTCTCTGCCCAATTCTGTCCATGGTCTCATGCACTGCCACACTGAGACCACCCGCAAAATGGAGGAACAACACCCCATATCCTGTCTTGGTACCCTCCAACCAGATGGCATTAACATTGATTTCTCTGGTTTCTATTAGTCCATCTCCCTCTCCACTTTACTCCAGCTTTGCATTCACAGTGCCTCCCATCTCATTTTTCACCTTTCCTATGCATGCTCAATTATCAACTGCTGGCCTATGCATCCTTTCTTTTTATTCAGGCGCCTGCCTGCTTTTTGCAGGGGCTCAGGCCTGAAACGTTGGTTTTATATACATCTTTACCTCCTGCGAGATCTGAATTCCTCCAATATTTTTACTTAACACTGTCAAGTTGTATAGCTGTTTAAATATAATAGATTTTAAAATGTGTAGTGGTTAAATTCCTGGAATAGCTGTTAATCCTCGATTATTCATCCAAACACTGGTTTAAATCCCATTATAAGACCAATAAGATAAAGGAGCAGAAATAGGCTATTCTGTGCGTCGAGACTGCCCGCCACTTAATCATGAGCTGATCAATTTTCTCACTCAGTCCCACTGCCTGATCTTCTCCCCATAGCCTTTCTTAATCAAGAACCTATCAATTTCTGTCTTAACTACACCCAATGACCTGGCCTCCACAACTGCCTGTGGCAAAAATTCCACAGATTCACCACCCTCTGTCCTCAGCGGCCACAGAGGAATTGAATTTCCAGATTAATTTCTTGAGTTAAAATAAATGCTGGTCATCTTAGTAAAACACACTAGATTGGTTTTTTTTTAAATAAAAAAACCACCTTATTCACTAATTTCCTTCAGAAAAAGAAATCTGCCATGTGACTGGGCAATAAGGGATGAACAAATGCTGCTGTTGGCAAGATTACCTATGAGCAAGTAACAATCTTTAAAAATTATTCTGTTTGGTTAATAAAAAGTATACATATGGGGGAAATGTAGTCCTGTTCTTGGCTCTGCTTAAATATTCTATTCCTAACTTCAGACACTCCAATGACACCTGGGAACAATTGTAATGTATAAAATGATAGAAATGCAATACTTGCCCCAAACCAACAATGTTTTTCTTCTGACATCTTGATGTGCTTCAAGAATGACATCATGGGGAGTCAAGTGATGGAGTTGTGGCTGGTCGAGTGGAACCAGCCCTCTCCAGAGAAAAGGAAAAAAAAGTTTGAAAAAACAAAGCTCAATGAACATAAAATACAGGAAGCGAAAGTTACAGAGAGAAGAGACAGAAGATGGCACCCAAAAGAGAAAAAGTAAGAATAACAGAGAAAAGGGAAGAAGGAAAATCACTGGAGAAGAAAGAAGGCCTTACCTGCACGTCGGAGCAGAGAGCCCCTGTGGAGAGGAGCGGCCGATCTCCGATGTTGGTGAGTCCCCAGAGGAGCGGTGTCCTCCTGACCGGCGGACTTCCAAAAATGGCTCACAGAGCCGAGAAGAGATGCGCAAGTAAAAGAAAAGGTTAATGCTGGCGGGAGGGGGACTCAGCTGAAGAGCAGCCAGCTGTGGAGCGGCCAGCGGGTCGGCCTGCGGCAGGGGGCCCGGCAGCGGGTCGGCCTGCGGCAGGGGGCCCGGCAGCGGGTCGGCCTGCGGCAGGGGGCCCGGCAGCGGGTCGGCCTGCGGCAGGGGGCCCGGCAGCGGGTCGGCCTGCGGCAGGGGGCCCGGCAGCGGGTCGGCCTGCGGCAGGGGGCCCGGCAGCGGGTCGGCCTGCGGCAGGGGGCCCGGCAGCGGGTCGGCCTGCGGCAGGGGGCCCGGCAGCGGGTCGGCCTGCGGCAGGGGGCCCGGCAGCGGGTCGGCCTGCGGCAGGGGGCCCGGCAGCGGGTCGGCCTGCGGCAGGGGGCCCGGCAGCGGGTCGGCCTGCGGCAGGGGGCCCGGCAGCGGGTCGGCCTGCGGCAGGGGGCCCGGCAGCGGGTCGGCCTGCGGCAGGGGGCCCGGCAGCGGGTCGGCCTGCGGCAGGGGGCCCGGCAGCGGGTCGGCCTGCGGCAGGGGGCCCGGCAGCGGGTCGGCCTGCGGCAGGGGGCCCGGCAGCGGGTCGGCCTGCGGCAGGGGGCCCGGCAGCGGGTCGGCCTGCGGCAGGGGGCCCGGCAGCGGGTCGGCCTGCGGCAGGGGGCCCGGCAGCGGGTCGGCCTGCGGCAGGGGGCCCGGCAGCGGGTCGGCCTGCGGCAGGGGGCCCGGCAGCGGGTCGGCCTGCGGCAGGGGGCCCGGCAGCGGGTCGGCCTGCGGCAGGGGGCCCGGCAGCGGGAGACACAGCAAGGATAAAGAAGCAGCTCACCAGAGAAAGATGAAGATACAGACAAGGAAGGAGGAAGAAGACCAAGAATTTCAGAGGAAATAAGGTAAAATAGAAGGACAAAGTTTAGATAAAGCCTTTTTTTGAAGAACAAATGAGGTCATTAAAAGAATGGCTATCATTTGAATTTAGTTCAATCAAAAGAAAAATGAAAAGAACTGAAGACAGAATGCAAAGCTTAGAGTTGGTCATGACTGAAATAGGGAAAAGAGTAGAAAATATGGAGGAACAAGAAGCTGCTGTAGAAATGGAGATAAATGATTTAAGAGGGAAGTTGGAAGAGAGCGAGAAAAAAAATTAGAGACACAAGATTTATTGTCACAAAAAACTGGCGTATTTGAAAACTATAGTAGGCGAAACAACATAAAAATAGTGGGCCTGAAAGAAGGCAAAGAAGGATTAGATATGAAGGAATTTATAAAAGCATGGATTCTGAAGGTTCTGGGAATGACAGATTCACATGAAGAAATAGAAATCGAGAGGGAACATAGAGCACTAGTACCGAAACCGTCACCACATCAAAAACCAAGATCCATATTGGTAAGACTTCTAAGATATACGACAAGAGAAAACATACTAGAGCAGGCAAGAAAGAAGGTTAGAGAAGACAATAAGCCATTGGAATATAAGGGACAAAAAATATTTTTTTACCCGGACATAAGCTTCAAACTTTTCAAGAAGAGGAAGGAATTCAACATGGCGAAAACAATCTTATGGAAGAAAGGTTTTAACTTTATATTAAGACATCCAGCAGTACAAAGTATTTATTCCTGGGGAACAGAATAGACTGTTCTCGGACCCAGAGAAAGCCCGAGAATTTGCTGAACATTTGCAGGACAGGAGAAGAGAGGAGGAGGAGTGACAAGAAGGAAGACCGGCAAGAAAATATACAAAAATAAGTAAAAATAAAGTAAAGATAATGTATATATAAAGATTTAAAGATGGATAAGGGAAAATAGTGTTCTCTGGGGGGGGGTTGAGGATAACGGTCACTGCGAAATCAGTTGACGCTTGCGAGTAAGTTCACAAATGGAATGGAAAGGGGAATTGTGGTTGCCAAAAAGGGGCAATCCAAGGATGGGAGGTTCATTTGGGGTTAAAGGGTTAATGCTTATGGGGATTGTTGGGGTATTTCATGTCTTAAGTGCGTTGTCATATGTTGAGATTAAAAAGGAAAACTTAAAAAACAGTAATGGGGAAAAAAAGGGAATGGAGGTGGTGAAGAGGCAGAAAAGAAGTGAAAATAAAGATAGATGTCCACGTTGGACTATATGACTATAAACATTAACTGAATATATAATCAAGTTTAAGTGTATCCCATTGGAAAATAAACCTGGGAACCATATATGGAACATAACAGAAAGAGCAAACCTTGGACCACCACCACCTAAAATGATAAGAAAATAAACACGATCAGATTTAATGTGTATAAGTAGATGATACGTCATTTTGTTTGTATTCCTTTTGTATAAAGATAATGTATTTTATATGTTCAATATTAACTGTTTTTGGAGAGAGGGGGAAGGGAGGGATGGGGAAAAAAGAAAATGTCACTGAATATTTAAAGAGATGCATCTGTAAATATATTGGTTGATATGGTTCAGAGTGCAATTTTTTTTAATTACAAAAAAAAATGACATCATTATTAGTACTTCACTCAAATGGTGAACTGAAAGGATTGCACCTTGTATTCTGCCTGGGTAGTCCACAACCCAGTGGTATAAAGAAGTTCAGGTAGCCCCCTCTCCCTGTATTTCTTTCTTTCTCCTGCTTCTCACCACCCAATTTCATTATTCTCAATATGGATTTTTCTTTCATTTTGCTCTCCTTTTCATATCTCTCACCTACCAACTAGTTTCCATCCCACCCCACAGCTTCCTGCTATTGCTCCTTATCTGGTTCTACCTATTGCCTGTCACTTCCTCTCACCTCTTTATATGGGTTCCTCCCCTTTGACACTCACTCCTGATACAAGATTGCAACTTGAAACCTCACCTATCCCTTTGCATAGATGCTGCATGACCTGCAGAGTTCCTCCAACAGTTTGTTCTTTTGCTCCAGATTCCAACATCTGCAGTTTCTTGTTTCTATAGGGTAATTATTTCACTATAATAAAATGCCATCTTCGGTAATGTCAAAATGCCATCAGAAAATATCTTGAGAATGAGAGACATGGTCAACTCAGAAAACAGTAATACACACAAACATTTTGCAGAAATGCAGCAAGAGTATCACTAGAATAACTTGATGACACCTGTGTCCTAATTAACTAAATGTTTGCACATCATCCAAAATGAAAGCAACTACGTATATTTGATCAATATGTAGCAAAGATAAATAATTCATTCTGGAATTTCCTGAAGCATGTGTCTCAGCAAACCATTACCAGACAAATCAAAGACCAAGTCTTACCTGAGCAAATCATTTAATGGTTCTTGAGAGAAATTATCCCCATGTAGCTTCAGGATTGAGGATTTGTAATAGTAAATTGAGCAAGGTGTTGAAATGAGGCATTGGAGACTAGAATCTGTTGTGCAACTAATTACTTTTAAACCAGAATTTATAGCTTCAAGTTCTTCAATTATTGTACTGATATCACTTAGTGTGTTTTGACAAAAGGAAATGAAGTTTAGTTTTCTGGGAATGGCTATAGAGATGTTGCACAGTTCACTTCCAAGAATCCCATCAAAGAGTGGGTTGTGTTAGGTACAATTAAAAGTAAGTTGATGAACTTGATGAATGTGTGCACTCGATTTGTAACATTTAAATGACCTCGTAGTTGAAGGCTTTTTGAAACAGCACTTTGTAAAATAAAAGTGCTTTTATTCGGTGTGATATCAATTGTTCCAGCTTGGTCTTCACACTCCCAATGACAGAATATGAATAATTTTTTGCTCTGAATTAAGGTTAGTTGTTTGCTGAAATTTTCATGTGATTTGCTCTGAATTATGCTGACAATTTCGAGCAAAAGCAACAAAATAATCACTGGGGTTATCAACATTCGAGAAAGGCATAGCAAAAACTTAGAGATCACAAAAGATGAAGTGAATAAATGGAATTCCTTGGGGGAAGCAATGGAAGGAGAAAAAAGGTCAAAATGGGGGTGCATCATTGGGGCTGTGGAGAACATGGATCACTAATCTCCAGAAATGAGAGTTGAAGGGAGGGAGTTCTGAGATGAACCATGTGGACAGTTGAATTCTTCTTTTCTCCTCCTTCTTTGGCTTGGCTTCGCGGACGAAGATTTATGGAGGGGGTAAAAAGTCCACGTCAGCTGCAGGCTCGTTTGTGGCTGACAAGTCCGATGCGGGACTTGAATGAAAGGCATAGATGACTGAACATCCCGTGGTCCTTGAGAGCAAAAATCAATCTGCTGAAGAACCTCTGGCTCAAGCAGTATCAGTAGGGAAAGGGGGAATTGTCAATGTATTAGATTGAAACCCTACAAAAAGATGTTCATTTTGAGAGGACCAACCCTTGCTGAGTTCCTCTAGCAGGTTTTTGTTTGCTCCAGATTCCAACACCTTCAGTCTCCTGCTTCTCCATATGGTCCCCTAGAGCTCTGTTTAATTGGATTACACAGACCCCAAACAGTACGGATTGCCAGAACATCTCCACAATCTCCATCAGTTCCAGACCGCCACAGGGCTCCATATTTAGCACCCTGCTCAACTCGTTTTACACCTACAACTGTGGCTCAGTATGACAACAACCAACTTGTGGGTGATACCACAGTAGTGGGCTGTATAAAAAGGGTTGATGAGTCAGCATACAGGAGGGAATTTGAAAGTGTCTCAATGGTGTACTAACAATTTCTCAATGTTTATCAAAACCAAGGAGCTCATTGTAGACTTTAGGAAAGGAACACCTTCAAATTCCTGGGTGTCATTCTCTTTGAGGACTTTTCTTGGACCCAATATACTTCTATAATTATGAAGAAAGCACATTAGTTCCTCTCCTTAGGAATTTGCAGAGGTTTGTAGGACACAGTTACGTGGTGGAAAACGTGCTTACTGGCTGCATCCCGACCTGATATGGGGATACCAAAGCCCATTTTCCACTGGCATCCCAGTTAATTAGCTGTGCAGTGTCCTGGGATAGGAAGCCCTTTGTGCTGTTTCCATTGGGCCACCTTTAACTTGGACACTAATTGCTTTTCCACTCAGCACACTCATCTCCAGGGATTGGAATGTTCTACCTTCAACTGGAAACGAATGACTTTCTGCTGTTCCTTTTCCACTGGTTTTATCAGCCTGTTAGTGTCAGCAAACGTCAGGGATATGAGTAGGGGTAGAGGTGATTAATCCCCGGCGTGAAATGATGTCATTTAACACCAGCGCTTGGACAGTGTTCCAACCCTGTCTCAGTAAAGTCCCAGTTACTTCTGAGTTGAACCCTGCAAAACGTAGTAGACACATCCCAATACATCACAGGCAGAACTATCTCCACATGGAGAAAAGCTGCAGGGAATGCTGCCATCAGAGAGAGAGAGAGAGAGAGAGAGAACAGCACCAATCATCAAGGATGCACATCACCCAGCACAAGCTCTCCTCACTGCTGCCATGAAGGAAAGAGGTCTCGGTGCCACTAGGTTCAGGAACCAATGCTATCTCCACCATGAGACTCCTAAACAACAGACTCAGAGATTCGTTTAAGGACTCTATTACTGTTTTTTTTAATGTATTTGCTTACATTGTGTTTACATTTCTCTTTTTTTTCTTGAGTACAGTTTACACTACTGATGAGTAGAAATTCTGCCTATCCCTCAGGAAAAAAAATCTCAGAGCTGTATGTAATGTCATGTATGTACTTTGACAATAAATTTGAACTTTAAACAAAATAGATCTCAAACGCTGGAAAACTACAGAAGCACACAAAATGTTGAATGAAAAAACGAGTTCCTAGTTTCCAATTAAATTAAGGATGCGTCCACCAGCCCTCTGGCTTTGAAATCTCTCTTATTAAAGGCGAGGACTTCTGCGCTCAGCTGTGATGGGATTTCCTTCTATTTCAACGTTTTTCATAATGCTAGTTACTTGAAGGCATTTCAGCATCTACACAGATTTATGGCCTTCAATAATCACCATACCAAAAAAAATTTGCCAATGTGCACTGGTGGATTAACCATTAGGCTGAGTAGGCTAAACCTTAGGGGGCCCGAAGGGTAAGAGGGCTTCAGCCTACTCAGGAAAGGGTAGTCTGGTCTCAGTTTATTGTTTCACACTTACTGCAGGTTTGCGTGGGTGAATCCAGTGTCTGTGGCCCAGAGTCGGCGTCGACACGCGCGGTGGCATGAAGATTTGCCGCTGCGGTGTGTGTGCAATCCTCCACCTTCCCACCGAACTGTTCGATTGTTAATGTCCAATTTGGTCGGAGGGATGTTTAAAAATTGAATAGTTTGGTGGGAAGGTGAAGGAAGGAGTGTGGGTGGGGGGTGGGGGGGGTGCAGGACAGGGTTGAATCCTGCCCGTAGTCTTCAGTCTGCTGGACGCCTTGTGCAGCTGTTGCAACATGAACAACTCTCTCCCGAGTGGCCATGGCCAAGAGATCGGTGGGTTGTACAGTTGGAACATTTAGAAACAACAAGCAGGGAGATGGTCTTTTCCAGCGTTGTCAATGGGATAAAAGTCGGGGGGAGGGGGGGGGGAGAGAGAACAGATTTGGGCTAAAGGGTACGAGCCGTGACCGGTTGGAGGACCCCGACCGATGTCGGGTCTACGCGTTTGAAGTCGCTTCGGGGTGGTTTGCAGGAAAGGAGGGGTAGAGGGGAATCTTTCAGGGGACAGTGGCGTAGCTGGGGTAGGGAGTGACGGCTCCCCCGAGCACATTTTTTCCAAAGTGGCGCCACTGATCTGCCCTGCCGTCTCCCTATGTGTGCACCCTACTGATCGCGCTCTTAGGTGGCGTGGATCGCATGAACACAAGGCGCGACAAGATCCCGATGTTCGAACAGTAAATCGGAGAGGGAGACTTCGAAAAGCGAGAGGTGTGAGTAAAATGATTGTAAAAGTGGAGCTGGTTTGCAAATTGTGCCCCGCAGTTAAAATGCAGTCACCGCTTCAATAGTTGGAATTACTGGCGACTCGAATGAGATGTGCCCCATTCATTCAATGCAGAGCCTGCCCGTTTACAGGGAGTGGCTGTGCGCTTCGCTCGTTCCCCTTCCCTCTTCGTCCCGATGCTCGACGTCCTGCTTGGCGTGGCGAGGGAGCTGAGAGGTGAAAAATGCTCATAAGGCAGGTGTTCTCCGAGCTCGCTGGAGGGGGAGAAGGAGAGATGAAAGGAGCGGGGGGTTGGGGTGGGGGCGGTCGAGCCGGTACCGGTCGACGCTACGTCTTGTCTGCATAAGTACCACTTTCATCACCACCAGGCAAAAGCCGGGAGAGGTCAGAATGGCTCTCCCCACGCCACGACCGATCTGAAGGACAAACACACCCTCACAGCGCAGGGCTTCCTCTACCGCTTCGTGGTCGGCAGACTGTGGCCGCCAATTTAGTGGTTGGGGGGGGGGGGGGGTTTACTAAAGATGAGATGGTAGTTAATCCGCCACCGCCTATTAGAAGGGTTAGGGTTAAGAATGGCTCCGGGGTCACCGCATCGAACTCTGCAGGCAGGGAGTGCAACTTTGGGAGAGGCGCTATCCGAAAGACAAGACAGATGTTCTACGTAGGAGCTAAGCAGGAATTAAAACATTCATTGGCTTTCCTGTATTATATCGGACCCAGTGGACGTCACTAAAATTGATTTTGCCTCAAGGGTGATATCGGGCATGCAAATTAGTTACCCCATTTCCTAAAGCTGGGTAGAGTTCATAGGTGATAAATAATTTCCTAACGCCATTGGCGTTATCAATTCCACCTGGTGATTTATGCATCTCCTTTCGCTGCTTGCAGAGTGAACGTTGGGAAGTGTTCTTTATTATTCCCTGACTTGTTTTGTGTTTATCTGCCTTTCGAAGAGCGCTGCTGAGAAAATTAGCAACTTGTAAAGACCCAGAAGGGACCTTCTCGCGTCGTTGCCTGCGATCAGATAATGGGCGATGGCTCAACCACAGTAAATCCTCCTGAAATGCCAGGCGATCCCTGTTCAAGCTATTAACAACTCAACGAAAAGCGAGACCAAGCAAATTAGAAAGGGCAGCTGTGTTGACAAACTACTTTTTTCAAAGAACGAATCAAATGCTTACCGGTGGTTGGACGTGGAGAACATTTGTGATGAAAGGTGATCTAGAAGTTGAGTCCGGACTTTGCACAAGGGATCAGTTATTGGAGTAACTTCATTTAGACCACGGAAGGTGGCGTTCGGCCCAAATGGTGCATGCACGTTTCTGCTCTTCAGGAACTCGCTCCCAGCTTTTTGCCTCGTTCGTGCCTTTTGGTTATTCATGCACCCCTGAGATTGGGCCTGTCACCATTCTTTCCCTCTACCCACCACCCAACCCCCCCGGTTCTGCGGCCCACAGGCTGACCCTGGGCAGGTCGTGGTGATTGTAAAGAATGTTCGATGTTTCCGTGTTGCGATGGCCTCGAGGAATTACCCAATTTACCAGGATGCTGTGGTCGTGATAATCTCAGCAATTCAATACATTCAAAAACTTTCTTCAGTGTTTGAAGAAGTTGCAGATGGGTTCTTCCATTTCCTGACTGATCTCATACCTCAACCCTCTTAACTTTGTTGATGTTGGTCAGAAAGCCTTTATCCCAATCCACGTTTCACTCTTAGTCGTGTAACCCTATGGATCTGCTAATCAGCAAGATTCCAGACGTTATTATTAACTTGTGTGGAGTGGCCTGATTTCGGGTTGGAAAGTTGCTGCAACATTTCTGGCTGGGGGGGGGGGGGGGGTATCAGAGTGGGGTGGTGGTGTTAACTACAAAAACTACAAGACCAAGCATAGACAAGGTGACCTGGGGGTGTGTCAGCAATGGCCATCTTGACCTTCTGGTTGCAGGTCTCTTCAACATCCCACTCATTTTAGAGCTGACCCGTCCTCTTGCCTTCTTACTGCCATGGGAGGTCAAATACAAACTCGAACAACAGGACCTTCTATTCATTTTGGGTAGTCTACAACCCAATGGCGTGATCAATTTCGATTTACCTGCATGTTCTATGTCGATTCCCAATCCCAATCCCAGCCATCTGTCTCTTCTCTTTTCCATCTGCCCATCACCCAAGCCCCACACATGATTTTGTAGGTCCATTATCCCTCCCTTCTTTCGTTCCACTCATTACCTTCAGCGCCTGTCTCCGCATTCACCCACCTGGCTTCATCTGCCCTTCGTTTGGTTCTATCCATTACCCACTAGCTCCAGTCTCACCACTCTCTCTCTCTCTCTCTCTCTCTCACACACACACACACACACACACACACACACACACACACACACACACACACACACACACACACACACACACACACACACTCCTTTATGGTAAATTGCTTCCATTTTTACTCTTGGTCTGAGGCGGGATCACGACCTGAAACGTTGACCCCAGATCTCGGCAGCTGCCTCTCTTGTGTCTCGAAATTTTGCAGTCGAACGTGCGGAATATTTCCAGCGATGTGCCTTTATTTCAGAAGTTCAGCGTCCTCCGTGTTCTGATTTCGAAAACACGGCCAATATTCATCTGGTCAGGAAGCATCTGTGGAGGGAGAACCAGTAAACAATTCAGGTCATTGTCGGATCTGACGACCAATGAGCACCTTCCAGCGTTGGACCAGTAGCGCTGCCGACCACAGAGTTAAGTGCAGAACCGTGATGCACAAATGGGATGCTGGGTTCCGCTCCGATACACTTTTGGGCAGACAGATCCAGACCCAGTCCGGCGCAGAGTATCGAAACTTAAACGTTTCTCTTTCCACAAATGTTGGCTGACCTGCTGGGTGTTTCTCGCATTTTATGCCCTTTTAAAAAGATGTCCCCATCTACGGTTTTATTTGATTCTCAGTGAGTTCGATTCCCTTATTTCTTTCAAATGAAAGAAATCTCCCCTCTTCAGTAGTTATATTGGAACCATGTTAGCTTTTAATCATCTCTGCCGAGGGAAATAGGTCCAATTTATCTAAATCCTGATTGTTTTATAGGCAGTAATAAAACTTCCCTTCCACAGAAAACAACGCTGGAATCATTAACGCGCGTACGGACCACCTTCCAGCAGTAAAGCATCCGTACGTTTGTGTGTTGTCACGGTCAGTAAGGTAGGAAAAACACAGACGAATTAGAGGAACTCAGCAGGTCTCGCAGCGCCCATGAGGAGGTAAAGATATATAACCAACGTTTCGGGCTTGAGCCGAAAGGCACCTGCTTTTTCACTCCAGACAGTTAGGTTAGGAACCGCGTGCAGGTCAAACACGGTGACAATGCATGGAACTGGTGTCATTTTTAATCGTCATTTTACATCCCAAAGCTGGGCTGTTTGAAGGTCATTTTAAAGGAATGCTTAACCTGTCAGATCTCACCCACCTTAGTGTAAAATATATTTTGTCAGGTTTGTCAAAGTTTGTCATCTCCCATGACGATTTAAAGAACTACTCATATTTATAATCCCTAAATTTCCCGAGTGCTGAGAGCTCTCTCCAATTCTTTGAAAGTTGGTTGTCTTCGTTTTGTGTTTGGGTTGAACGGGATGGGCGGGAGTTAGGTTGGAGTCGATGCGATAAAACCTCTGGGTTGGGGGAATATACAATGGATCCTTGGATAAGATACCACCGTGTGTACTCAGCGAGAGTAGAAACCATGGTGCTTTGAAGACCACAAGATGGAATATTTACACGTATTATTCTCTCACTCGCACAAAGCTTCAGAGCTAGTCAAGTAGTCCCTGTCGTTTCAGAAATGCGGCACCCACATTGCGCATAGCAAGATCCCATTAACACAACAGGAAGGCATGCTTTTGCCTTTAAAAATCCATACGGAATACTTCTTCAGGGTAGGCATCCTTCCAATGCAGAATACTCATCTGTTGAGGTGTTTTTGGATCCTTTTTTGACGTTATCATCTCATATTTGAACTTAAATCATTTCCACCATCTGCTTTTCACATTGATACTCAGGTTCCATTCCTATCCTAAGTGAAATAGCGAATCTTTCTCAAAGGCTTGGAATTCCGATTGTGGATTCTTTTTTTCTCTCTAAAAAGCCTATAAAAAAGTTTCTTATCCGGGGGTGGGAAATAAAGAACCCGTGCTCGAAAATTTCGGATAAGATCGTTCAGCCGTAAACTTTTGACAACTTGGAGTAAATAATGGGCGGGTAATGTAAACAGAGCAAACGCGAACGAGTTCTATCGCTCTCGCCGGTCTCTCCTTAGGAAATGACTGAAAATCAAACTTCGAAAAGCCTTGCTCGCTGTCCCTTCTCTAATGTAGTCAGGTTCACCCTTTAGATAAAACGTGGTTTTAGAAACTTTATTCTATAATATTCTATTATCGTACATTTTTATTCCATGTGCGTTCCGTCACCGTTCTGTTTTTCTTAACGTGTCTCTTATTAGCAATCAAATTACACTCGATGTTACTTTTTAAAAAAAAAAATATGATCCAGGAATATTTCTGGTACGAGTTGTCAGGTAGGGATTCTGTAGGGTGCCAATTAGTCACCTCAACTTCCTCTTCCACTGACCCAACATCCAATCGAAATCATCTGTCTGGTGGTAATTTTGTGTACATCTGCAGATGTTCTTCTCCATCTCCAACCTTCCACTTGCTTTTCACAATTGCGCACGGGACGCTCGGCTGTTCCTATTGAAACACATTCCCGAACTCATCTCACTTTATCATCCATCCATGGACCATATTCCCAATCCACTTCTAAATCTACAATTCCTCTTGCCATGCAGGGTCAAACGCAGTGAGATGCAGGAGGAACTCACCGGGTCACACTGCATCCATGGGTAGACGCTAAACACAATCTGCTCGAGGCACAACACGAAATCTTGACGGACCCATTCTACCCAAGGATGAAAAATAATGTTCACTCTGGTGGTTTACACAGGAAGGAGACCGAAGACATGGTTTGTGATCAGACATTGCAGCATTTGAACGAAAAGAGGTCGAGGTGCCACAAGACTTGCACTACCAGGTTCAGGAACAGCTGCTACCCCTCCACCATCAGACTCCTCAACAACAAACTCAATTAGGGACTTAATTAAGGACTCTTATGCATATTGATTTTTCTCTCTCTGTATTGCACAGTCAGCTTGTTTACATTTCTTTATTTATTCACATGTGTACGTTGAATACATTTTTTTGTACCATTATCAATAAGTGGTAAGGAAAGGAATCTCAGGGTTGAATGTGATGTTTTGTATGTACAGTACTCTGACAATAAATCTAAACAAAAATCATAACCAAATCAGCCGACCACGATGAAAACAGAATGCGCTGGCAGTATCACCTCTATCTTTTATATATATTTTCACACTGAACCATATCAACCAAAATATGCACAAACGTTTCTCATTAAATTTACACAGTGGTCTTTACTCCCCTTTTGTATCACGCCTATCTTGAGGTGATAGCTTCCCACACTACGTTTCTGTTGGCTCTTGTGAGTTTTGGACTAGTATCTCAAGGTTCCCACATCTGCAATGTACCTTGTGCTTCTCTCGGTTCTATTCCACATTGTGACAGGACGAAAGGGCAGCCGCCCTTGTGGATCAGAGACGGGAGAATTGTTCTTGTTGTTTGATTTACCATCGTCACCGTCACAGCACATTGGTCCTTCTCATTTATACCATGGTCTCTGCCTCCTCGTTCTACTTGAGGGTTGCGTAGAGAGTTTCTCTCTGCGGAGCGAATCGGTAACCATGAATGAGAAACCTCCAATCATTGCCGAAGGTCATTGAGGGGAAATTGTATTCCAGATCTGACCGGCTTAAGGTTGGTGTTAACAAGAAAGTCTGCAGACGCTGTGATTGTAATTTACACAAAAGTCACGCAAATTACTTTATGTAGCAAAGTTAAAGATACATAACTAACATTTCAGGCTTGAACCTTTCATCCAGGTGAAGGGCTCAGGCGTTGGTTATGTATCTCTCCTTGCTGCATGAAGAACATTGCGTGACCTGCAGAGTTTCTCCGTCATTTTGTCTAACTTGATAGGTTGCTCCATGAAGTGATTTTTCAAAGCGGGAATCTCGAGTCTTAGCAGTTCGGTGCGTAACGGAAAGGCAACGTGAACCTGAGCACCATCAGTCTTCTAAAGACGACAGCAATTCGATGGTTTCTTCACCGATTCTGGTCCTCATAACACCGGAGCACTCAGTGACTGCGTTATGGACGATGTCGACCATTGCCCGCATCTTTGATCTTGTCTGGGTATGGAGAGCTGAGGGCGGATGCGACCTGAATTAAGCTCTAGACTCAAGATTCTGGAGAAAGAGTAAACAACGAGGTTCCGGAGGATCTCAACTGGCCGGACAGCGTCCATGGAGGGAAATTGACAGTCGAGGTTTCGAAATCGAAACGCTACTCCAGGGCTGGTAAGCTCCTCTTTGTGAACTAAGGGAAGTGGTCCGACGCCGGATTCCAAGGAAGTGCGTTGTCTGATGAGAGGATGATAACTCTCTAACAAACTACACCATCCCGTCTTCAAATGAAACTTTATGGAGCTTTCCAAACCTCGGGAAGGTCACAAGAGGTAATAGGACCGGGAGTGGAAAGCTTTCACTGTGGTCGGCTGACTTGGTTATAATTCCGTTCAAATATTGAGATATCTGGTCACAATCCATCTAATAATTCACATAGGTCTCTTTCCAGAATAAACCACCGGGGTAAACATTAAAAAAAAACTTCAATAAAAAAGCTGGCGGATTAGCAGAGGAGCTAGGCAGAAATTTTAAGACAATGAAACTGGACACAATCAGACCATTGGGAGTTAACTGGAGACACACAAATACCGCAGACACTGGAATCCAGAGCAAATAATGGTCAACAGCATCCATGGAGAGAAAAAAGTCAAGATTATTAGCATCTGATTGTACAAGTACAACGCGACCATACAGCATTCTCCAGTCCTCAGTGCAAAACACACAACCAGACATAAAACATAATACATATTCAGGACAAGTATTCATATATACAAATAAATATTGTTTCATGAATATGAGAGCCTCGGATGGTTAGTGTGAGCAGTTCCTCGGGTCGTTCAGCATTCTCAGTACCCGTGGGGAGAACGTCAACATTTCAATTCTCCACGGAGCTGTTCGATCTGCTGAGTCCCTCCATCTTTCCATTATTCGCCTTAGAAACATACTCCGTTTCTCTCCACAGACGCTGTCCTACTTGCCGAGAGTTTGCAGCATTTTCTGGGTTTATTTTTATTTGAAAGCTCCACAAGCGCGTGAAGAGTTGGCATTACAGTCCTGGGACCCGTGCCGCGCCTTTAGATTTGGAAGGTTGAGAAACGAGAACGGTGGCGTCAACTCAAGACGTACAATGGGGACGGAGAAAGGTCCAGTGAGAGGGTAATGCAGCCGCCCCGCGTCCTTGCTAATCAGCAGGAACTTCTCGACCTTGGGTCTTGATGAAGGGTTCCTGCCCGAAAAGTCGAATGTTTTGATCCCACTGATGATGTTAGACCCGCAGAGTTCCTCCATTAGGTCGTTTATAACTTAGCACTTTAAGTGTCCATCCAAATTAAAGTGTTATGAAAGTAACTGTTTTTCTTTCCACATATGCTGCCCGATCTGCTGTGCCTTTTCCCAACATTTTCTATATTTATTTCAGATTTATAACCCGCAACTTTTAAAAAATTTCCACTAAATCGGCGGCCTCCTTCCGGGGGCTGGTGTGACTTAGCCCGCAGTGCTATTTGGAAGAGCAGAAATATTTCAAATTTATTGTCAGAATACATACAAGACATCACATACAACCCTGAGATTCTTTTTTCCTATGGGTCAGGCTGAATTGCCACGTATTGGCAGTGCACAAAAGAAGTACACAATGTAAACAAATAAAATGTAAACAAACTGCAATACGGAAAGGGGGGAAAAAAGTAAAAGTACACATGTTAGAGTCCTTAAATGAATCCTTGATCGAGTTTGTCATTGAGGAGTCTGATGGTGGAGGGGGGAGCAGCTCCTCCTGAACCTGGCGGTCTTGTGGCACCTAGACCTCTTTCCAGATGGCAGCAGTGAGAACAGAGCGTGTGCTGGGTGGTGTGGATCCTTGACGATTGGGGCTGCTCTCCTAAGGAAGCGTTCCCTGCAAATGTTCTCGATGGTGGGGAGGGTTTTGCCTGTGATGTTCTGGGCTGTGCCCACTACCTTTTGCAGGACCTTACGCTCAGGGGTGTTGGTGCCCCCACATCAGACCGTGATGCAGCCGGTCAGCACACTTTCCACCACACATTTGTAGAAATTTCCCAGGGTTTCCGATGTCATACTAAACCTCCGTAAACTCCTGAAAATTGTCTTGGTTGCGATATCAATCCCTCACGATAAAGATAACTTTTGTTGACATACACATTGTACAACGTAACTGCCTTCAACACCAGTTTGCTGCAGCCTATCGGTATAATACTTCATTTATAAAACTACATTAATACACATTACAATGAATTAGACAAAACAACAAAAAAGGTAGATAATAAATACCTTACTGCAAGAAAAAAAAGTGACTTCGTGCCAGACATCCTTTTGTGGTCACTGACCATTTACAAAAAACACCCCGATTATCTCCTCATTATCGCGATGGGCAAATGGGTCGCGATTTTCAACATTACAACATCGACGACCAGGGGCCTGGAGACGTTTCAGCGACTTGAAGGTGCTACAGAGTGCTGACTTGTCGGGTTAATTCACTTGAAGATTAAAAGTCCAAGCTAAGAGAGAGAGAGAGGGGTGGGGGGGGGGGGTGGGGTAGGTTGCCACCCTGCCTGTAACAACCACTCTCGTTCTTCCCCGAGGCAGCATTCAGAGGAGTTGGGGTGGAATCTCTGGGCTGGGAGGAGACCAATCAATTTTCCAACCCATTCCATCTTTCGATCCGACCATCGTCAATTTGACCCTTTAACCATAAACGTAAAAACAAGCTCAAAACTTGGGTAAGTTTCGCCTCGTTCACTCCTGGACCGGGAAACGAAGACTCATTTAAAATGATAAAATATTATGCCTACGAAAATATCAACAATTTAGTTTTGTGTGGGCTGCCCCATAGAACAACCCGGTGCTCCCAAGAGGAGTACAGAATGTAGGAAAATGCCCAGCAGTTTCACCCACCAACTCTCTCTCTCTCTCTCTCTGCAGATGCTGCTTTATTCTGCGGGACCTTGGTTCGTTTTTCTCTCTTGCCGATGAGGGATCAGTACCCCGTGGAACTCCTCGACCCAGGGACCCTTTGACAGGCTGCTTGAAATCATGTTTGAGGAAGAAACGAACGTTTCTGAATGATCTGTCAACGAGCATTCTTCAAGCTGAAAAGCAAACAAAAACCCCGCATCTGCAGAAAATCTTTATTTAAAGTCGAGAATGGTGCGAAGTTAAGAAAGCAGGTGCGGCAGCTAAGTTGTAGCGGGAATACTATGTATTCAGGGGAGAAACTAACGAGAAGGGTCATCGTTTTCCAACCTGCGCCGACACGTTCATTTCTACCACCATTTTATGTGTTTATTTCTTACTATTTTTTCCTGTTACTCACTGATTATTGGGCACGGGATTCTCTGTGGGACCAGCTTCCAGATACATTCTGGATCCACGGAACCAGCTGAACAAGCGAACCCTTCCGATGAAACCCGCCAATAATCCCGCTTTTCTTCCCAGACGGAAATTAATTCTAACCGTTTAGATTCAGATCAGATGTTTGCATTTTATAGCCTTGCAAAGAGAGAAGCAAACAAGGGCAATTCAATCCAACGAGAGCAAAACACGATCTGCTGGGGGAAACTCAGCGGATCGAGCAGCGTCGGTGGGAAGAAACAATCGGTCGACGTTTCAGATCGGAACCCTTCATTTCTCCCACGGATGCTGAACGACCCGCTGGGTTTCTCTGGCAGATCGGGGTTTGCTGCGCATCGCAGCATCTGTCGTCTCTCGTGTGTCGCAGGAGTTGCATCGATGTGGGTTTCATAGCTCGGGACGTGGTGCCAATCTGGAGGTGGGGGGCGAACTGCGAGGAAATGAGGACTTGCCGTGGGATCGGTTTCGGATCGCCTGGCGGAGAATTTGCCATCACTGACCTCGCGTTCAAGCCAGGGCTGGGTGTATTATGTGGACACTCTTCCAATCAAACTGCTAAAGAATGATCTTAAAGTGTCTGGAAGTTGCCCGAGGCAGTCCCTCGCTGGCACACGGTGGAGGAGACCACCCCAGGGGTCGCGCTGAGAACGAACGATTCGTTTGGAAAGTTAGCGTGAAACTCTGAACTCTCTCTCCCTACCGAATATCGAGCGTCTTTCCCCGAGAACGAGCCGTTCGTTCAAATGCTGATGTCTTCACCGGAGGAGTCACCGAGTTAGGGGGTGGAAAGGGATATTGGGTGGATGGGGAAAGTCCTCTGCTCTTTACTGAAGGCACTGGGAACAGTCAGGGACCTTTGTTTCAATTCCAAAGCCCTGAATGTTAGCAACACGCTACCAGCGACTCTGGCACCGAGATCCCCCCTTCTCCGGGGTCTGTCCACCGCTGGGAATCGGGAGCAGAAAGGACTTTGGCGCCAGATCGCCATAACCCATTGAGAAAAAAAAAGATTAAGAATCACCGTCACCTCCCAGGAGCGTCTCATTCAAAAAAAAGGAACCGAGCTCACGTCCTCCTGTATGCGGGAAGAGCTCATCGCGTCTGCGCCCCGCCCGGTAACTCCAGTCCTGGTCGGAGAGGTGGGGGCTCCCAGGATAAAACAAAGGGCTCGGGGGAGGGGGGGGGGTTCTCGTGTGTGTGAGTGGGGAGGGTGTGTGTGAAACTGACGCGCTCCTTACACGTGAGGGGCTGGCCATGTGGAACCACGTGGATATCTCCCAGGCAAATATTTCAATCATTTTTTAAGGTCGATTTTATTTGGAGGCGGCGCCACCACGGACGTCCTGTGACATTTTCAGGCGGACTCCAGGGTTTGGGGGGGAGAAGGCAGCTCAGCACAGCCCGCCATACCGCTCCACAAGTCCCGAGTTCCGGCTAACACTTTTTATTCCGGGCCTCCTCCCCCTTCGCTTTAAGCCGAGATCCTTAGACTACCCGTTATTTCTTTGAGTATATTCGTGCTTTATTTTGGCGACGTGATCATTATTGAAAGACGCTGCCTTGTTTTTTTTTCCCCGCCTCCCTTAAACCTAAAAATCAGAATGAACAAGCTTTATATCGGAAATCTGAGTGAGAGTGTGACCGTGCCGGAGTTAGAAAGTGTCTTCAAGGAATGGAAAATCCCTTTTACTGGACAGTTTCTGCTAAAAACGGGCTATGCTTTTGTAGATTGTCCAGACGAGAACTGGGCAATGAAAGCCATCGATACCTTATCCGGTAAGCGATTTCAACCAATATCGAAAATAAAAGGAAGAGTTGCACCCTACTTGAGAATGCCGAGCCCTCGATTGCTGTGTTCCTACCCAGCGCTACAAATGGCCGAGCTTGTACCACTGCGCTCTCGCAAAAAAAAGCACGGCATAGTTGCAATGGCTTTTAGATTTCTGACAAGCCCAGAAATGGTGCGAGCGACCTCAAATCGTGTGATAATGATTTTCCGCAGGTCTGTGATTATTGTAAAGATGGGAGCGGTGTCGCGCCAATCCTTTGGCGAGGGGAGGAGGGCCGGTTTATATTTCTGGAGATTTGCAGGTTCTCAGTTCATTCCACTCAAAAAAAGCACGCGGCGATTGAGCATCAAAAACGGGTTCAATTTTCCAGTCCGCACTTTTCGAAAGAGATCGCGGCAGAGCCACACAGTGAGGTCCGGGGATCACATCGCAGGTTGTGCTGCGGGCTCGACCCGCCTTTGGGTCTTGGTGTCTCTTGGGCAGAATGGCTGGTCGTTGGGACTTCCCCCTTTACTGATAGTAGGCCATCATTTGCAGGCTCCGCAATAATACCACGTTTGCAGTTTCAATCGCGTATATCTCGTTTACTGAGGCCGGTCGGCTTGAGGGTGCTAACTATTGCTCGTCTGTTCCATTGGCCCCAACACGCGGCTGGTCTAAATCAATGCCCGAAGCCCCCACCTCCCAGAATGAATCTTGAAATTGAACACTGAGTGTGCGATGGGGCACCGACTGAGCTGAGGTCGGCCATGCTGATTGTGAACATACTCCAGCGTTGTCAGCGTGCAAATTCACACAAGAACCATTCAAACCCTTTCAGAATATGTAACTTGCACCCACCTCTTGAGAGGGGTGCAAGATATGGAGAGCAAGCAACTCTACAAATAAGTACCTACCAGGACTAGGAGCAACGTTTCTCATTTCGGTGCCTAAAGAATGAAACACAATGATTTTGGAAACACACACACAATCTCCGCACACACAATTCCCAATCAATGCGAGACAAAAATAAACCTGCAATTTCACCTTAATGTTTAATTTCGCCTACTCGGGGAGTGCAGCGTCGAAGAAAATGAAACATTTGACTGAATTAAATATATTTAAAGAAACCATTTAATTACAGGTAAAGTGGAGCTTCATGGCAAACACATTGAAGTGGAACACTCAGTGCCCAAGAGGCAAAGGTAGCATCTATTTATTTACTTTGAGCTGGAGCTATTCAGAGAGTTGTGTAAAATGCTTTTGCTGCTTTGTTTGTGATATTTGATTGGAAGGGTGTGCTTTTTAAAACCAAGAAAGACAAAAGAGGAAGGGTGGTGGAGGTGATTCAGAATTATGTTGCTGCAGCGAGATTTATATTTTAAATGAATTGTTTCCTCCATATATGACGTTGTGGCAATGTTAATTTGGGAGAAAGGCGAAGGGAGCGAGTGCGTGGAAACTGCAGAGGTAGAGCAGCAATCTCAAGAGGAGGTGGGAAGGAAAAAAACAAGATCGGTCCTGAGGAAATGAGTCGAGTGTGTCTCCTCTGCGTTCAATGTTTTCCCCCCCCCCAAAGCTCCCGAGTTGAGAATGGCGAAGGGGCAGATGGTTACCCTCTCTCCTTGTAAAGTGCTCGAACAAATCACGTTCCCTTCGGTTCAAACCCCATTTGACTCCAATTCGATCTCGGGAACTGCTGTGGCGCTGAACCGTTGTGGAAATTAGTTGGCAGAACTCTTAAAACACGGTCACTGTTCACACTCTTCTGTCCATCGTGGTCGCTGCAAAGCGACAAGGGACGCGTTGCATTGGAACAGGGACTGCTCTTTGCGTTCGCACTTTGCGAACACGTTGCCATTTCTTAGCCCTCCCTTGCTTTGTGTGCAATCGTTGACGAACTCGAAGGAGTCTTTTTTTTCATGCATAGTCTTTTCAAAACGCCATGTCCCCTTTCATTTACAAGTTTCATTTAACTCTCGCTCAGAAACAACGTATAACCTCCACATCGTCCCTAAAGAAATGGCTGTTAATGTACGTGTCATTCTTGATTCTTAGCTGGGTTGATGATATTGATATTATGATTTATGCTTGCTCCTGAGTCAAATCGTGTGTGTGTGAGCGAGAGAGAGAGTAATTTTAAAACTGAAATAGTATGTAGTCTATATTCTAGTAAACTGAATTGTGCCTGTGGTAAAATGTCGAAAAACGTTGATCTAGAAATGCCAGCAAACAAATAGTAGTTTCAAAACAATAACCTTTATTTTTGGTCAATTCACTTCATGTGATCATCCACTGCAAGTGTTCGAGAGGCGCAAACAAGTTATCGGCTAAATTAAAATGAAGTTATTGTTCGCCAGCTTGAGCCAGATTGATTTGTGCTTGATAAGTAATATTAATTGCTAAATACAAATAATTAAGGTTTCTAACGCGAATTGTTGTCATACTTTACTTTCAAAGAACTTTGGATAAAGTTTTAACAAAATTTGAAAGTTTTGAAAACTAGTATAAATACTTAACTAAGCAATATAAGAATTAATTACATGGGTTTGGAGCTTAATAAAGACCTAGAATCATCAATTTAAAAAAAAAAGAATGGTGTCTTTACTGATGTCTCGAAATTATGGAGTAAACAATATACACTGCGAACAGAGTATTTTTATTGGTGATTAGGTTAAAGATAATAAAGCAATACTTTGCATATCCCAATTCTTTGGCTTCCCTGTCCATTTCCAGTATTTTAGGATGTGCCAATATACCAAATGAAAATGCTTTGCCTTTGAAATCTCAATAGACTATTTTTCAGGTACATGTTGTAAATTTTATTACTTTCATATAAAAAGCAGAGTTTCGGTACTTGGGGTGGAAACTTCACGACGGAATCCTAAAACTCAAAAATTCTGCCAGTGTGGTCATTTTACATGAGGAGTTTGAGTTGTGTTTTGATTGGGGAAATATTTTGAAAACAATGGTAATAGATCCATCTTGAGCTCCATATAAAAATTTAAATAAAAATGACCATGCAGACATTTGTGTATAGTTCATCCAACAACCCTATTTACTCCAAATAATGAATCCCGATTGCTGAACTTGTAAATTGTTTTAGTAGATTGACTTTGGTCAACAAGTTGGTTTTTTAAAAAATGGATGCCATCTTGTATTTTGTGAAAATGCTTCTGAAAGATAGTCTATGGATTGCCCCTCACTTCAGGCTTATTTCTTCTTTCTACAAGATGGGTTTAGGAAATCAAATAAAGACAAAATTGTTTTGTAGTATATTGGTAGGTATATTTCGCCATTAAGCAAACTAATGTTACTTTAAAATATTTAGCCATCACATATCAGATTGAACAGAATAATTTGATGTATCCTGAGTGAAGTATTTCCACACAATTTGACCGTTGAAAACTTTTACATTGAGTTGAATTTGAAGACAATTTTGTTCAGGAAGTAAGATGTGAAAGAGTGCATTCATTTAAAACTATATGAAGGCAAATAATCCTTCTAATTGATTAAAAAAGTTATATAATGTATGGAAATCCTTCATAAAACTAACGCACTCAAATAGATAATTATATGCTATTTAATTCTGATACTTTTATAAACAAAATGTATTTATAAAACTGAATTTAAAATAATGATTACAAACTGCTTGGAAAAAAAGTGCGTATTTCTAAAAATAAATAGTTTATAAAAAATAAAGTGCTGAAAACGTTTTTAAAAATTGAAATTTCAGAAATCAGCATCAGGGTTTTTGCCTTCTGAAAAGAGAAATATTAATGGTGTGGATAAAGCCTTTCACCCAACCCAACATCACCCACTCCACAAAATGCAAGAAGGCTGCAGGAGCCCCAACAGCATCTGCTACGGGACATGATGAGTTAATGCTGAGTTTGAAACGTTAATCTGCTCACCCCCTACCCCAATTGTGTTAACCCCCTGGTCTTTGTCTCCCTCTAATCTGCCTAATTTTTTTAAGGAATGTAGCTTTTCATGAAAAACAAATTGGAAGTCAGTAAAATATGGATATGAGGGAAAATAAAACTCTAAAGTAATGTTTAAACTAAACTCAGCAGAATCAGGCTAGAAATGTTATATTTTAAAATATTTCATAACAGAAAATAAAACCCTTTTTGTTGCAGTAAAACTTGTAGGAAACTAACTCATTTTGATCTGATGGTAGAGGTGCATAAAATATGCTAGTGTCTTTCACGACTTTTGTGCATAAGGAGAAATGGCAGAAATATCTTGCTTGGTTAACACAGATAGTAGATCCAGAAATTGTTGGAATGTTTAAAGCAAATTGTTATGAAGGAAATTTTATTCTAGTTTTGAAATGGAGCATAGGAATGATCAAGGAACTTGATCCAAGAAACAATGTAACAAAAATTAAATTAATCTTTAGATTAAAAAAAATTGGCTTGTATATATTATGATGGATGTGGTTTCTGATTCAATATTTGCTCAGGTATTTTTGGATTAAGATTGACAACTGAATAAAAATAATAATTTTAAAGCCCAAGATAACAATTAGCAAGAAAAAGAACAAATTAATATTTCATAGATTTTGAAAATCTTGATTATTCTGTAAAGATATTGTTTTTAAAAATCCTCATCTAGAATAGTTGAGCAATACAGATCAGAAAGGTTCCAGATTCTACTCATGCTTTATGCTGAGTTAGCTGATCTCAGTCAGGGTATTGTTGAGGGGGAGGGGTAGAGTGTGCTGGGGGAGGGGTAGGCCGCACAACTAGCCTCAGTTTCTGTGATAGTGAAAGAAAAATTGATTAGGACTCTCAGTTAGACCTGGCAACTGGGATCTCTTGCAGGAAGATTGAACACATGGATAAGTTTGAAAATAGGTTAGGATTGAGCTGTGGTGTTCTCCTGGGGAGATTTTGCTGCCAACAATTGCATGGGTTAAATGATACCATGGGTGAACAAGAGATCGAACTGTACCCAGTGTCAATAGGACTTGAGCCTGGAATCAGTGGCTTGTTGGGAACTTTGGGGAGGGGTGGTGGGGCGCATGAATGTGGGGGAAAAAACCTCCAAATCTTAAAAAAAAGTGTTTTTTATTTTATATGTTTAATCCATCATTTGTAACATTGGGGTTTGAAAATGTCAACAAGCTCTTTGTAGAATTTAGAAAACATAACTTGTCTTCCTTTAAGGAATTTCGTAAAAAGTTCCTTTACCAAAAGTCATTTTATACTGAGATATTTTCTAAATTCCTTGCACATGAAGCACACAGTGGGAGGGGCTGTTTGTCACGAAGAAGCAAGTTTGCCAAACTGTAGTAGTTTATGAACTTATGAATGGAGAGTCTTCCATTGATGTTTTGAGCTGTGTGATGGAAGCATGTTCTATTTTTGTTTCACAATGAAGTGGGAATGATTTTTACTGATTTTTCTGAGATATATTACCATTTGAGTGTGAAAGAAATGAAGCAAAATCTATTATCTCAAAGAAATCTGCTAACTTGCCGCACAAAATGGTGGCAGAAGCCTCTTCCCTTTTCTGCATAGGTCATTATTGAGCAAAGCATGACCTTTGACCCAGACTGGAAGTGAATATCCTACACTGCCAAATGGATTCCAGAGCAGTGTGGCTGAAACCTCCTCTCCCTTTCACTCAAAACCTGCAGAAAATTAATTCGCATCTCCTAAAGAGGGAAAATTGGTGGAAAAAAAGAGCAGTTTGAATCTGAAAAGGTCTTTGAAGTTTTTTTTCATATGTGTGTCTTTCACCACCCTGCCCCCACCACATTGGGAGCAGGAGTTTGCCTCCACACTGCACCCCCTCACCCTCAGGGCTTTTAAGATGAATAAATGAAGCATTCCTCATCTATATGCTCATCCCGCAAGAGAGGTCAAGAGGTGGTGTCAGGAGTGTCATAAAGTCTAATTGAGCTGAGTGAATCAATCAGGTGGGGGTTCTGAGGAGGGACACAGCCGTGGAAAAAGACATGGCTCAGTTAAAATCCTTCGGCCGCACAATTGTCATAATAAAGATACAGGGTTTTGTCTTTAGAGAGCAAACAAAAAGATAGCAGAGGCCAATATGCTCCCTGTTCATAAAGAATACCCTTTGAACTGTTGAAAAAAGAGGTGAGGGGGGTTGGGCACAGGAAGACATTTTGTCAAGTCATTTGAGTGTTCTGCTAGTTTGGTGGGGGGTTGGGCTCAGCAGAGGAAGGAGAGAAAGCAGGAGAGGCTTAACAGCAACTTTGAAAGTGCATTGATAATTGTGAGGGCCTTGTTGCTGTTCTGCTGTGAGACTACAGGGTTAGCTCAAACCTTGAGCTATTCCAGTTAAGACTTGACTCAATTTCTGAGTTTTCAAGGCATTTCCAATCTAATTCCTGTTGAAATAATAACACCGTTTGGGGAAACGGATCACAGCAAGCACTAGGTATCCCTGTTTCACATTGCACTGGCTGAAGGCTCTTTCGAAATAACATAGAACTAATTGGGATGAATAAAAGGAAGATAATGAGGACAGCTTGAGTTGAGCTGAAAGGATTGACTCTTGCAGCCTGATCATCCTTGTGGAAGTTTACCACAGAATTGGATAGATATTTGCTGCTCGCAAACTTTTCAAGTTCATGCTGGGGTTTGTTCCTCATCTAAATTAGTTCTACTACTACTCAAAGGGATTGGTTTCAGTCTGCCAGCAACCCCTTTAAGACTTGAGACCTGAAGAACATTGTTGAAGGGTATTGCTCTGAACCCTTTGTAATTCTGGTGAAAATCTGTAGGAGAGAAATCCTGATTGCCCCTTTAACTGGCTGACACTTAAGTGAATGTGAAATGTAGGGATAAGTCACTGGTTTGCAATGACAAACTAAGCCAATTCTGTTTGTTTAAATAACTATATGGGACTCTCAAATTCCTACGAGCATATTCTGATTTTTTTTTTCATCAAGATTGGCATTTTATTTTCTTGAAAGCCTGTATAATGTAGTTGGAGCTACAATTCATATTCTTTTTCAAGCAATTTATAATTACTTTACCAATATTCTTCCTGATGTATGTTATAGCTACAAGTTGATCTAATCAAAATCAGTGTTTATACGGTGCATATCTATCATTACATTACCCTCATTCTGACCTGCTCAATGTAGTCTCTCAAGTCACAACCATATTTGAAAATATTGAATTTATAATGTTCCTGCTGGATGATTGTCACAGATGTAGACATAGCTAGAACATTTTTTTTTGTCTATCACCACTGTCCATTGATGTTCTGATAACATTACTGAAGTATTCTAACATCCAGAATAACCATATAACCATTTACGGAGCGGAAACAGGCCATGTGGGCCTTTCGAGTCCGCACCGGTTCACTGATTTTGTGCGTCCTCTTCAGGCATTGGTCCCGGTAGATCTTCATTCAATAACGATGGACGAATTCAATGCAGGTGGAATCAGTTGTAGAAATGTTTGTTAACAGGTCCAATCTTGACTTGGGCCCGTACCCCATCAGCATCTGCACTGAACTGCGTGTAGCTGTAGTTAAAGCAGAAGGCCAGAAATTTTTGGCCAACGCTAATTCTCCAATCAAAACAAATCAATTAGGTAAAAGTTGAAATGAAAACCAGGCTGACAGTAGAACGTGCTGGGTTCTAGTCAAGCTCTGGTTACCTCCTGATGATGTTCAAAGCAAAAGTTATTTTCACAAAAATAAACATGATATAAGTTGCTAAAAGCTAAAATAATACATTTTCCCTTGAGGAAATTTAAATATATTTAAATCATGTCACTGGTTCCTTGTTTAATTATTTTCTGGATTGGAGAAAAGTTACAAATGATCAGATTTGTCCATCCAAAATAAACAAAGAATATTGTGGGATTTGAGTATAAATGAGGCAAATGGCATGGAGTGAATTAGCCAGGACTACAATTCACTTGTTTGTGTTAAGGTTGGGAGTCTTTAGCTCCAAGTCAGACCCCAGAAGCCCAACTGTGCTAAGAATTGTTTTTTTTTTAATTGTATAGAGTGAGTTGGATACTCCTTGGCTGAAAATACCACCATTTCAACTGTACGTTAATTTATTTTCTGATGCTCCATTTATTATTCTGTCTTACTTATACCCAGAGTGCATCATGAATATTCATAAAGACAAATGCAACAATATATAGGCTGCCTTGACATCTACTGGATCCTGATTTGAATTTAGTTTGGTTTTATTGGCTGAAACTCTGGATTAGACAAGTTAGAGTGGTCTCAATGTAGTTTTTCAGTGTGTGTGTGTGTGTGTGTGTGTGTGTGTGTGTATGTGTGGGGTGGGGGGGAGGGGGGTTGGATTGTATTTAAAAAGATCATAAGCTACATGTAAAGTGTGGGACTTTGCTTTTGGGAGTTTGGCTTCAGAATCTGTGGACCTGGCTGATCCTCATCTTGATTTAAAAATGCAAAATGGGATTGTAACCTTATCTAGTGATGAATCATAATGAGGCCATATTGCAATTCCCATCCAAATCACGCAGAACCTGGCCTGAAATAGAGTGATGGTTAAAATAGGAGAAATAAGAGGGAAATACTCTCTTCCCAACATCACCATGTTTATAATCTTATACAACTTTGGCATGATTTTAAGAAAACAATCCAATTGAGGATTAAAATTGTCATAGAGCAGAAGGATAACATTACAATCAGTAATTAATTCTAGCCTAAATCTATCAATTTACAATGGATGCAGTTGTTACAGCTTTTTATTGCCGTGTTTTCATTCTGCTAGATTCATTTCTTAGATGTGTAAAATGTTAGGTTGTTGGATCTCTGATGTTGAGTGTCTTGTTGTACTGTCATCCAGTGCTCTGTTTTACGGTTCCTGGTTCAATTTGCAGCCATCAGTGTAGCTGTATTTGTATGAGCAGGCTTAGATACTACATCTAAAAATGCTGTTATTTAAAAAAAGAACAATGTGGTCATTTCAGGTAATTTGCAGGTGCAGCTATTTTGCATTTCATGGTGTTAAAACATTGTGTCTGACAATGTTATCATTTGATGGTGTACAATTTTTTTTCAATAATGTACCAAACTCCAACCAAAATGTTGCTTTTTAAAATTTGAAAATATTTCTCATTCTACTAAAAAAATGTATTATTTTAACATTTGCAGTGACAATGTTTCTAATTTTACAATAGTTTATTTAGTGCTGCAACTTATGTCCAAGAGTCTCATCATTTATATTCAACAGTGTAACAATTTTATTCATTTGGGTTAAAATATTTGATTATTTTTTGCTGCATTGATTTGTTCTTTAGTATCTATTACTGTTACCACAATATTGTCCTATTGTAACATACAAGTTACAACAGTGTTGCTGTATTACATAAAATGTTATTGCGTTGTTTAAAAGGAAGTTATTACATTCTATCGAATAATGCTGGTCTATTAGTTATAATTTTGCATCATTCATTATAAAAATGCATCTATGTTTGTTACATTATTGAATTTAAAGAGCTAACTAAAATATTGGAATATTGTTAATTATATTTTAATTCCTAGTAAATACAATCTACCACATTAATACATTCTGGCTGACAATGTTGCAACATTCTATCCATTTTCATTGCAGTTTTCTAAAAAAATTCCATTTCTATCAGCATGTAATATTGAGATCATGTAACAATTTTGTATTTTTAATCATATAAGCCTGCTTTATTTTGTCAAGCCACTATTTTGCATCAATTAATGTTGATACATTGTATATAAATGATGTATTATTTCTAAAAGTGTTCACATTTTGTAAAGAACAACCTTGTTAATGTTATACATAAGTTGCTTGTTTTGATATTTTAACACCATCAATGTTTTATTTTGCTGTGTTACAAACATTGCTATATTGTAGCTTGTGAGTCACCTATTTTATCTAACAGTGTTGTAAAATTGTCTAATATGGCTATCACATGGTATCTCACTAGCTAGCATTGTTGCTATATTACATCTCACAGTATTGCTAGCAGGTAGCTAAATACAGCTTTATTATTTGATGAAGTTCAAGGTATACCTCAAGTTTTCAAAATTATAGTTAATTTCTATTAAATTGTAATAGTGTTGCCATGTTAAGAGCAACAATGCTACAATTTTGCATCCATAACTTTACTACATTGTATACAATATATTGTTGGATATGCTCATATTGTATATAATGTAGTAAAGTTATGGATGCAATATAAGTCCCTTTCACACTTGCATCCCACTAAATTGGCCATTCAGTATCCTGGGATAGGAATGGGGGTTTGGCTTTTCACACTTGACACTCCTAACTGGGACACTGAAAGCTTTCACACTTGCAAGGAGCCATCCCTGGGGTTAGGACTGTTCTCTATCTTCTACTGGTGTAATTACCTGTTTCACACTTGCCTGATTGCAACGTCGGCATCCGCAGATGCCGGGGATTGTACTAAGGTCGAGGCTGTCAATCCCTGGCATGAGATGACATCATCTGACGCCGGCTGGCATTGAGCTGATTTTGCTTTCACACTTGCCACTTTAAAGGCCGATTGGCATTTGAATCCTGGCATCACTTGCACGTGTGAAAGGGGCGATAGTAACATTGTTGTTCATAACATTGTAACAATATTTTTTGCTTGAAATGTTGTATTTACTAAATACTATAGTCTTGTTACATTGTACTGAATAGGCTTGCTTGAATCTGTAACCATTACTATATTTTTTTAACATGTTGGAATTGTATATCTGCTATCATTTCTATATTTAAGTCAATAATTTTTGACACATTTTATCTTAATTTATGAAAATTAAAACGACCAGATGCTGGAAATCTGAAATGTCAGTTCCGATGAAGGGTCTTTAACTTGAAACATTAGCACTGTTTGTCTTCTACAGATGTTGTGTAACTTTGATGAATATTTTCAATATTTTTCGTTGTATTTCATTGTACATAACAATATTGCGAGATTATATCCACCCGTGTTTCCAGAGTGGATTTCTAGTCGGTTACAATATTGTGTAGGCTATTATTGCTCCACTGCAGCAAATGTTTCCCCATATTGAAGCTAACTATGGTGGCAATATTACAGCTAATAATTTTACCATATTTTGCTTAATGACATTACTTTAATTAGATGGTAATAGCTGCAACAGTGTTTTCTATACCTGTGTCCTTTACATGACCAAGATACAATGGATTTTCATTTCTGAAATGTAATGAATTAAATTGATTTTTTTAATCAAAAATTCATCTGTGTTGCTACTTGTGTCTGAGTATTCTTGTTTTTTAATCACTTGGTGTACT
Organism: Narcine bancroftii; assembly: GCF_036971445.1. NCBI lineage: Eukaryota > Metazoa > Chordata > Chondrichthyes > Torpediniformes > Narcinidae > Narcine > Narcine bancroftii. The sequence goes on along the minus strand of NC_091480.1, from coordinate 79,253,239 downwards.
ATATCTAACAATCTTTCACATAACAAACAATGTTTCCATGTTTTATTTAATGGCTTGTGATTTTCATAATTATTTAAATGTACAGGTATATCCCACTTTATGAATACTCGAAATACAAAAAAATCACTTTTACAAAGAAAGCTGTGTTTGCTTTTATGAAAGGATTTGAATGGGTTTTACAAAAATAGCCTCCGATAGTAGTGAAAGGGTCTTCGCTTTGCACCATTTCAGCTTATGAAAGGTTTCATAGGAATGATCTAATTTTGTAAAGCGGGGTATACCTGCATTCTACTTAATGTCTGGATGTCAGAAATCCGGACCACCCAAGAATCTGGACTTTTTGAAAACTCTCAGACTTGAAAAATTTAGTGGGATTTTGTGTGCATGCATACAGATCCACAGTGGCATTTTTAATTTAAAAAAACCTGCTAATTTAATAAATCAAACCTGCTTGTATTTGCAAATGAATACATGATCAACATTCACCTGTTCATCCCTTCTTTTTTCCTCCTTAAATTTGAATTTTGAAAGTACAGTCTGAGAATCCCAAAAATCCAGACCCAATCCCTGAGCAGTCGGTATTTTGGACTTCTTCTGTAATTCTGCTCTCAGTTACTTTGGATATGTTGCTTCATTATCTGTTGATATGTTCTATTAGCAACCCTGCTAATTTATCTGGAAATCCTGCTGACTTGCAAAGCTACGTCGCAAAGCTAACAGCATTAATAGTTTCATATAATGAATGTGTTGGTGCAAACCATTTTGTGTTGGTGCAAACTGTTTTTACCTATCATTGTTACCACTTTTCCTCGAACACTGCTATAATATTAGCATTATTGTGAGCATTACTGGGCCATTATTTTCAGAAAAGCAAGTCTGTGGCTTTGACTGCTGTGAGTCAATCTTTCCCTCGATTCGTTTTTTTAAAGGAACTTGCTGAAATATTGCATGATTTTGACTTGCTTGTTGCGTTAAAATGCTCGAAATTAAATTAAACCAATATCATAATTCATTTTGTTACTTTGCTTCAATTGTTGCTTTTTGTGAATGCTTTAATCCAAAATGGTTCTGGAGCTTGGCAACTTATTTTCAATAAGACCATAAGACATAGGAGGAGAAGTAGGCTATTCAGCCCATCGAGTCTGCCCCACCATTCCATCATGAGCTGATCTATTTTCCCACTCAGCCCCACTGCCTGGACTTTGCCCCATAACCTTTGATGCCCTGGATAATCAAGAATCTGTCAGTCTCTCCCTTAAACACACCCAATGACTTGGCCTCCACCACAGCCTTTGGCAAAAAGATTCCACAGATTCACCACCCTCTAGCTAATGAAATTCCTCCACATCTTTATTCTAAGTGGATGCCTGGATAGCACATAAAACAAAGTTTTTCCACTGTGCCTTGGTATATGGGGGCAATCAGTTAGAGTTGTTAGTGTCGTCGACTTTTGGAGCTGAATGAACAGGAAAGTAACTTAGTATTTCCTTAACCAATTAGGTGAAATTAATAAAAGGAAAGAGGAGATTTATGCAGAAATTATTATGGTAGAATGTAATACCAATTAGGCCAGGAGACAGAGATAAACAAGGGGAAAATAAATTAAACACTTTAAATTATATAACTCTCCAAAAATTAATAAAGTACAAAGTATGTGCCATCTCACTGAGTTATTGGGTTTTCAGCATTAGACAAGTTATCTGATATAATTAGCACTTAGCAAGTTACTAAAATGATACTTAGTTTGAAATAGATGTGTTACTATTTGTAGTACATTTTAATTGAAAGTAGCTGTGCAAATACAGCAACTTTATTCTCTGTCAGGGGTAAAGCAGGCTGCCAGATGGAGGTACATGAAGTTTATGGTGGGGATATTTAATTCAGAAGGTCTGTTTTGAATACCTTTTGAGTAGCTAACCTCAGTCATAGCTGCTGCAGTTTTTACGCATACATTGCAGCAAGAATCATTTTCTTGGTGACATTTTTATTAGCATGGGGTAAGAGACAAAACACACCACTCTATATGTTCTTTAAAATCAAAAGTAGATGATGTGATGTTCATTGAAACGTTGTAAATTGTACTTTTTCTCTGGGTGCTGAATCTGTGTCCTGGTCTGTACTGCCAACATTTCAAACGTTTTTTGTTATATGATTCCGGGAGCTTTGGCAAGTTGTCTTCAGATATTTAATAAAGCAGAAAACTACCAGAGGGGCTCCATCAGTTAGTCAGCATCTGTAGAGCGAGAGTGACAGAATTATTGTTTCAAGTCAAAGTTTGATCAGATGACCTGAAACATTGAAGTTGTTTCTCTCTCCACGGATAATATCTGGTCCTGTTGAATGTTTCCAGCATTTTTCTACTTTTAATTCAGAATTCCAGCATCTCCAGATTTCATTTTTAAATTTTTTTGTTTACTTTTGTTGGTAATAATTATGACTCCTGTTGTAGCATTGTTTACACTAAATCACTAAATTGATATTAAATGCTTTGAATAGGATTGAGAAATGCCATCATATTTTTGTAAAATGTGTGTTATTCCTTTTCATCAGTTCATTTACAGTATCAGCCAGTTCCTGTATTGTATGAAGAAGTGTTGTACGGACAATATCAAGTGGAGTTTCTATATAACAGTGTTATGTCACCTTCATCTCCCTATCTTGTATCTGATAATGGTGCTGCTTTGAATGCAGCATGTTGCTATAGTAAAGTTTAGTTGCTATGTTATGTGTACCAATTTTTTTTGGTATCAAATAAGATTGATATAGTCTGGCAAATTTAGTGAAAGAAGAATCTTTGTAAGGGTTTGGTTGTGCGTACCATATATCACAACATTGACAGGATTTCATGTTTAAAGAGAACAATTATTTTAATAGTATTTTATTGTGCCAAATAATATTGTCCATATACCAAAAAAATGTTGCTGAATTGTTTCTTGAAATGATATTGAACTTTGGAGTGTTGCTATATTGCATCCAGTATGTTTCCTATATCTTATGTTGGATCAGCCAGTGTTCCAAAATTGCTTGCTGCAATATTCGTCTTGTCGAGTTTGGCAGCAATGGGTATATTGGGCAAATATGGAGATATGAAAATTTGGATGTGAGGTCTGACCATTGTAAGCAGATCTGAAATAGAGTTAGAATTTTTATATCAGTAAAAACACAATGCTGGAGAAACTTAGCAGGTCAAATAGTGTTCTTTATGTAGCAAAGATAGATACATAACCAATGTTTCAGGCTTGAGCCCTTCATCAAGATATACCTTGACTGAATATCAGTGTTTTTACTTCAATCACAGTGTCTGTAGAATTTCATATTTTACTCTTAGGATTTTTCTGTTCATTATTATTCAAGCTTTCATGTCTATCTGCATCTCCTCTTTATGATGACCCTTCAAGCCAACTTCCATAATTAAACATTTTGTCACTTCATCTATTGGTTAATGCTATCTGGTATAAGATTCTATTTCTATAATGCTTCCTTCTAAAATGTACAACCTTGCAGTTATCTGAATTGGCTCATTTACCAACTAAGCACACATTTAGTAACATCCATCTCTGTTTTGTTGCAATCTAATTTTGAAATGAAATCCCCCAATTTGAAAAATGTATATATAAAAAGATTCTTTCACTTCCTGAGTCTAGGTCATTTGCAAGTACTGGGGTGGGGGGTGGGGGGGGGTGGGGAGGAGGTTTGGGGCTGACACGGACCCTCGTGCAACTCCCCTTTCCACCATTTGCTGATCTGAATTTTCCCACTTCCCTTTCTTTCACGAACATGCATTTGCTTCCATTGTGCGTCCCCTTCCTCTGCCTGTAACCGGCATTTCTGCAGCTCCATTAATTCAGGTGCATTCATCAAGTATGACATTCCTTTCTGTGATCTGTGCTCTGTATTCTTTATTCTGCTTGCAGGTCTTTCTTTAAATCATATTTTGAGTAAGAATTTAATTGATGTTCATGAATTGGTGCACAGTTCCATGGACTCTGGTACATTTATAAAGGTGCTCTGCAATCTATCTCTGCCTTAACTATTTTTTGGTATGTGCAGATGAAATACATTCACTTTGGATTCGTATCCAAAGTTTGGTTAGGTTATCCATTAAAATGATCGTACGCTTATTATCATATGCATTGTACAATGTACATGAACACCAAAAAAGACCTCCCCAACTCCCACCCATTGCCTGTCTTTCTTTGTGCACTTTACTTCTAATTTCAAACCCGCTGAGGCACTCTCCCTGGAAAATATAGGGACAATATTTCTGTCATTTCATTGTCATTTTCTGTGGTATGTACGTAATATTTAACAGCAATTTCCTTGTGTTGATGTTGGTTTTTGTTACAATACTTTTTTTATATATAATTTAGTGGCTTTTAATCTTCATCAGTCTTGAAATTGTTCTCTATTGTCTGTGTGCTCCTTGCATGTTCTTCCACTTTCAATTGTGCCCGCTTTATTCATACATGATGAATAATTACTGGCTGCTTTATTAGTGGAATATATTTATCTTCAATTTGGTTCAGTAGAGTTTCAAAAATTTGTCATTGTTATTCTGTTTCTTTGTTCATATATTTTCCAGGCTATTGACTTTAGCTCCATTTCTACTTAAGATCTGTTCTATCATTCTGGGTATTTTAAAAATTAATATCTGTTGTAATTATATCCTAATTTTTAAAAAAAATTAGTTTGATGTATTGGGGCCCTTCTTGCTGAGAAGTTCCCCTGCACTTCATCGCCAGATCCAATATTATCTCTCTCTGACTCGAGATTGAGTTTGTAACATTTCCAGTACATTCCTATGTTAATTTACTGGGTGGTTAAAAATGCCCCAGTTTTTTTTTTCATGCCCTTTATTCATTTCATTGATTGCCATAAAATTTTCCTAACCAGCCCCTGCTCTATTCCCCATTATTCTGGGATTAATGCAATTTCTTTGATTTCAGTCAGTAGTCTGTTAGCAATGTCCTCTTTTTTATTGCCAGTAGTTAACTTAGCTATTCTACCCATTATCCTTTCTGTTTACACCGTAACTGGAGAATTTTAGGTCCCAATCTCGAGCTGTATTTCAGTTAGTTCCTTCCACCTTTAGTTTCTTCCTTTTGGCCTTTTTTTGCCAATGTCACCGTTTTAATGAGATGCACATACATAATTATAGAGGTAAGTGAAGATATTTTAAAGGCTTCTTTATTGCATCTTTAACAAGCCTTGTACCTCTGTTACAGCTGTAAACAGTCCCTCACCATTTCTGTTACTCTTGATCCTTACCCTACTGTGAAAATTATTTTATTTCCTTAATCTTTATTATCTGTTTGTTCTTCGACACTGTATCACTGAATGATTGTTGTATTTCTGATATAAAGATCTCTATGTTTTATATTCCAGTGTTCTTATTGTTGCTATGTTATACCTAGATGCATTGATCTGTGCATTGCTATGTCGTATTTAAAGAGTTTGATCATTGATTCTACTTTATTTGCTATTTTGATATCAGGAGTATCACTGAATTGTATCTTGAGGTATCCAATGGTATTTCTCATTTATATCCATTGTATTTTTGCTTTGTATGATAAGAGTTTGTTCCATTGAATTGCGATATTAAATTTGTATATAATGGAGTAAAACCCCTGGTATCCAGCACCTCTGGGGATTGGTGTATTTTCCGGTTGCTTGAGACTTACTCTTACGATGCCTAACTAATACACCTGCATGAAGAATCAACAGTTTAAAAGTTTATAAATACTATAGCCTACTTACACTGAACAAACTTCATGTGCATGAATATATAAACCTTGAAGCATTTTACTTTATTTTCAGTCATGTTTTTTGAAAACATTGAACAGTCGCTGCATCTGCAGGTTTTTCCCCCTCCACAGAATTGCTGAAAGACGAACAATAACATTATCGATAATTACCGCCCCCCCACTTCCCCAAGTTTACAGATAAAGCCTCTGACCGGGGTGACTCTTACTAAGCAGGGATAAGGAGACACTTTAAGAGAGTCACCCTAATGGCGAGGGGCATCAACCAGCTCTTCATCCTGGGTGACGCCAACACTGTTTCACACAACTTTATTCAAACAGCAAAGCACGAAGAAGGCACTCAGCTGGCTGAATATTTGGTCCCATCTTCACCAAAGGTTTATGAATTAATTCAGAGCTGTAAATGTACTTTTACAGCTTAAAACATGGATGTTTTACCTATTATTTCATTCTTATTTAATATAAATTTTTAAATTTATTTTCCTCTTTTTGCTGGTTGCTTGAGGTAGCTGGTTACATGAATTCTAGATACCAGGGGTCTTACTGTACATCTGCATTTTATTTAACAGTTTTGTAATTTTACATCCGGCATTTTTCTGATGTAGTGCGTATAAGTGTCATTGTGTGTTATACTATCATTGCGCCCCCCCCCCACCCCCATGTTGTAGCACAGGACAAATTTCTTGGGCATCATGCACATTGTTATAAAATTGAAGATTTTATGACCATTCATTCTCCATATCCAAACTGTATTTTACAACGTCCTGTAAAAATGTTGATTTATTGTTCCCACCTGTGAGGTGCCATTTAAAATCTCTCCTTTTCATTGGTTATTTGGTGGCCTTCTCAAAATATGCTTCAGTTGCCTGGTATCAAATTTTGTTTAAAATAATTCAAAAGTGGTGTGTAAAAATTTGCTACATAAATGCAGTTGTTGCTGTGTTGTATCTGTAGGATTTGCCTCTTTTGACAGGATGTCTAGCAGGGCTCCTTCATTGTATGGAGAATGGTGCTGTGTTTCCTCAGTCTTGTATAATATGTCATAATGTTGGGAAGAATTATGTAACAGAGCTCAGTGTGGTGTGTTGGATTTTTGCTATTCATCTTGGTCACAGGGTTCTCAAGGCACAAGTAGTTGCGTTACTATGTTGTATTTAGCAAACTTCTTAAGTGTCTATTGTAAGTTATATGTCGGAGTTTTATATCTAGCATGTACTAGCGTTATGGGTGTAGTACAGTGCTAGAGCATTTGGCTGTAGATAAATGGGCTCTTTTTTTGGATTTAGGGAAAGTCAAAGGGGAACAGACAGGGAAATTGAGTTGATAGCAAGATAAGATCACCCTTGATCAAAGACTCAAGGGACAATAATGAATTACATTAACTTCAATTTGGTATGTTCTATTTTATCTATATCACTTGTAGATATGTCGTGAGAGTCCATGACTGAATGGAGATGTGCACTGTTTATCCAGCATGTATATTCTTGTATTGCATGTGCAGATTTCATGTGCTTTATCTGGCAGATTGTCTGGTACTATTTGGGGACGATACAGGTGTAATCAGATCTATTGTGTGCAGCAATGTCGAGTTATTATGCTGTATGTAGCACAGTTTTGTATTTGTTTATAATGTTGTAATTGGCAGAGTTCTTTCATTGTATCCAGCAACATTCTTGAATTGAACAAAGAATTGTAGTGAAACTATCTGGCAAATTTTATATAGAGCAATGGTACTTTCTTGTACCTAAAAAATATTTCTGTATAATATGCAGCAAATTTATGACGTATCAATCAAATTTGCAGAAGAAGAAATTTACAAAATGTACTATTGTAGTTAACATTGTTGCAAGTTCTGGCACTTAGTGGAGTAAAACCAGAGTAGGTTGCGTGATACTCAGGGAGCAAGCAGTGAGAGCTGTAAAAGGTACATCTGGTATATTTGAGGTTCTTTACCCACTCATCTAACTTCGTAAGTAGTCCCTGGGGTTAAGGATGACAACCCTACTCCAGTTTTGTGGATATAAACACAAAAATGCTGGAAGAACTCAGAAGGTCTTCCACCGTTCATAGGAGGTAAAGATATATAACCAATGTTTTGGGCCTGAGCCCTTCATCACACTTTGACGAATGGCTCAGGTGTGAAACATTGGTAATATATCTTTACTTCTTAGGGACACTGTGAGACCTGCTGAGTTCCTTCAGCATTTTTGTGCTTTTACAACAATCACAGTGTCTGCAGACTTTCATGTTTCATTCCAGTTTTATGAATTCTGAGGTGCGGATGCAATCCTTCTGCCTTTTACACAGGGCTTCTGTGAGCTCCCACGACATGGACTATCCTGAATAGTCCCCCTCCACTCTGCATAGTCACGGCCCAGGGTTTTCTTTGCGCCTCCATACCATGATCTATTTTGATGAAGGGTCTTTCACCTGAAACCTTAGGTGCCCTTGTGTCCACAGATGTTGCCAGATCTGCTGAATGTTTCCAACATTTTCTGGTTTTAATTCATTTTCTTCAGCATCTGCAGTTTAAAAAAAAAATCACTGCCTGTAGTGACTGGGATGTTGCATTGTTTCAGTGATCACATAATGGAACTGTTTCTTCTGCCTGGATAATCTCTCCCTTTACTTGAGCTTGGAATAGAATGTTGGTTTCAGGAGTCTGATGTCAGACATATGAAAGATCTGGTCAGCCCAGCTGACTTACTGCAACCAGGGCCTCGATACCGGGGGTGTTGTCTTGAGAGAGGACATAGTTATTGGGTCACTTACCTTCCATTGTACTTGCATGTACACTCAAACTCACAGGGCCAAGTGATACCACACTTGTCTGCACTGCTTTCCCGTTTACAAAGGAGGGAAAATGGTTGGACAACATTTACAAAATAGCAAGTTTAATGAATTAACTGGGTTCAGAATCAAGACTTATTATCATGAACAAGTCATGAACAAGTTTTGCTGCAGCATCATTGTGCAAACATACATATTATAACCATCTTACGACATTAGTATAAAAAATAAAATAAAATAACGGTAATAGTGGATGAAAAGTAAGGCAGTGCCTTTGGTTCATTGATTATTCAGGAATCTGATGGCAACGGGAAAGAAGCTGTCCTTGTGGCACTGAGTGCTCGTCTTTAGGCTCCTGCCCCTTTTCCCTGATGGTAGCAGAGTGAAGAGGGCGTGGCCTGGATGATGGGGGTCTTTGAGGATAGGGGCTGTTTTTCTTAAGACACCGCCTCATGTAGATGTCCTCGATGGAGTGAAGTCTGGTGCCTGTGATATCACAGGCTGAGTTAACTGCCCTTTGGAGTTTATTCTTGTCCTGAGAGTTGGTGCCTCCATTCCAGACAATGATGCAACCAGCCAGAATGCTCTCCATGGTACACCTGTAGAAGTTTACGAGAGTTTTAGTGACATATCAAATCTCCTCAGACATCTCACAAAGTATACCTGCTGGTGAGCTTTCTTTGTGATTGCATCAGTGTCAAGGCTCTAGGACAGATCCTCAGAGATGTTGACACCCAGAAATTTGAAGTTCTTGACCCTCTCCACTACTGACCCTGCACTACTGAGGACTGGGCCGTGTTCCCCTGAATTCCTCTTGAAGTCCACAATCAAGTCTTTGGTTTTGCTGATGTTAAACACAAGGGTTTGAAATTCTCTTCAGTCTGGTGTAGTTTAGAATATAAGAAATCAAAGCTGAAGCAATAAGTTTTATTCATTGGCGTCTGCTTCACTGATCAGTAAAATCAGGTCTTGTCTTTTAATTAAGCGGAAGTAAAATACGAAAGTCTGCAGATACCTTAGTTGAAGTAAAGACACAATGTGAAGAAACTCATAGGTCAAACAGTGTCCTTTATATAGCAAAGTTAAAGATACATAACCAACATTTCAGGCTTGAGCCCTTCATCAAAGTATGGACAAAATATGGGCAGGTGCCCAAACAAAATTTAGCAACACCTCAATTCCTTTAATGTATAAACCTCTGGACCTCTCCTGGTACAGGAGCCTGATGACAGGCACCCAATGGCACGAGGACAGCTTCTTCCCCATCACCATCAGATTTCTGAATGGACTATGAACCACAGACACAACCTCACTTTCTCCTATATTTTTGACTTTATTTTGAAATGTAATTTATAGCAATACTTGCTCCATGACGCTGCTGCAAAACGACAAATTTTGTGACATGTTCTTGACAATAAATTCTGAATCTGTTGCTTGTGTTGAACCTGGACACTGCAGCTGTAGCAACAACCACTGGACTCAAAGAAGGTTTCACGTAATACAGTTATGTTCTGTTCTGTGGAAACTCCTCAGTGCTTATAGACTTCAGGACTGCATAAGAAATAGGAGCAGGATTAGGTCATCCAGCCCATCAAACCTGCTCTGCCATTCAATCACTGATCTGATGATCAGCTCATCTCCACCTACTTGCCTTTTCCCCACATTCCTTTATTCCCCTACTGTGTAAAAATCTATCCAACCTTGTCTTAAATATATTTACTGAAGTTGCCTCCGCTGCTTCAATGGGAAGTGAATGCCACAGATTCACCACCCTCTGGGAAAAGCAATTCCTCCTCATCTCCATCCTAAATCTACTACCTGAATCTTAAGGCATTTGTCCCCTAGTTCTAGTCTCCCCCACCAATGGAAACAACATTGTCCTCGTTCTGCACATTGGGAACATTCTTCCTGCATATCACCTCTCTCATCCTATCAGAATTTTATACATCTCAGTGAGATCCCCCCCATTCTTCTCCATCCCAATCAGTATAGCCCAGACTGATCAGTCTTCACACATCAGTCCTGCCATCCCAGGTGAATCTATTCTGCACTCTCTCAATAGTAAGAATATCCTTCCTCAGATGAGGAGACCAAAACTACACACAGCATCATTATACATTCAATAAGAGTTAATTTAATGTTTCTCCTACTTCCTTCTTGATGCAGGAAATCTGAAATTATTCAGTTTGAAGTTGTCCATCATAATCCCCAATTTTTTTTCAGGAAGAAAATCTTTTGGAAAAAGTTTGTGGTCTGGTGTTATCAGATGCTCCCTGCTCCCAGTAGCCCTTTTTACACTGAAAAGCCACGTTATTGCAGAATACACGACCTGTCTTTGGAAGCCGGCTTGATTGTTCACACAGAACAGAAAAATACCGAGTTGGTGAGACCTTTTTACACAGCAAAAGAGGCGGGAAGTGTAGCACAGCCCGACTCCACCTCTAGCATTATATACCTTAGCGGATTAAAGCTGGGTAAGTTCAGATCCCCCAATCCACCTTTGATGGATTTACACAGCTAGGTGAAACGCTTAAAAGGCAGATAATACTCGGCTGTGTAAAAGGGGCAAGTATTTGAGGGTTATTTTGTCTCTGCAAAGACAGACTACTATTGGGAACATGGCAACGTATTGTTTCCCATTCACTCTATCGGTTTGATTGACATACTGTCCCATTCCAGTTTTTCTTATTCCTCTTCCACCTGAATGGTCTGGGTCTGCAATATATTGTTTGAATATACAGGTATATGCTTTGTGCTCCTTTATACCCACATGTGATTTTTTAAAATCAGATCTGGCAGACACCTATTTAGAGGCATTTCTGAGAGCTCACACGGCGTATTCCTCCTGACCACGTTCAATTCTTTTCTTAGTCATGAAGCTCTGTGTGTGTTGCAGGTTAAATTTAATTGGTAGCTTCAGTTTTTCATCATTGCATTAAACCTCCCATCACATCAGACCAAGAGTTTATCAGTATTTTGCCAGGATTTGCCTTCCATTTCACTGTATTGTTTGCTAAGGGCACTTCTTGTTGTTCATGTCCCAGCCTATGGTTGAGCTATCTGCAGCTGTATGCATCGTAACCTCAAAGGGATTGTCATTAATTTGCACTTTAATTTTAAAATTGCTTCATTTTATTTAACTGCTGCTGGTAAAACACAATCCATTTAAACTCATTCTTCAGGCTGCATATCAGTTTCAATGGTGTTCAAGCCTCCTTCAGTTTCCAACACTGAGAACCTACCTGGCTGATATTATTCAGAGTGAGCCTCATCCACTAAAACTATGTCCTTTTTTGCAGTTGAAATATCTCCCTGCACCCTCGCCTTGGCGGCACCCTGTTCCACTCACCCACCAATCCACATTCAGGCTCCTGACTTGAGCACACCATTAACCCAGCTATATCTTGCTGGCTGCATTTGTTTAGAAATTTTAGAAGCCACCAATGTGATAATTTTATATACTCTTCAACTGTTAAATCTCGTGTATTTGATGCCTCCAGTCATATTTGCTAACTGGTTAATTGTTAAACTGGTCAACAGATTGTTCCACAGTGGCCAATTCAGGAAAACACCAAAATTGATGGTGAGACACATTTTTAATGCAACCATAAATCGCTAAAGGTCTCGCCTGCCCATTCATTTCTGCTTCACAACTTTGTGTCATCTCCAAAGATACTGGATTAAAATGCAATCTTTCCATTACCTCACTGAATAAAACATCTCTTGTCCTGCTTGGTCCCAGAGGTTCTGTTAAAGTGAATGAATTTCAGCTAATCTCAATGTGTAGGATTGCTACCCTGTTCCTTTTAATGGCTTTGTCTGGAGCAGGTACATTTTCACACAAAGCAATAAACAATCAACATCAGTCCAGCTCGAAATGTTGCCTGATCATCTGCGTTCCTCCAGCAGATGCTGTTGTGCTCTCCAGATTCCAACATCTTCAGTCTTCTGTGTGTCTACATTTTCACCCACCCTTCTATTTTATCAGTATTATTTGCCTTGAAGAACATCTCCATCCACTTGGCCCTCTCCCCATCACTTCTCAGTGTCTTTCTCTTCTATTCTTCCACCTGTATTTACCTATTGCCTCTTAACTGTTAGTCTGTGTGCCTCCCCTTCTCTTTCTCCCCTCCTCTCCACTTCTCCTCCCCATCACTCACATTTTTATTCAGGCACCTATTTTCCAGAATGCTGATGAAGGGCTCAGGCCTGAAACATAAATTAGGTTTTGCTTCCTCTGGATGCTATGTGACCTGCTGAGTTTCTCCAACACTTTTGTGTATTTCACTAGACCCCAGAGTCTGCAGATTTTTTTTGGTCTAACTGAATGAATGGCTCAAGCACTTGATCAAAAGAGTCTCCATCAAAGCTGTTTTAGATCTGAGTTGTCTTCTTCCACCATTCCCACTTTACCAGTTAAAAGGCATATGCTTCAAGAGCCACAGGTACATATTTTCTGCTGGACCTGTGTTGGAATATGTTCTGTAACTTCAAGTCGACATGCCAATCATTACTGTCAGAAATGGTGAGCTTAAATTTTTCAATAAATGTACCTGTAATTAAATATTCAAATTGGCTCTGTTCCTGGCAGACTTAAACTTGCATCTAATTTCCCTTTTAAATATATTTTAAGTTGATAATATGAAAAAATTATATTATTTGGTATTTCATATTTTTCTTTCATTTGTTCAAAAGTCATAAAAAAGGAACATAAAAAAATAAATGGTAAAGTATAATTTTTTACATCAATTGTTTTATGCTCCTTATAAATTAAAAGGATTAAACTCAAATTATTCTGATAAATATTTTAGATGTAGTAAGGAAGTTGGGGCCTTTGTACACTCTTATGTTAAAGTGGAAAAGTTTTGGAAAGACTTGAGTATATTATTAGGACAAATTATGAAAATTAAAAATACAAAAGGATCCGAGAATAGTTTTATTTGGTGATATATATGTGAAGAAGATGGGAAATTGAAGTTGGATAAATATCAAGAAAAATTTCTTAATATAGCAATAGCAGTAGCAAAAAAATGTGTAGCAGTGACGTGGAAAACAGAAAATTTTATAATGATGGACAGATGGAACATGGAAATACAAAATTGTATACCATAAGAAAAAAATACTTACAGTTTAAGGAATCCGCTTGGGAACTTTTATGAGTTGGGAACCATATATGGAATTCATTAATGAAAGCCCATCCACGTCACCCACTCCTCTCAGTCAATAATCAGGAGATACAATAGTTATATCAAGAGACTATGATTAATATATAGACTAGGTGTTTTCTTGGGGAGGAGGAAGGGGGTTTTGGGGGAAAAATATAAATTTTTTGTATCATCTTATATTGACTAATATTGTATTATCTATATGTAATTGAATAATGCAAGTGATAAATAAATTTTTCAATAAAAAGGAAATGGTGAGCTTTTGGGTACCCGGCCACCATGAATATAATTACACATTCAAGAACTTTGTGACTTCAGGTAACTTCATTTCTTTTCCATCAATGTTGACAGTGTTGCAACGTGCAATCGCAAGTGAGATGTACAGAGAGCCTGTAAAGTGTCTCTGAGTTCATACTTTGAAAGTCTGCAGATGCTAGAGTCTAGTGCCATACACGAAAGTGCTGGAGATACTCACCAGGTCAGGCAGCATCCCTAGGAACTTAAAATTTCCAGCCAGAATCCTTTCTCAGGAATGTGAAATGTGATGAATTTATTCATGGTTCTCAGTCTGAGCATGAGCACGCCATGATAAACACATGATCAAACACATCATGTAGTAACATCAGAATTATTTCCATTTACCACAACTATGTTGCCTCAAGCAGAGTTACTGTATTGTAAGTGACAGTATGGGTATTTATGTCATAACCTTTTCCCAGCAGAGGTGTTATACTGTAAGGCAGCTATGCTAATACATTTTCTCCAATGGAATTCCTATCTTATATGCGGCAGAGTTGCTGTGCACATCTGAGTTCCTGTATGAGACATGGACGATGTGTTGATTCAAATGGTTCATATTCTCTGTTGAACCTAGCTGACTTAATATTTTGAAAATAGCAGCGAGGCTGTGTTGTATTTAACAGATTTCCTATGTTAATTGTAAGAGTGTTGCTATGTTTTATCTGGCCATTGTAACAATGTTGTAATGCTGTGTTTAATGGAGTTCCTATATTCTATCTAACATGCCCTATTTCTAACAGCGTAGCTATGTTGCCTCTGTCAAACACTGTCTTGTATGTAAGAAAGTTGCTATGTTATATCTCCATAATTTATATACAGTCCAAAAATCTGAATGGCAGAAATCCAGACCACCCAAGAATCTAGACTTTTTGAAAACTCTCAAACTTTGTATACAATATATAGTGGGCTTTTGTGTGCGTGCGTAAACGCCACAGATGCACAGCGGCAACAAGCGATCACGCTTAATATGGGTAATCTTATCACAAAGAAATTCATTGGTATTTTCTTTGACATTTTTAAACATAATTTCTAGCATTACATGCCCTCTTTGAAGTGGAAAAAAAATGATTTTTTAAAACACTTTTGTCAAGCTTTGATTTTATTTTTCTTTAAAATTGCTCAGTTTGATAAATGCTAATGAATAAACTATCAAAATTTATCTCTTCATTATTCTTCCTGTTATGAGCCCAGAGGACCCCAAAACCCAGCAGCAATAGATATTCACCATGACAAATGGATACTTAGACAAAAGTTGTTTTTAATTATCTTTAAACATGAAAACAGAATCACACTTTTAACATAACTAACCTAACTTAACGCCCTTCCAATTCTAAGCGCACGTGTATGAAATGTGTGAGTAAGTTCAAAAAAGTTATTTGGTTCACAGTCTAATCTCACTTCTCATTCCTCCAAGTTTACGGTTTGCAGGCAATTCTTAGACTGTGCACAGAATTGAACATTTATCAAGTTCACTAGGCTTTGGTGCTTGAAAGATAAATGGTTACCGCTCAGGAAGGTTCTTGTCGGTTTTCAGAGAGAGATTTGTTGTTCCTTTTTAATCAGCCACTTCAGTGTCTCGCTGACGAAACTTGCCCCTTCAGGGTTCTCCAGATGATCACCTCTTTCTTTCAGGTCACCACAGTGTTTCAATCTGTTTCTCTTATGCCAAGTGAAACATTAGACAGCAAGTCTTCTCCTCTTGCATGAACCACAAGGGATTTGACCAGGCTGTCTTACAACTGGGGCTTTCCAAAAGCTTGCCAGCTTGTGCTATTCCAGTCCCAGCTGCTGACTGCTGGCTGTAACACTGTACAAGTGATCTCCATGTGTGTGTCTCTCTCTCACACTCTCTGAGAGAAAGCCTGTTTGACTCTCTCTGCTTGCAAAACCAGATGACCCTCCCAGAACAGCAAGTTTTCTCTCAGACAGCAGTGGCTCCAACATGCTCTTTCATCTGTTGCCTTTTGCAAACAACAATCCATTAGTGAAAGTCACTTGAGCACCCTTCGAAAGCTCTTGCAAAAGCTCTGGAGCCGATACGTCTACCATGGGGCAGAGCTCCAGTATTTTTAAATAAGATCTGTTTTTAAAGTGTTTGTATGTGACCTACTCTAACAAACCTTTCTGAATTTATCTCCTGAAAGCATATCTATATATATATATCTATATACTCTGTATACTCTGTCACACCTTCCCCCATAAAGAAATTTTAACTCTTGAGTTAAAATTCAGTTACAACTAGACTGTCTTTAAAATCAAGAGATAACAATGTATAACATGTTATAATAAAGTAACTCAAAAGTTGAGAGTATTTTTATACATGATCAATTTTAACATTTAAAATTAAAAAAAAAAATTTTTCACACTATGAACCATATTAACCAAAATACACACAAACATTTCCCTCTTGAATATACAGTGTCATTTTTTCCCCTCCCTTCCCTCCCTCCTTCACACTGGATCAGTTCATTTCGTCTTCTCATTCTGTCATTTTAGGGGGTGGAGGTCCGCTGTAGGCCCTCTCTGTGTTCCATGTATGGTTCCCAAATTTGTTCGAATACTGTGACTTTATTTTTTTTAATTATATGTTATTTTTTCCAATGGAATACATTTATTCATTTCTATGTACCATTGCTGTACTCTCAGGCTCTCTTCTGATTTCCAGGTTGACATTATACATTTTTTTTTGCTACAGCTAAGGCTATCATAATAAATCTTTTTTGCACTTCATCCAGTTTGAGGCCTAATTCTTTACTTCTTATATTACTTAGAAGAAAGATCTCTGGATTTTTTGGTATGTTGCTTTTTGTGATTTTATTTAATACCTGATTTAGATCTTCCCAAAACTTTTCCACTTTCTCACATGCCCAAATTGCATGTACTGTTGTTCCTGTTTCCTTCTTACAGCGAAAACATCTATCTGATACTGTTGGGTCCCATTTATTTAACTTTTGGGGCGTGGTATATAGCCTGTATAACCAATTATATTGTATCATACGTAACCTCGTGTTTATTGTATTTCTCATAGTTCCGGAGCATAGCTTTTTCCATTTTACATTTTTTATCTTTATGTTTAGATCTTGTTCCCACTTTTGTTTGGGTTTACAGCTTATTTCATCGTTCTCTTTCTCTTGCAGCTTGATGGACATGTTTTTTATAAATCTTTTAATTATCATTGTGTCTGTAATCACATATTCAAAACTGCTTCCTTCTGGTAGCCTCAGCCTGCTTCCCAATTTGTCCTTCAAGTAGGTTTTCAGTTGGTGGTATGCAGACATTGTACAGTGAGTTGTACAGAGACGTACATTGTACGTCGAGGTACTCGAGATGGCAGAGGTCGACAGCATCGAGTCCACGCTGCTGAAGATCCAGCTGCGCTGGATGGGTCACGTCTCCAGAATGGAGGACCATCGCCTTCCCAAGATCGTATTATATGGCGAGCTCTCCACTGGCCACCGTGACAGAGGTGCACCAAAGAAAAGGTACAAGGACTGCCTAAAGAAATCTCTTGGTGCCTGCCACATTGACCACCGCCAGTGGGCTGATAACGCCTCAAACCGTGCATCTTGGCGCCTCACAGTTTGGCGGGCAGCAGCCTCCTTTGAAGAAGACCGCAGAGCCCACCTCACTGACAAAAGGCAAAGGAGGAAAAACCCAACACCCAACCCCAACCAACCAATTTTCCCTTGCAACCGCTGCAATCGTGTCTGCCTGTCCCGCATCGGACTGGTCAGCCACAAACGAGCCTGCAGCTGACGTGGACTTTTTACCCCCTCCATAAATCTTCGTCCGCGAAGCCAAGCCAAAGAAAGACAGTGAGTTATACCATATTTGTCCTTCATTTGTTCAAAAGATAATAATTTATTTCCCGAAAAACAATTTTCTATTCTTTTGATCCCTTTTCTCTCCCATTCTCTAAAGGAAAGGTTATCTATTGTGAAAGAGATTAGTTGATTTTGCGTCAATAATAATTTTGGTAGTTGGTAATTTGTTTTTATCCTTTCTACGTGAATCTTCTTCCAAATGTTGAGCATAAGGTGCAATACTGGTGAACTTCTATATATCACCAGCTTTTCATCCCACTTATATCTTCTTGTATCTTCTCCCCTATTTTATCTAGCTCTAACCTGGTCCAATCTGGTTTTTCCCTTGTTTGATAAAAATCTGATAGTAACTTAATTGTGCTGCTCTATGATAATTCTTAAAGTTTGGTAGCTGTAAGCCCCCTTGTTTGTATCATTCTGTTAATTTATCTAGCACTATCCTCGGTTTCCCCCCTTTCCATAAGAATTTCCTTATTATTTTCTTTAGCTCAGTGAAGAATTTCTCTGTTAAGGGAATTGGTAACGATTGAAATAGGTATTGTATCCTTGGGAAGATATTCATTTTAATGCAATTTACCCTTCCTATCAGTGATAGGCCTAGATTATTATCTAGTCTGATACCTAGGTATCGGATTGCTTGTGTTTGTCATTTAAATGGTGATTTTTCTTAAACTTTGTGAAATCCGCACTATTCATTGGCATCGCTTCACTTTTATTTGCGTTGATCTTGTACCCCGATACTTCTCCATATTCCTTCAATTTCTTATGTAATTCTTTTATTGATAATTCTGATTCTGTTGAGTATACTATGACGTCGTCTGCAAATAGACTGATTTTATATTCCTTCTCTTTTATTTTTATCCCTCTTATTTTATTTTCTGTTCTTATAATTTCTGCCAAGGGTTCTATTGGTAAAGCGAACAGTGAGGGAGATAATAGACATCCCTGCCTAGTTGACCTGCTTAATTTAAATTGGTTCGATATATATCCATTTACTGTCACCTTCGCAAATGGTCCCTTATATAATGCTTTAATCCAATTAATATATTTCTCTGGTAGGTTGAATCTCTGTAGTACTTTGAATAAATAATTCCATTCTACCCTGTCAAATGCTTTCTCTGTGTCTAAAGCCACCCTCACTGTTGGCATCTTATTTCCTTGTACTGCGTGGATTAAGTTAATGAACTTACAGATATTGTCCGTTGTTCGTCTTTTCTTAATAAATCCAGTTTGATCTAGTTTTACTATTTTTGGTACACAGTCGGCCAATCTGTTTGCTAATAGTTTAGCTATTATCTTATAATCTGAGTTAAGTAGAGATATTGGTCTATACGATGTTGGTGTTAGTGCATCTTTCCCCATCTTTGGTATTACTGTAATTATTGCTGTTTTACATGAATCTGGCATGTTTTGTGTTTCTTCAATCTGGTTCATTACTTCCAGGAGAGGAGGAATTAATAAGTCTTTAAATATTTTAGAATTCTATTGGGAGTCTGTCCTCTCCATGCATTTTATTGTTTGGAAGCTTTTTTAATATATCCTGTATTTCCTCTATTTCAAATGATTTTATCAATTTGTTTTGCTCCTCTTCTTGCAATTTCAGTAGTTCAATTTTAACTAGAAACTCATCTGTTTTGTCTTCTTTCCCTTCGTTCTCAGTTCGGTATAATTGCTCATAGAATTCCTTGAAGTTTTCATTGATCTCCATTGGGTTATATGTAATTTGTTTGTCCTTTTTCCTTGATGCCAATACCGTTCTTTTAGCTTGTTCTGTTTTAAGCTGCCAAACTAGTATTTTGTGCGTTTTTTCTTCTAGCTCATAATGCTTTTCTTTGTCTTCATTATGTTCTTCTCCACCTTATACATTTGTAGTGTTGCGTATTTTATTTTTTTGTCCGCCAATTCTCTTCATTTTGTTGTATTATCCCTTGTTGCTAGTTCTTTTTCTGTACTTACTATTTCCCTTTCCAGCTGTTCTATTTCCCGATTGTAGTCCTTCTTCATCTTAGTTACATAACTTATTATCTGCCCTCTGATGAAAGCTTTCATTGCATCCAATAATATAAATTTGTCTTTCACTGATTCCGTATTTATTTCAATATACATTTTAATTTGGCACTCAATTAATTCTCTAAGTCCTGTCTTTTAAGTAGCATGGAGTTTAATCTCCATCTATACGTTCTTGGTGGGATGTCCTCCAGCTCTATTGCTAATAACAGGGGTGAGTGATCCGATAACAATCTAGCTTTATGTTCTGTTTTCCTAACTGTCCCTTGGATATGGGCTGACAACAGGAACAGGTCAATCCTTGAGTATGTTTTATGTCTACTCGAATAATATGAGTATTCCTTCTCCTTTGGGTGTTGTCTCCTCCATATATCCATAAGTTGATTTAACCATAAATTTGACTACTTTGTTCTTTCTGCTAGTCTTTTGTCTAGTTTTATCCATCTTTGAATCCAAATTAAGGTTAAAGTCCCCTCCTATCAATATATTCCCCTGCGTATCTACAATCTTCAAAAAGATATCTTGAATAAACTTTTGATCATCTTCATTAGGTGCATATATATTGAGCAAATTCCAAAATTCTGAATATATCTGACACTTTATCATTACATATCTCCCTGCTGGATCTTATATAGAATTCTATTGATTGGTAGATTTTTATTGATTAATATAGCTACACTTCTGGCTTTTGAGTTATATGATGCTGCCATTACTTGCCCTCCCCAGTCTCACCCTAATTTCTTGTGCTCCACTTCAGTTAGATGTGTTTCCTGCACGAATTCTATATCAATTTTTTCAGTAAATTTAATAGCCTCTTCCTTTTGATTTGATTATGCATTCCGTTAATATTTACAGTCATATAGTTCAACATGGCCATTTCATACTTTGTTTACATCTCATTTCTGCTTTCTCATCACCACCTTTCCCCTTTTCCCCATTTCCATTTCTCAGTTTTCTTTTTTTGAATACACTGTATGACAACACTTGTAAAACATAAAATATTTCAACCGTTCCCACATCTAAAATTCCCTTAACCCCAAGTGTTCCCCCCCCCTCTTCTCTGAGTCGCCCCGTGTCCCTTGCTGGGCAACCACAACTCCCCTCTCCATTTGGACTGCAAACTTGTTCGCAAGTGTCAACTGATTTCGCAGTGACTGTTATTCTCTCCCACCCAATCCCCTCCAGAAAAGACTTTTATTTTCCCATTACAACAAAGCTCCCCCTCATTTCTTCTCTTTTTCTTCTTATGTTTTATTTATTTATTATTAATTTTATTATATATATATATATATATATATTATTCTTTTTTTTAACCCCTCCTCTTTTCCCCCTTCTCCCTTACTTCACTTTTCTTCCCTCCTTTAGTTCTTACTTATACATTATTTTTTCTTCTTTATATGTAGTTTGTCATCGTTCTTTGTTCTTGTTACATCTCTTCATCTCTCTTTCTGTCTTGCAGGCATTCTGCAAATTCTCGTGCTTTCTCCGGATCTGAGAACAGTCTGTTTTGCTGCCCCAGGAAAACTATATTAAGCACCGCTGGATATCTTAACATAAATTTATAGCCTTCTTCCATAGGATCGATTTTGCTGCGTTAAACTCCTTCCTCTTTAGGAGCTCAAAACTTATGTCTGGGTAGAAAATTTTTTTTGACCTTTGTATTCCAGTGGTTTTTTTGTCTTCTCTAATTTAACCATTCCTTTCTCCAATATAATTTCTCTTGTTGTGTATCTCAGGAATTTTACTAAAACGGATGTTGGTTTTTGTTGTGACTGTGGTTTTGGGGCTAATGTTCTGTGTGCCCTTTCTATTTCCATTCCTTCCTGCATTTCTGGCATTCCCAGGGCCTTTGGGATCCATTCTTCTATAAATTCTTTCATATCTTTGCCTTCTTCATCTTCCTTAAGGGCCACTATCTTTATATTGTTTCTCCTATTATAGTTTTTCATTGTATCTATCTTCTGAGCTAACACCTCCTGTGTTTCTTTAACTTTTTTATCACTTTCTTCCAATATTCTTTTTTAAGTCGTTCACTTTCATTTCTACCGCCATTACACGTTCTTCCACATTTTCTAATCTTTTCCCTACATCTGTTATGACCAGCTCTATTCTACTCACTTTTTCTACTGTACTTTTCATTTCCCTTTTTATTTCACTAAATTCTAGTGTCAGCCATTCTCTTAATGCTTTCATATGTTCTTGAAATTTTTTTTTATCTATGTACTGTCCATTCATTTTACCTCCTATTCCTCTGTGCAGAGCTTGGTGTTCTCCTTCTTCTGTGTCTGCTCTTGGGTTTGTGTTTTCTATTTCTCTTCCTTGTATGAGTGTCTCTTCTGACTTTCTTGTTGAGCTGCTTGTCTCAGTTTGTTCGGTATTTTTTTTCCATGGTGTCTTGATGTTGGTCCTCTTCTTCTGGGTTGGATATCTGTTGTGTCTCTAGTTTCCTTTTTTCATTCTCACCCCTCCGTTCCCATTATTTTATTTACCTTCCAGCTGGGAGCCCTGCTGTCGGGTCTCTCTCAGCTGTTCATGCTGTGGAGTTTCACTCCATAGCTGGTCCCCCCTCCTGTCGGTGTTGTCTTTGTCATGCGCAGTTGAGCACCTCTGTTTGGCTCCGTGAGCCATCTTTGCAGTCCTACAGTCAGTGGGTCGCGACCCACTGACCTCAGGGAGTGGGCTCCTCTTTCCATGGCGGGTCCCTGCTTTTTCATACAGGTAAGGCCTTCACCTTTCTCTTCCGGCGTCTTTCTTTCTTCTTTTCTTCCCATTGTTTTTGGCTTTTCTTTCTTAGGTGCCATTTTCTTCACACCTTTATTTTTTATTTGTTGTGATTTGTGTGTCTGGGGCTTTATTTTTTCTTCACTTTTTTCCTTCTTTTCTGGAGAGGGCTGGTATTCTCCTACCGGCCACTACTCCATCACGTGACTCCCTCCTTCCTCATCCAATGCTTCAGTCAGCTTTAATGCCTTAGAAATAACCATCAATTCCTCTTTTGCTCTGCAGCTCTGCAGGTGACGGTTGTGACAAAAATGTATCAACATCCATTGCTGCTGTTTTTCCACACACAAGCTTTAAATTAGCTTGAAAAAAAAATTAACTAATAAATCTCAAAAACTCCAATTTTCAAATCGAAAGGACGACCATCCATAAAATGTTATGAGCTCAGAGGACCCCAAAACCCAGCAGCAATAGATATTCACCACTACAAATGGTTACTTAAACAAAAGTTGCTTTTAATTACCTTTAAACATGAAGATAGAATCAAACTTTAACTTATCTCTATTGACTTACTTAACCTAACTTAACCCCCTTTTAATTCTAAGTGCACGTGTATGTAACGTGTGTGTAAATTCAGAAAAGTTCTTTGGTTCACAGTCCAATCTCACTTCTCATTCCTCCAAGTTAACTGGTTGCAGGCAATTCTTGACTGTGCACAGAATTTAACATTTATCAAGTTCACCAAGCTTTGGTGCTTGAAAGGTAAATGGTTACCACTCAGGAAGGTTCTTGTCGGTTTTCAGAGAGAGATTTGTTGTTCCTTTTTAATCAGCCAATTCAGTGTCTTGCTGACAAAACTTCCCCCTTCAGGGTTCTCCAGATGATAACCTCTTTCTTTCAGGTCACCACAGAATTTCATTCTGTTTTTCTTATTCCAAGTGAAACATTAGACAGCGAGTCCTCTCCTCTTACATGAACCACAAGGGCTTTGACCAGGCCATCTTACAACTGGGGCTTTCCAAAAGCTTGCCAGCTTGTTCTGTTCCAGTCCCAGCTGCTGTCTGCTGGCTGTAACACTGTACAAGTGATCTGTGTCTGCGTCTCTCTCTCTCTCTCTCTCTCTCTCTCTCTCTGACTCTCTGAGAGAAAGCTTATTTGACTCTCTCTGCAAAACCAGATGACCCTCTCAGAACACCATGTTCTCTCCCAGACAGCAGGGGCTCCGACGTGCACTTTCATCTGTTGCCTTTTGCAAACAACAATCCATTAGTGAAGTCACTTGAGCACTCTTCCAAAGCTCTTGCAAAAGCTCTGGAGCCGATACGTCTTCCGTGGGGCAGAGCTCCAGCATTTTAAATAAGATCTGTTTATAAAGTGTTTGTATGTGACCTACTCTAACAAACCTTTCCCAATTTATCTCCCCAAAACATATCTATCTATCTATCTATCTATCTATCTATCTATCTATCTATCTATCTATCTAATATACTCTGTATACTCTGTCTCATTCCTTAAATTTAAATTTTAAAAGTACTCCCTGAGAATCTGGAAAATCTGGACCTAACCAATCCCAGAGCAGTCTGGATTTTCAGATATCTACTGTATTGTATGTAGGTACAATATTTTATATCTCTGAGTTTCAGTAATACATGTAGCAAACTGGGAATGTGATATCCAGTAGAGATCTTTCTCTCTTGGACAACTTATGTGTTGTTTGTCCAGTCACTAACTTTTATTTAGTGAGTCCCTGCATTGTGTGTAGCTCTGTCATTAGGTTGTACATCAGCATTCTGATATCCACGAGTTGTTAGAACTAGCTATACATCCCGATGTTGAAATGTTAGTCTATGTGATGAAATCCCGATTTTGCAGGTCAGGATGCTGTCTTATGTGATAAGATATGAGTAAAACACCTGTATATTTTGTGTCACATGTTCATGGCAATAAATCTGATTCTTTTGATGTGTTTGTTGCTTTTAAGTAACACTACCATGCTGTTTCTCGAAACACCTCTGAACTGCTTGTAGCAGGAATCAAACAGGATTGCTGAATTGTACGTAGCTGTGCCATAGTGAACCTAATATGCTTCCTACTTGTTTGAAAGTTGTTCTGTTTTATATTGTATGTAATGGCATTGCTGCATTATATCCAGCAGCATTCCATTGTTGCATTTAGCAGATTTGTGTTGTATTTTGCAGATTTCCTGTCTGGTGGTTGAATATTGTTTAGACTATTCTTGTTTCAGTTCTGTGTGATTTTCAGTTTTTATTCCTACTTGGCAAAATATTCAGCAGATGGGTTCAGGTTCCCAAGATGTAGGTTGGTCCCAAGAGGAGAGATTGAGTAATCTTGTCCCATATTCTCTGGAGTTTAGAAGAGTGTGAGGTGATCCAACTGAAGCACATTTTGTTAAGTGGCCTGACAGGGTAGATTCAGAGGTGGCTTCCCTCACAGGAGTGCATAGAACCAAGTAGTCACAGAACAGGACATTGGCCATTCAGCACAGAGCCGAGCTGAAAAATATTCAGCCAAGAAGGTCATGGAGTTCAGTTGGTGAGTACATTCAAGACTGAGGCTGATGGATTTTTAGATCTCAAGTGATTTGTTCAGGAAAGTGGTGCCGTCGTAAGAGATCAGTTATGATCTTATTGAATGTTAGTCCAAGTGACGTGCTTTTGCGCCTATTCAACACATTACGTTTAAGTAGTTTTACAAGAGACCAAAAATATATACATCTGTAGACTGAAGTTTTTTTAAATCATAGAAGTTAACCTATTTTGCCTTTAATTTATTGCCCTTAATTTATTTAATTTATTGCCTTTAATAATTTATTATCTTTTGAACAAATGAAGTACAAATATGTTCCCTTTCCTCCTTCCTTCGCTGAACTCTGAAATGAAATTCTCCCACTCATTCCTACAGCTACTTTTAGCCACATCATGTGCTGTCTCCTTTAATACTGCCAGCAGCTTCTCTTGATAACCGTTACTCTCTGGTTATCATCAACACTTTGGTTATTCTAAACTCTAGCCTTGTCCTTTAACTCTCATGAGAACCCTCTCACTAGGGCCTCACCCATTTTGCCCATTACTTAATGTAAAGCTTTATCTATAGACTTTCCAAGTCATGTTGCAAGAAGGAAGGAATTTCATGCTTGCACAATATTCACACTAATGACACTGGAGAAGGAACGTTTTGCTTTCTGAACTTTTCTGGGTGTATTTTTACAGATTTTGGGGTCCTGATAAATGAAAATCACCTTAAAACTTTCCGATCACATACTGTTTTTTAGATAAAACCTATTTTGGGATTTCCTGTCATATTTTAAGTCTACTAGTTTATTGCCCACAAAGCAAGTTGTTTTGGTCAGTCCAAGCATGCCAAGGCATGCACTCAGTGCAGGTCCAATGTAAATGTCTTAGGCCTGGGCATGCTTAGTCAGGATTGATGCAAACAGAGGCTCACATATACAGATGCTGTGTATTGCACTGATATAGATTGAAGGCTTGTTGATGCACATGTTCTTCAGGGCAATAGCAGAATGAGTGTACTTAACAATAGCATTTATTGTCTTCAGAAAGATTCAATACGATTGTTTATGTCATTACTTGATTCAAATGAAGACAAGTTCATCTTGAAGGTATGGCTGGGAAAGTAAAATGGGCGACAGACATCGAGAAATCAGTGCTGGTAAATAATTTTGAGAAGAGAGGATGGATTCAGACAGCTACTGATGATGACTGGAACTTCTATTGATTTTATCCCAGTCACATTCATGCTGCCTGGTGATTACAATTTGTTTGTTGAGGAGTTCCGAAAGAACCCAACCAGTACTTGGATAATGAAACCATGTGGAAAAGCTCAAGGGAAAGGAATTTTTCTTATCAATAAACTTTCCCAAATCAAGAAATGGTCACGAGACAGCAGGACAACTACATTTATATCTCCTGCTGGGAAAGAGGCATATGTTATTTCATTGTATATTGACAACCCGCTGCTGATTGGTGGAAAGAAGTTTGATTTACGTTTGTATGTCTTGGTGACCTCCTATCGACCATTGAAGTGTTACATGTATCGACTTGGATTTTGTCGATTTTGTACAATGAAGTACACACCAAGCACCAGTGAATTAGATAACATGTTTGTTCACCTTACAAATGTATCAGTACAAAAACTAGGAGGTGATTATAATCCTGTACATGGTGGGAAATGGTCAGTAAGTAACCTGAGACTGTATCTGGAGAGCACACAGGGGAAAGATGTGACTGATAAACTTTTTGATGATATTCATTGGATTGTTGTTCATTCACTAAAAGCTGTGGCACCAGTAATGATTAATGATCGTCATTGCTTTGAATGCTACGGTTATGACATCATTGTCGATGACAAACTGAAGCCTTGGCTCATTGAGGTAAATGCCTCACCTTCACTCTCTTCTACCACTGCCAATGACCGCATTCTGAAGTACAACCTCATCAATGATACCTTAAACATCGCTGCACCAAATGGTGAAATCCCAGACTGCAAGTGGAGCAGGTGCCCACCAAAGGAAGCACTTGGATACTATGAGCTCTTATACGATGAGGAGCTGGCACAAAATGAAGGTATGGAATGTGAAGGGAAACCTCGTTTAGGACCGTCTCTGAATAAAGGCAGTCGACTGAAAGATACCAGGAAACCATTTTCAACATGGAAATAAAACGTGACTGAAATACAAGCAAGATTCATAATAATATGCTTGTTTGTTTTTGCATTCATGTAACACAATTCCATTCTGATTACCGTATGTAAATGGCGTAGCACATTTGACAATGCTGGGCCTATAGTGTTCAAATCACTCTTCCAGAATAAGAGATCAATTGACTTAATCCCACAAGAAACTTTTGCTTTGCATTATCTATTAAGTTATTATTTAAGACCAAGATGTGAATTTGTTAATATACTATTTTGTCTGCATGTGTAGCCTTATTTGGTTTTGAACATTACAACAGAAATAAAGTGAGGACTAGGTGGTCTTTGATGCTGCAAAAAAAAAAAAAAAAAAAAAAAAAAAAAAAAAAAAAAAAAAAAAAAAAAAAAAAAAAAGAAAGATTCAATACAGCAAGAGGAGTCACGTGATGGAGTAGTGGCCGGACGGTGAACTCCAGCCCTCTCCAGAAAAGTCGGGAAAAACAAAGGAAAACACAAAGGCACAGAAATAAAAGTTACAGAAAAGTGAGTATAAAGGTGGAAAGAAGATGGCGACAAAAAAAGAAAAATCGAAAGCAACGGTAAGAAGAGAGGAAGAGAAGACAAAGGAGGAAAAAGGTGAAGGCCTTACCTGTCCGAAGAGGCCCGCGGTGGAGAGAGAAACCCGCTCCCTCAGGTCGGTAAATAATGGACTACAAAAATGGCTCGCTGAGCCGAGTAAAAGTGCGCAACCGCGCATGCGCGAGGAATCGCGCATGCGCGATGCGAATGAAAAAAAACACACCGACGGGAGGGGGGACCAGCTGGGGAGTCGATCTCCACAGCCGGCAACGACAGCTGCAGAACACCTGCAGCAAGAAGAGACCACAGAAGACAATAGAAACAAGAAAGAAGAGAAGGAAAGGGCAACAAAGAAACAACAGATGGTCAACCCAGAGGAAGAAGAAGAGGAAGAGGAAGAGTACAGTGAAATAGAAGAAGAAAAGAAAGGCAAGATAAAGAAGGTACTTTCTCTTATTAAAGGATACATGGAGTCATTTAAAGAATGGCAAACACAGGAATTTAATGATTTAAGAAAAAGAATAAACAACACAGAAGAGAAAATGAATAAAATAGAGATGACCTTAAAATGGGAAAGAAAATGGACAAGATGGAAGAGCGGGCAGTAGCAGCAGAAATGGAGGTAGAAGACTTAAAAAAGAAATTGGAGGAATCTAATAAAAAAACTAAAGAGACACAAGAACTACTAGCTCAAAAAATAGATACAATGGAAAACCATAACAGAAGAAATAACATAAAGATAGTGGGCCTTAAGGAAGATGAAGAAGGCAAGAATATGAGGGAGTTTATAAAAGAGTGGATCCCTAAGACCCTAGGATGTCCAGAACTACAGCAAGAAATGGAAATAGAAAGGGCACATAGAGTATTGGCCTCTAAACCACAACCACAACAAAAACCAAGATCTATTGTAGTAAAATTCCTAAGATATACTACAAGAGAAAAGGTACTGGAGAAGACAATGGAAAAAGTAAGAGAGGGCAACAAACCACTGGAGTATAAAGGGCAAAAAATCTTCATTTATCCAGATATAAGTTTTGAACTCCTAAAGAAGAGAAAAGAGTTCAATACAGCAAAGGCGATTTTATGGAAGAAAGGGTATAAATTTATACTAAAGCATCCAGCGGTATTGAAAATATTTATTTCAGGACAACAAAACAGACTATTCTCGGATCCAGAAGAAGCACGAAAATTTGCAGAACAATAAAAATAGACTGAGGGAGGAAGACGGGTAATGAGAGTAAAAATGATCACGATTGATATGTATGCGGGTAAAGAGGTATAAGAGTGAATAGAGACAATGTGCATACGTGAATGTATCTGTACTTAGAGGAAAATATAGATAGTATAGACAAGAATTAATAAGGGAAGGTAATGGAATAGAGAGAATAAGGAGGGAATTAAAAGAGTGACCTTTGTGATATATGAAAAGTGAAATCTTTTTCGGGGGGGGCGGGGTGGGGGGAAATAGCGGTCACTGCAAAATCAGTTGATGCTTGCGAGTGGATTCGCAAATCCAAATGGAGAGGGGAGATGTGGTTGTCCGACAAGGGATAAAGGACAACTCAGGAGGGGAAGGGGAGATTGGGGATAAATAAGATAGAAATAGGAGAATAAGGAAAATGTTGGATGTTGTAGGAATGTTGTCTTATAAAGAGTTGAAAATAAGAAAACAGAAATGGAAAAGGAGGAAAGGTAATGATGGAAAAACGGAAAGAGAAGATAAACAAAATATAAAAGGGCTACGCTGAACTATATGACTTTAAATATTAATGGAATACATAACCAAATTAAAAGGAAGAAACTACTAAATTTAAATGAATAAATGTATTCCATTAGAAAAAATAACATATAGGTTAAGAAATAATATTGAAATATTCGAACAAGTATAGGAGCCTTACATTAAATACAATAGCGAAAACCTACCGGGGACAAACATTACCTAAGTTGATGGAAGGAGAAGGAAAGAAAAGAATGGACTCAGTAGAATTTCTGGTGTATTTTTGTTGAATGACAACATTGTCTGACTGGCTTAATGCAACCTAGATTGTATACCTAAAATGGATGAGAGGTGGGGGGTGGGGGGGTGGCTTGGGAGGAGGGGGGGGGGGAGAAAAAGTCACTGTATATATGTGAAAAAGAAATAGTGTATATCATGGCTAATGTGATTTATGGTGTGAAAAATAAAAAAATTAAAAAAAAAAGATTCAATACAGCAGAAATGTCTCGTCAGTGTCACAACAGCTGTGATACATTCTGTTACATTTGTGGCAAATATACACTTCATGCTAAATTCAATAAAAGTTAATGAAATATTTATACAACTTCTTGCGTGATTCAGCAAATCTGAAATAAGCTCCAATATTTTTTCAGGAAGCAAACCTTTTGGAAAAAAATTGTTGTCCAGTGTGATTAGAGTGTTCGTCTCTTTTAATTTTTGACCAAGAGCATAAGCAGATGCTCTAGCTGGTCACCATGTATCTCGGCTTTCATTAAAAGTAATGGCTTAAATATAAAGATAAAGAAGGAAACATGTGAGAAGTTATGCTCTGGAACTATGAGAAATACAATAAACACGAGGTTACGTATGATACAATATAACTGGATACACAGGCTATACATTACACCTCAAAAGTTAAATAAATGGGACCCAACAGTATCTGACAGATGTTTTCGTTGTAAAAAAGATATGGGAACAACAATTCATGCAATCTGGATGTGTGAGAAAGTGAAAAAATTTTGGGAAGATCTAAACCAGATATTAAATAAAATTACAGAAAGCAATATACCAAAAAACCCAGAGATCTTCCTCCTAAGTAACATAAAAAACAAAGAATTTGGACTTGATTTGGATGGTGCACAAAAAAGATTTGTTAGGATAGCCCTAGCCGTAGCAAAAAAATGTATTATGTCAGCCTGGAAATTAGAAGATAACTTGAGAATACAACAATGGTATATAGAAATGAATAAATGTATTCCATTAGAAAAAATAACATAATTTAAGAAATAATATTGCAATATTTGAACAAATATGGGAGCCATACATGAAACACAATAGAGAAAACCTACCGGGGACAACTGACCTAAAATGACAGAAGGAAAAGGAAATGAAAAGAATTGACTCAGTGGAATTTCTTGTTTATTTTTATTGAGTGACAACATTGTTTGACGGGTTTAATGTATCTTAGATTCTGTACTTTAAATGAATGGGAGGGGAGGTGAGGGAGGGAGGGAGGGGAGGAGGGAAGTGGGGGGGGGAGAAAACGACACTGTATATATTTGAAAAGGAAAATGTATGTATCTTGATCAATGTGGTTTATGGTGTGAAAAATAAAAAAATTAAAAAAAAAAGTAATGGCTGACCATTTCAGGATCAGAATCCAGAGTTTATTATCATGAACAAATCATGAAATTTGGTGTTTGGCAGCAGCGTCGTAGGGCAAACATTCATATTAAAGGTAAAGGTTCCATTATTGTCATGTAATGCTACATTTAGAATGTAACAGACATGAAATTCTTTAACTTTTGTCTACCGTAAGGTAGACAGAGAGTCGTACCTTGTCCAGCGTCCCTCACAGAAACCTACAGCATCTGGTGTTCCTAGGCGGTCTCCTCTCCAAGTACTGACCAGTCCTGAGCCTGCTTACCTTCAGAGATCAGATAATCTCAGGCATATTCAGGCTATTAGCTTCTTATAACCATCTTACAACATTACAACAAAAAATAGTGTATGAAAAGTGTCTTTGGTTCATTGATTATTCAGGAACCTGATGGCAGCAGGGAAGAAGCTATCCTTACGCCACTGAGTGCTCATCTTTAGGCTCCTGTATCTTTTTCCTAAAGGTAGCAGAGTGAGGGGGCATGGCCTGGGTGGTGGGGGTTTTTGAGGATAGAGGCTGCTTTTTTAAGACCGCCTCATGTAGAAGTCCTTGATGGAATGAAGTCTGGTGCCTGTGATGTTGTAGGCCGAGTTAACAACCCTCTGGGAGTTTATTCTTGTCCTGAGAGTTGGCGCCTCTGTACCAGGCAGTGATGCAGCCAGCCAGAATGCTCTCCATAGTACATCTGTAGAAGTTTACTCATCATGTGTGCCAATCATTTTGGCAGATATTTGATAGAAACCTGGGATGTTTGTGGCAGAACCCTTGCTGCAGCTTCTTACTTGTAATAACTCACTAAGGGTTCCTTTCAATTGGTTCAGTGTGATCCTCAATTGCATCACAGACCAAAGAGTATCCTGAATGTTATCTTCCACTTCCTCTTGCTCCCACTTAACTTTGGTTCCACTTTCAGTTTGTGACAACTCTTCTTGCTGTGGAAATTAAGCTGCAGAAAAAGCTCGCTGCAAATCTGACTGGTAGTAAAAGACAAGACAGTTTGGAGAACCATAGCATATACAGATTAGTTCAGGCTTTTCATACTTAGATCTTTGGCAAACTATTTCCTTTCATGCATTTGTGCAAATCTTTTGTTTCCTGCCCCTTTCCAGCTGTGGCTTTAATCCCCTGGCTTATCTCCCAGCATCAGGCAACTGACCAGAGCATCTGACGGACAGGCAGAGGTGGTCAGTGCTTGAGGTTTGATAATTCTATACAACACTCAGATGGCAAAAGGTTTATCATGTACTTTTAACATTTAAGAGACACGGAATTTTAATGGATGGAAATAAAAGCTATTTTTACTTGGGAGCCATTCTGTGATTTGAACAGTTCATAGCCCAGTTTGAGTCCGATCCATATGCAGATCTCTGCCAATTGTTAGCCATGGCAATAAAGGCTGGATTTTTATCATACATGCTGATGCTTCATTCAAATGTACCTGGGAGATGGAGCAAACCATTAGCAGGAAATGGAATTATAGTAGAAATTGTGGATTGGGTCGGTTTGGATTTTCTGGATTCTTGGGCAGTATTTTAAAAATTCATATTTAAGGAGGAATAAATCTGCACGGCTTGTGGGTGAAACACTTGCAGCTCTGCTGCATCTGCTTGGGGCTTCTTTTGCTTTCTTTAAGTACTTTTGTGGCTTTATTTGTTAGATACCTTGTTAATGACTTTGTAATGTCTTCGTTGATAAGATTATTCTGCACCATGTGCACAGGCATGAAGTCTTGAAGACTGAAGCTTTGGTTCTGTTCCACAAATTTAATAATCGTTTCCATGGACTTTTCTGCAGTAACCCTTTTTTTAGATCATAAATTGTAGACTTTCCCATGTCATATGTTTCCATTACAACAGTATTGCTCACACCACCTTCTAGTTTCTTAATTATTTTCAAGTTTGTCACTCATTTTCAATGTGTTCTTCTTTCTCTCCAGATTTATCTACTGTAATTTTTTATCTATTGTTGTGGGTTTGTACATACATACACTATATACGATTGCTGCTGTGCATCTGTGGCATTTATGCACCACACAAAAACCCGCTAAATTTAAAACGTTTGAGAGTTTTCAAAAAGTCCAGATTCTCAGGTGGTCCAGATTTCTGGCATCTGGAGTTTTGGACTTCTAGCGCAAAAAGTGATCCCATCAGTCATTATTTCTCGTTGGTTTTCTTTTACTGAAGCTGTTAGTGGCCTGGGTGAAAACTGGAGCAAAATCCTTCACACGGAGGAACTTTTGCAACTCTTTCACACCCCTTTGGGTTTTTTTTTTTGGCTTATTTCCTGCAACATTTTTACATTTTTTAACACAATTATCACCTTACCAGCTGGTACATCTGAAGTACAAATGTAATTGGGTGGTGGTTTGGAAGTCATGTGCAACATTCTGAAAGTGCAACATTTCTCAAAACATTAATTGAGCATGGTTACCGTTTATAGTCCGCACAAAGATTTATCAATGGGAAAAATTCCTGTTACCAAATGAGCATTCAAGAAAATATTGTATCTGTTATAACTGAGCAAAAATGGAGTTGTGGTGTACAGTATAAAATAGAGTTTGTGTATTGCATGTAGAAATACTGCAAAGGTAGTTTCATAGCAATTTGGTTTTGTCATTGGGTTTTACAGCATAGAAAACAGGCACTTCCACCATCTTGTCGACACTGTACAT
The DNA here is from genome assembly GCF_036971445.1 of Narcine bancroftii. NCBI lineage: Eukaryota > Metazoa > Chordata > Chondrichthyes > Torpediniformes > Narcinidae > Narcine > Narcine bancroftii. The sequence continues at coordinate 79,219,372 of NC_091480.1, read as the reverse complement.
ATTGTCCACCTGAGTAAGACCCATTTGCCTGAATTTAGCCACATCCTTTCCTACGCATGTCTTTTAAACATCGCAATTGTAACCCCCCTCTATAGCTTAATCCGGCAGCTTGTTCCATAAATTCACCATCCTCTGCATGGAAAAGATATCCCCCAAGTCCCTTTTAAATCTTCCTCCTCTCACCTTAAACCTATGCCCTCTTGTTTTAGACTCTCCTATTCTGGGAAAAGACTGTCAGCATTCTCCTTGTCCGTGCCCCTCATGATCCTATTTCATTCCAAGCGGTCATCCCTCAGCCTCCTGCAGTCCAGGGACAATGTTCTCAGCCTACCCAGTTTCTCTGTATAATTCGAGGTCTGCAGTGGCTCTGTGTTTCTTCCAAGATCCTGCATTGACTGTTGTTGCTTTTGTTGATCTTTCTAGCTAAGTTCTTTAATTGGATGTCCTATTGCTTCCTTCAGAGTTCCTAGATTTTATCTAGCAGTGTTACTAAGATGTTTTGTATTTTGTATGTTGCAATGCTGTTTCTACCAGAGCTCCTGACAATGTGATTGTGATGTGTAACAGATCTGGCATTGTTTATGTCGTATATAAGAAAAATTGTTGTGTCATCACAGATCTTGGGGCTTTTAGTGACTATTTATAAGGACACACCATGTTTGCAATGCACCACAATCTATATTTAAAAATCTCTGGCCAAAACTTACTAGAAAGCTGGGGTATATGTTAGTGTGAGGCAGTCTTCACTTCAAGGCCTGTTGCTGTGGGTCCATTCAATGCCTCAAAAACTGTACCACTACCCAAACAAAATCCTGTCAACCTCCACCCATTCCTCACGCTCTTCATGTTAATTATAGTTTCTGTTTGTGACATTTGTGGCGGGGCTAACCATTATAATGTTGCATGTAACAAAATAGCTTGGTTGTGCCACTAATTTCAGAAATAAAAAAAAAACCTAGTGAGATTTTCAGTGGTTCCTGATTTTCCTTTATTATTTCTTCCACTAAATATGTATTTAAAAAAAAAATAGCCCATAGGAAAAAGAACTGCCGATGCTGGAAATTTTCAGCCAAACATCGGGCTCAGGTATAGTCTTGGTCAAAAACCAGCAACTCCCCCATCCAGTTGACCCAGAGACCAGCACATCAGCAGATGTCCCACTGTTTTGTTTATTGGATACACTCAATTTTTTTTGCCATCGTCTAAATCTTAGTATTCAAAATATGTACACTATCAGTAACCTGAAGCTCAGGTTTATGTTTATCGGTCACATTATACCTGATACAGAGAGGATTCTTCTGCAAGCAGTCTAACAGGTCAGCTCTAACATTCATACAACCATATAATGTAGAGCAACATGAATGGAACAGTCCATTCAGCCCCTTGAACCTGTTCCAATATTCACTGACATCTGATCCTGGCCTTACTTTCACTTCCCTGCTGACCCCCCCCCCCCCACCCTCCACAGTGGAACATTTATTTTTTCCCCAACCTTCATTTTGTCACTAAAGCTCTAAAGCAAAATTTTTGTGAGGCGCTGCTTCAAGATGGCAGCCAACAGCATCCCTGGTCACAATCTCTTCCCAACTGCTACTTTTAGGCAGAAGGTACAGATGTTTCAAGTTCAGCACCTCTAGATTTTTCAAGAGGCAAGAACAGGCCTCCCAACACTACCCGAACCATACACTCGTCCAGGACCACTGAAAGATCGTATGCACGATTGAAACATTTTTCTCTTTTTTAAGATATTTTTATTGAGGTTTACAATAATACAGAAATTAAACCATAGAAATTGTAAGAAAAAGGGGGGAAAAAACCCAAAAAAACATAATTTAAAGCCCCGACCACTATACAAGGTTGGGGAGAAAAAAAAACGAACATGTGGGTATCAAGTGACGACAACCTGGAAACAGACAGCACATCATCGAAGGGTCTGACAAGCCTTAAACTTTAGATTATGATAATGGTCTATGAAAGGGCCCCATTTCTTCAGGAAATCAGTATTTGAATTTTTAATGGAATATCTAATTTGTTCTAAACTTAAACAAGACAATAACCGCAGAGCCCACCTCACTGTCAAAAGACAAAGGAGGAAAAACCCAACACCCAACCCCAACCCACCAATTTTCCCTTGCAGCCGCTGCAACCGTGCCTGCCTGTCCCGCATCGAACTTGTCAGCCACAAAAGAGCCTGCAGCTGACGTGGACTTTACCCCTCCATAAATCTTCGTCCGCGAAGCCAAGCCAAAGATGGGTAGGGGGAGTATTATCTTTCCACTTAATCAAAATGACACGTTTGGCCATCAATGAAGTAAAAGATAAAATTTGGTTTTGAGCTGGAGTCAGTAAAGCGTCATCATCTTTTAATTTCAGCTGTGAATATTTATCATTTTTTATATATATTTATTATCACCTTTGCTGCCTCGTGGCAAGTTGTATGGTAATTAAATAAATATGACTGTAGTCAGCATCTCCTATGCACCTGTGTGGCTGCAGCAAGCAAGAAATTTTGTGCGTCTGTACATTTTACTTCTGCATGACAATAAATTCTCACACTCAGAATCTGCGGTCTAGAGGATTCCATGGATGTAATCACCCGACAACTCCTTTAAAAATGACTCATTTTGTAGTCAGATCCAAGGGACCAAAGACTCTGCTCCTGTGGATTGTACGATCATATAACACTCCAATTAAAAATTTTAAAAAAGCTTGTCAGCTGGCATTGGGGATGAGAGAAATAGAGGTAATGTTTTTCATCAGAACAGTAGATGAAAAGATTTAAGGAAATAATGTTGCCTGTTTGTTTGTGAAGCTGGTTATCAGTAGGGAGCACTCTTGCCTTTTGGTCAGCAGGTTGTGGGTTCAAGTCTTGTTTCAGAGTTTTGTGTTAAAGCGAGGCTCATGTTTAAATTTCGATGGTATCAGGTCCTTCAGGCTCTGGAGCCCGTGCTGCCCAGATACCCCAATTAACCTAGAACCCCCTTTCTTTTTGAAGGGTGGGAGGAAACCCACGTGGACACGGGGAGGACGTAACCAGGGTCACTGGTGTTGTAACAGTGCTGCACTAATCGCTTTGCTAAGTGTGCCACCCTATTTATTGCTGAGGGATTTCCAAACCATCACAGGTGATTTTAAACATTCCTGCCTGTTCAAGTGGATAGAGATGATTCTGCTGTGTGAATGGAGAGGGAAGGGGGTGGGGAGCTGAAGGAAAGGAGAGAGGGATATGGAAGAGAGGGAGTGCCCACAGAGCTATCACCCTTCCCCATTTGCTGTAGTGCCCTCCCTCCCATATCTACCTATTACCTCTTGCCTGCGGGTTTGTGCTCTCCCCCTGCCCTCCCCCCGACCCTTTTATTCAGATGCCTGCTTACATTTTGTCCACACTTTGATGAGGGGGTCAAGCCCAAAACGCTGGTTATGTACCTTTATCTTTGCTGTCCAGCATCGGACTTGTCAGTCACCAAAGAGCCTGCAGCAGATGTGGACATAACCCTCCATAAATCTTCGTCCGCGAAGCCAAGCCAAAGAAATAACGTACTCTGTTTGACTGGCTGAGTTTCTCCAGCATTGTGTTTTTATTTCAATCACCGTCTCTGCAGACTTTCATGTTTTACAACATGTACAGATGTTATGACCAGTGAATCAGCCAATGTTTTAAAATTTTTTCCCCCTAAAGGTGTGTCATTTTCTCTGAGGAGGAGAAGGAGATACTCGCTTTTTTTTGACAAAAATGAGCAACAATGGTATTGTATTCAGTCTTTTAAAATCTTCTTAAGAGATGGTGTCTCAAGAAAGCAGCTTCTGTTATGGACCTTCACCACCCAGACCATGCCCTTTTTTCACTGCTACAGGAAGTACAGGACCCTGAATTTACACGCCCAACATTACAAAAACAGCTTCTTCCCCTCTGCCATCAGATTTTGGAATGGACAATGAACCTACGAACACTACCTCACTTTGGACTGGTTATTAATTTTTTTAAAAATCTTGTATTTAGGAATCGTAATTTATAGCAATTTTGCACCTTTTGTGACATATTAATGACAATAAACCTGATTCTAAGAATAGAATCCAAAAGTAACCTCAGTCTAAGGAATGCCCAGATAAAATTACAAGATTATTTATGGCAACACAAATGCAGATACGGGAAATTTGAAATAAAAACAGTGTTGGAAATATTCAGCAAGGCAGGCAGCCCTGGGAAGAGAGAAGTCAGCGTTTCAGTTCAATGGACCCTTCATTCAGACTTACATATGGTGAGAGTTCATGAATTGAAGGCATGGCCAGAGCATCAGCTAACAGGCTAAGTGGGATCATTTCCAAGTCAGTAATCTGTAATTGGAGGGGTGCTTCAGGGACCAACACTGCTACTGTCTTTGTTAATGAAAGGAGAGAGTGCATTCCAACTAAATCTGCTGTTGAGATCAAGATAACTGGGAAGCCCAGTTGTGGGTTTGTAAAGGAATAGTGATGGGTTCCGTGCATGGACTAAATCCAACAGGTGGAATCTAACGTGGGAAATAGAGAGGCAGAATATTGATAGACTACATGCTGCTGTGGTGTAGGGGGATCTGAGTGTTCTTGTATTTAAAAAAAACCCCTCAAAGTTAACACCAGAGAGAGCATGTAATTAGGGAGGCAAAAATAAACCCAGGTCTTTATTGTGAATTGAATGGAGTGTAAAAGTGGAGAAGTCTTAATACAACATTTCAAGATGTTGGTGAAGCTACCCTGGGAGTTTTGGTTTTATTTTGTTATTTAAGAAGGAGTATAATAGATCACTGCTTGGGGATGTTGGTGGTGTTGGATTAATAGATTTTCCAGACCATCGAATATTACTAACATTAATATCCCAAAGCCACTTTTAATTCACATTCTTTGTCACATGATAAACTTTTCGATAAACACAATATGCTTCTAGGAAGCGAGAAAGAACAGCAGCAAACCCTCCCACAATTGCGACCTGTGATGTTCTGCTCCAAGCCCATCCTAATCAACACATCTCATGCACTCTGGATCCCCAGTTGTGCTCCTTCTGTCCTAGACTCCTCTACCATGGCAAACAACTTTTGCCACATCTACTCTGTCCATGCCATTCAAAATGCTTCTATGAGGTCCACCATCATTCTTCTGAACTCCAAGGATTATGGTCCAAGAGCCGTCAAATGTTCCTCATATGCTAATCCTTTCATTCCCGGAAATATTCTCGTGAATCTTCTCTGAGCCCTCTCCAATGTCAGCACATCCTTCCTTAAATAAGGAGCCCAAAACTGTTCCCTGTACTCCACGAGGTTCCACCAGTGCCTTGTAAAGCCTCAACATCTCATCCCTGCTCGTATATCCTATCCCTCTAGATATTAATGCCAAAGCTGTATTCACCTTCTTCACCACCAACTCAACCTGGAAATTCACATTCAGAGTATCCTACATGAGGACCCCCAAGTCCCTTTGAATTTTTAATTTTTTCCCCATCTAAATAATAGACTGCCCTTTTATTCCTTCTACCAATGTGCATGACAATAAACTCTCCTTTTTTCCTCTCATGCCCATCACTCATTGGTTCCCACCTTAAGCCATGCCTTCAACCACCTTAATGTTCACATCTCTATCTCCTTAAAACCTAAGTCTTTCTCCAAACTTTAGTCATCTGCTCTCACCTCGCCGTAGGGCTTGGTGGGCAGTGGGAGGCCTTGATTGGCTTTTCACTGTTAAGGATGCAGGGTAAATGCTCTTTGAATCTAATATTACAGTGGGGACATTGAGTTGGATGGGTTGGAGAGGGGAATCACGGAGGGAAGGGAGAAGAGGAGTTTTCAAAAGAGATAAATAAGATAAAGTATTAAAAAAATGCCCAAAATTCAGTTCAGTGTGTGTGTGGCTCTATTAGGAAATAGTTGTGCTGGGCTTGTGCCAAAGGGTGACGAGATGGATTCACATCAGCTCTACAGTGTGGAATTCCAGAGTATCGAATCACTTCCCATTCCCTCTGTAACACACAAATCTGGAGCCTTGCAGAACACTTCAGTGTGTCATCCTGCCCCGAGCTATTTTTTTTCAGATTGGACTCCAAGTAAACTTTCCAGGGGGGCACTTGGACCAGGGAAATAGTGATAAGAACATAAGGAGAAAGGGACAAAGATCTGGAATAATGTGCGAAAAATGACTGAGTACCCTGGTGCATAATTCACTAAAGACTGATATTCAAGATTCCTATATTGTCATGCAATAACACAGAAAATGTAATTTTACACAAAATTTCCTTCTGCCTGCCATAAGGCAAAGAGCTGCAATTAATAAAAAGGTAAAGGTTCCATACAAACATGTAACATACATGAAATTCTTTGACTTTGTCGACCGTAAGGAAGACAGAGAGTCGCCACTTTGTCCAGCGCCCCTCAGAAATGAGGCCATTGCCCGGCACCCCTTACAGTAAGACAGAAAGAGAAACAACAGAGACACTGAGTGTCTGTGGATTCTCCTCCAGCGCTTCCAGTTCAGTAAACAATTAGAATAGCTGATAGAATGTTTTCTTGGTTTGGAAAGGGAATTGAGATGATGTTTCAGTTATATACGACATTAGTGAGATCACACCAGGAGCCATGTATGTGGTATTGGTCTCCTTACTGGAGGAAGAATTGGAAACAGTTTAAAGAACAAAATATCTGGAATGGGCAGAATGTTTAATAAGGGAACGTCAGACTGACTAGGAAGAGTGAGTGGGATCTTGATTGAAACTTGTAAGATCTGGTGGAATCTTGACAGGGCAGATGTGGTGAGGATGTTCCTTTTGTGAGAGAGTTCAGAACTCAGGTTAATATTTAACAATAAAATTTCACTCATTTAAGATGGACAAAAGTGTTTCATTCAGAGATTGTATCTGGAACTCTTTTGCTCAAAGTTTGCTGCAGGTAACATCCTTGACTTAAGTTTAGGGCAGAGGAAGGTCTATTTTGGATGGATATAAGGTGAAAGGTTTCTGTGGGGAGTGTGACAGTCAGATCAGCCTCAATCTTGTTACCTGGTGAAGTAGGCTTTTGGGGCGGGTACTCCTGGTTCTGTCTTATTGGCTTGAAAGGTGGAGGACAGTTACATTCACCCTACATCCAATCACATACAAGTTCCAGTGGGAAGTGGTCAGTTATCGTTATGAGCAGGGACCTTGGGCTGTTTACTCACCTGGATAGTTGCTAATGGAGTAGAACATGAAAGTCAGTGATTGAAGTAAAAACTCAATGCTGGAGAAACTCAGCAGGTCGAACTGTGTACTTTGTATGGCAAAGATAAATATGCATAACCAACGTTTCGGGTTTGAGCCCTTCATCAAGGTATGAGAAAAATGTAGGCAGGCACCTTAATAAAATGATAGTTGTTAATGTCAGGGCATCAGACTGGGAGCAGGGAACTTGATGTCAGCCAGGACTCAGAACTCCATCTGTGGCTTTGTTCCACTGCAGATTGTATATAGGCTGAGCTCCTTGTGCAGGTTCTGTTCAGCCTCCATCAACGGCCTCGGGGAGCACTGCATCGAGTGAACAAAGAGAACCTGGAAGAGCTCAGTGAGTTAGGCAGTGTCCATGGAGGCAAATGGTCAGTCAAAATTTCAGTCGGGACCCTTTATCGAGACTAAAGTGGGAAGGGGAGACATCATAGTAGATAATCATGAGCATAGACATTGCAGACATCTATGTGAGGAGCTGCCTCAAGAAGGAAGCCAGATAAGTGTGAAGTGATTCATTTTGGTAGGTCAAATATGATGGCAGAATATAGTATTAATGGTAAGACTATTGGCAGTGTGGAGGAGCAGAGGGATCTTGGGGTCCGAGTCCATGGGACGATCAAAGCAGCTGCACAGGTTGATTATGTGGTTAAGAAGGCAAATGGTGTATTGGCCTTCATTAATTGTGGAATTGAATTTAGGAGCCGAGAGGTAATGCGGCAGCTATATAGGACCCTGGGCAGACCCCACTTGGAGTACTGTGTGCAGTTCTGGTCACCTCACTACCGGAAGGATGTGGAAGCTATAGAAAGGGTACAGAGGAGATTTGCAAAGATATTGCCTGGTTTAGGGAGCACACCTTGTGAAAACAGGTTGAGTGAACTTGGCCTTTTCTCCTTGGAGCGGCGGGGGATGAGAGGTGATAGAGGTGTTTAAGATGATGAGAGGCAGTGGTGGATTAACTACCAACTGGGCCCCTAGGCTGAGTCTTAGTAAGGCTCCCCCTGACCTTGCCCCCCTGCCCCACCCTTTGATGAATAGAATAAAGTGACATTAAGTTACGCTAAATAACTTGTATCGTTGTACTATGTATAATGCACTATATATTTAAGCAAGAAATTTAATTGTAGCAATGACCCTTTCCTGAAATCACGTTCTTAATGGTATTGTCGAGTAATCAATCATGGTCTTCACTGGAAAACAGTTTGCAGTTAAAACAGTTTGCCCTACCTCTGCTTGGAGAATAACACAGCCAACTTCTCTTGATTTTCTTGCCATTTGTAAGGGAGCAGTAAAACATGGAGTTACTAAAGTAATGTCTCTGTTTACCATCATATTTTATAGATTTCACAATACTGGCATTCATGTTCCAATAGGCTTCACTCCCTGTATACATGCATGTTAACGCCAACTTGTGATGTAATAACATCGTCATGGTAAACAATCTCATGACGGCAGTCCTAAAAAGCATTATTTCTAAATGTTTATAGGTCTGGAACCTAATTTAGAAAACAAAATAGTGATGTAATAACATCGTCATGGTAAACAATCTCATGACGGCAGTCCTAAAAAGCATTATTTCTAAATATTTATAGGTCTGGAACCTAATTTAGAAAACAAAATAGTATTTGTAATATTTATAATATTCCAGATATGAAAAAAATATGCTGAAATATCATCCAAAATACTTGTGTACACTCAATTAAACTATTTTTTTGTGTTCTCGGCCCCCCCCCACTCCTTCCGGTCCCCTAGGTTTAAGCCTACTCAGCCTAATGGTTAATCCAACACTGATGAGAGGCATTGATCATGTGGATAGTAAAAGACTTTTTCTCAGGGCTGAAATAGTTGCTGCAAGAGGACACAGGTTTAAGGAACTAGGGAGTAGGTACAGAGGAGATATCAGGGGTAAGTTTTTTACTCAGAGGGCTGCCAGCAACAGTAGTGGAGGTGGATACGTTAGGATCCTTTAAAAGACCTTTGGATAGATACATGGACTTTAGAAAAATAGAGGGCTATGGGAAAGCCTAGTAATTTCTAAGATAGGGACAAGTTCTGCATAATTTTGTGGGCTGAAGGGCCTGTATTGTGCTGTAAGTTTACTATGGTAACATCACAAAGGTCACAGCCTTTTCCCACTGCTACCTTCAGGCAGGATGTACAGAAGCCTGAAGTCCAGAATTTTTAGATTCAAGAAGAGTTTTTTCCAACAGCTATCAGGCTCTTGAACCTCCCTGTACTCCTGGACCACCAAAAGATCTATGGAAATAACACATTTTGTTTGCATTAACTATGAATATTTATTTATATATCCATTCACATTTATGATCATGGCATATTGTGGTAACTGAATGTACACTATTTTAGTCAGTGTATCTAATGTGCCCATGGCCACAGCAAGTAAGATATTTGGTACATCTGTACATGGTACACGTATATATGATAATAACCTCTCATACTCTCATGAGAGGGGAATAAAGAAGGGGGTAGGCCGGGGAGGGGCCGTGAGGTAAAAAATGCCTTTGTGTTCAGTTCTGGTCACCTTATTATAGGAAGAATGTGGAAACTCTGGAGAGGGTGCAGAGGAGATTTACCAGGATGTTACCTGGATTGAAAAATATGGTAAGTCTTGTGCAGCAGGGTTAGCAGAGCTGGGACTTTTCTTTTTGGAGCGTGGAAGGATGAGAGGAGATTTAATAGAGATCTACAAGATTACGAGAGGCATAGATAGATAGGGTGGAGAACCAGCGCCTGTTTCCCAGGGCAGGAATACCAAACACTAGAAGACGTGTATAAAGTGATGAGAGGGAAGTTTAGGGGAGAAATCAAGGGTGTTTTTTTTTATGCAGAGTCGTGGGTGCCTGGAATGCCTTGCCAGGGATGGTGGTAGAGGCTGAAACATTAGGGGCATTTAAGAGACTCTTAGACAGGGACATGGATGGAATAAAAATAGAGGGTTACGGGCTAGGGTGGGTTTAGTAGTTTTTTTAAAGGAATATATAGGTCAGCACAACATCAAGGGTCAAAGGACCCGTAGAGTGTTGTAGTGTTCTATGAGATTGTTGTCATAAAGCTGGTGAACAGTTGAAAGTACAGGAGAGGAGGTGTGAGAGAGAGCTTCACTGAGGGAGGAGGAAAACTTCTTCATGCGAGAATTTGCAGAGTAGCAATTTACAAACCTGCAGACCATCAAATGCATCCACTGCTTAACGGTGTTCTGTAGGTGAAACAATCTTTCATTTATGTGGCACCGTTTGCATCCCTTGTTCCATCCTCATAGCCAATGAAGAAATTTTGTGGATTACAGCGATGACTAATTTCCAGGTCTTAACCAGGAAATCGGCTCTTGTCACTTTTTTTGAGGATATCCCAGGATGCTGGCAATGAATTTTCTTCTGCTCTTCCAAATCGTGTTGAGGGATCTTTTATGGCCAGTGGAAAGAGAAAACAAGGCTGAAGTTTGAATAGAACACAGAACATTCCAGCGCACGATGTTGTGCTGACCTATATAAACCTACTCCACATGAATCTAACCTTTCCCTCTCCCACACAAGCCTTGCCCCCCTTGCCCGTCTGTGTCTTTTCAATGTCTCTATTGCACCAGCCTCCACCACCAGCCCTGATAATGCATTCCAGGCACCCACTGCTTTCTTGTTTAGAAAAAAACCTGACCTCTGACGTCTCCCCTGAACTTTCCTCCACTCACCTTAAACAGATGTCCTCTGGTATTGGCCATTGCTGCCCTGGGAAAAATGTGCTGGCTGCTTGCCCTATCTATGTCTCTCGTAATTCAATGGACTTCTATTAAGTCTCCTGTCGTCCTCTATCGCGCACTTCAAAGAGAAAAACCCAAGCTCGTTCCTCTGTTCTTCATAAGACATGTTCTCCAGTCCAGGTACAATACAAGAATATGACCACAAGGGCTGGAATCTGGAGAAAAACTCAGAGGAACTCGGTGGGTCAGGCAGCATCTGTGAATGACCTATGAAGGGTCCTGGGCCTGAAAAGTGAATTCTCCACCTCTCGCCACAGACACTGCCCGAGTTCCTTCAGAAACTTTTTTTCATTCAAGTTGGAAAGCTTCTGCCAATGGCAGATCAGAGTGTGCAGCCCTCCCTCAGGATCGCTCTGGAATTTTGTGTTCAGGTCTGGAATCATCGGGGAAGAGGCAAAATCTCCATTGACCTCCAATTGATTATATCACATTGAGTAAATCATGATGTTTTTCAAATCTGTGTTTGTGAGAATCTAATTTAATTTCTCAGTAATTGGAACAGAGTCAAAGGTCATGAAGTTACGTGTGTTGGTGTGCTTTTGCCTTTTTCTCTTCGATGTATGATGTGAATTAATGTTGAACACAATTTGCTTGCCATATATTGCACTTGGCATTTGGCTTCTATTTGTCCACTGTTCATTTGAAATCATGTTGTAATTGCGGATGTTATCAAATGTGGTGCTTGGATTGTCTGGAAGTGCAGGCACCTGTCATAATGCAAGAAATACTTCAGGCAGTTTAAATTTAAATGCAGACATTCAGCACGGTAACAGGCCATTTCAGACCATGAATCCGTGTCATCCAATTTACAAGCAATTAACCTACATCCCGGTACGGTGTAGGAAACCGGAGCCCCACACAGACATGGGGAGAATGTACAAACTCCTTACAGACACCGCTGGGATTCAAACTCTAATCCCGATTGTTGGCGCTGTAAAGGTGTTGGACTAACCACTACGCCAACTGTGTCACCCTGCACAGCAAGTTCCCATAAACAGCAAGGGTTTTGCTCACTATGTTGTTATCCCATCCAAATCCACAGTGCACAATAATTCCAATAAAAACGTGTGAACAAAGCTGGCTCCAAGTACAAACAGAAACAGGATACAATCTTGAATTCTCCAGGAAGAAGATGGATGAGGGAGGGAATTTGAGGTTCAGTCCTCCGTGACCAACCTGACCTTAAATAAAACAAACCTGTGAAGACGTTTAATTGTTTTGTGTATGTTTAATATTTATTGGTTTTGGAGGGGGGGTGGGAAGGGGGGAGGGAGGGAATGGGGGAGAAAAGGGGGAAAATGTCACTGTGTTTAATGAGAAACGTCTGTACATATTTTGGTTGATATGCTTCATAGTGTGAGAAATTAAAAAAAAATAAAACAAACCTGATTCTCTCTCAAGATCAGGACATCCCAGAGAGCTTCACAGTTGGATAAGTACTAAAGTATTGTGCATTTTAGAACAAATCCAAAATGCAATATACACACAATAAAATCCCACAACCTAGAATGAGATTAATGGCTAAATCACCTGTTTCAATTTGTTGCTTGAAGGATGATTATTGGTCTGGATCCACAGGTCAAGTCTTACCATGGATTAGAAAAAAACCTGGCAGAGAAATTGGGGCATATGTTAATATTCTTATTCAGAGTGTCTTGGACACATTAGGAGAGAGGGCGAATGTGTGGGCAGATGTAACTCAATGTGGATAACTGCGAGGTTGTCCACTTTGGTGCCAATAATCAGAAGGCGGATCATTATCAGAATGGTGATATATTAAGAAAAGGGGAGTTGCAATGGGACCTGGGTGAACCAGATGGGTGAAGGCTGGGATGCAGTACAGCAGGTGGTGAAGCAAGCAAACAGCACATTGGAATCATAGAACATTACCGCACAGAAAACAGGCCCTTCCAGTCTATACTGAACTATTATTCTCCCTAGTCCCACTGACCTGCACCCTTAACATAGGCCTCTGTACCCCTTCAATCCTTGTACCTGTCCAAATTCTTCTTAAAATTGAGCCCACATTCACCACTCCAGCTGGCAGATCATTTCACACCCCCACCACTCTCTGTGTGAAGCAGTTTCCCCTAAACTTTTCCACTTTCACTCTTAACCTATGTCCTCTGGTTTGTATCTCACCTCCCCTCAGTGGAAAAAACCTACCTACATTTATTCTGTCTATCCCCCTCATACTTTTATCAAATTTTCTCTCATTCTTCTGCGCTCCAGGGAATAAAGTCCGAACCTGTTTATACTCACTGAGATTTAGAAGAGTGAGAGGGCATCTCATTGAGAAGTATACAATTCTGATAGGATCAAACAGGTGAGATGTAGGAAGAATGTTTCTAATGTTGGGGAAGTCAAGTACAAGGAGACTAAGGATCAGGGGAAGGGATTGAGATGAGGAGAAACTTTTTCTCTTAGAAAGCTATGAACTTGTGGAATTCCCTACCACAGCAGGTTGTTGAGGCTGATTCATTAAATTCATTCAAAAGAGAATTGGATCTGGCCCTACTGGTAAAAGGGCTCAAGGAGAATGGAGAGAAAGCAGGAATCGGGTACAGAATAGGGCCATGATTGTATTGCACGGTGGAACAATCTCGAAGGGTTGAATGGAATTTGACAGCTCCTATTTTCAATGTGTCTATGTTTCTATAAAAAAAGTAAAATGGTCAATGATGCAGTGGTCTTTTGGCATTGTACTGGGAGCTGCTGCCTCATTGATAGGCCCAAGTAGGACTCCAATCCATGATCCTCTGAGGTCCACCACTGAGTCACCAAGAATCAAGCCAACCATCTGTTGATCTAGCTGTTCACTCTAATTGGGAGGGATGCAACATCCTTCAGCCACAGACGATAACCACTCTGAATAATACCAAAGGCCTGTGTGGTTGGTGCCTTCTACCAGCCCCAGGGATGATTGCAAAGACAGGTCCTGCATCAGCAGGTGGCACGGTTGGCTTAGCGATTAGCGCAATGCTGTTACAGCACCAGTGATCGGGACCAGGGTTCGAATACTGCGCTGTCTGTAAGTAGTTGCTATATTCTCCATGTGTCTGTTTGGGTTTTCCCTGTGGGCCCTAGTTTCCTCCCACCCTTAACAACATACCAAGAGTGTAGGTTAATGGGGGGTGGTGGGGGGGTAATTGGGCGGCACAGGCTCATGGGCCTAAATGGCCTGTTACCGTGCTGTATGTCTAAATGTCTGTATGTCTTATCCTTTTGGTTTGGGAGAGGCAAACCCTGGACAAAAGGTTGAAAGAAAGAAATGTGATCAGCTTTCGTTTAAACCACCCCCCCCTTCCCCCATCACCACCCCCAGCTTAGTCTCGCTCCCTTTCCCTGTCCCCTTTCACACAGACATAATCAATTCTCACCTCCTCCCTTATCTTATCCAATTAACACCCTCTGTTGATCTGGACTCCCCCTCCAGCCAGCACTCTGTTTGGAGATTCCTGCTTCTGGCTCATTCTGCTTATTCCTCGAAGAAGGGCTCAATCCCGATGTCGGCGATATATCTTTGTCTCCAATGGACGCTGTGAGACTGGCTGAGTTCCTCCAATATTTCGGGATGCTTTTACTACACTCACAGCATCTGCAGACTTTTGTGTTTCACTCTCGATGTGATCAGTGTGTTCGCTTGTTCCAACTTTGTGGAGTGAAGCATGGAAGTGTAGTAAAAACACCCTGAAATGCTGTTTTGGTCCAGCTTTGTGGTAATTGCGGTTAGTAATTTGCAGGCAGGGAATCTGATTGTTGAACAAACTCCTCAAAAAAATGGAACAAGGATCTTAGTTACCATATCATTCTCCTCTCCCCTACAACTGCTGAACCAGTTTGACTTGTGTGCCATATTTAATAATTGCTGCTCTTTCCTCTCCACTGTTGTTGCTACATTAAGTCCTCCTGATGGGACGTAATGAGCAAGGGCCGATAAGCCACCATGATGAATGGTCTTATGAATAAGCGCCTTTCCTCAGTGACAATTCTTCCAGTGCACCAACCGACTGATGAAGATCAATGTTAGGCTCCGGGAAGTCGGAATGATTTGAATGCACTGTGTTTTGTAGTCACGCGTTTCCCCGGTTACAGGGATAATTGGAACTTGGATTGGGCCCAGCACCTGCCTGCATCCAGCTTCCGATTGTAGCTCCACATGAAGCAATCACCCGTACTCTGCCCCTCTCGAAACTGCCAACCCCCATTCCCTGCCACCCTCCCCCAGCCCATGGTGGGGGGTGGGGGTGGGTTATCCTGGAAAGGGGTATAGCTCTGAAACTACAACACTGCCACCAGGCTCAGTTCTCGTTGCTGTGTTAAAGCAAGGACTGCAGAGGAGATTTACCAGGATGAAACGAGAAGTCAGCCAGTGCACGATTCATCAGTGGGTACAGACTGTCCCCTTTCTCTGGAAAGATGAAGACTGAGGATGAGCTCATCACAGTGAAAGATTCTGTTCAAGAGGAAGAGGGAGAATATTTCTGCCTGCAGCAAAATGATAACCAACAGAATGGTACAGCACAGGAACAGAATGGTACAGACACTAACTGATCATATCAGTGCTGACCATGTTGCCAATTGAAACGGATCCCATATGATCCATATTGTCCATCCCCTGCACATCCACATGTCCAACTAAATGCTTTTCAAGGGCTACTATTGTATCTGCTTCTACCACCGTCCCCAGCACCTACCACTCCCATCTGGGATATAAACCTGCTTCGCGAATCTTCAAACTTTTCCCCTGTCACCTTCAAGCTATGCCCTTTAGTATTCAACATTTCCACCCTGAGAAAAAGGTTATCCACCCTATCTAATAATTTTATAGAGTGAAACGCTGACATCTGCAGACACTGTGATTGTAGTGAAAATGTTGAAATGCTGGAAGAGCTCAGCAGGTCTTGCAGTGTCCATAGGAACTTTTTACTCATACTTGAAGAAGGGCTCAGGCCTGACACATCAGTTATATATCTTATATATCTTTAACTCCTATGGACGCTTTTAAGATCTGCATTCTCATAATTCCTTAATTGTCATGTAATAAAACAGGTGTAATATTACATGAAACTTATTTTGGACTGCTGTAGAAATTGCTGCCTTCTTTTATAATCAGAGAGACCCCTAGAGTCTGTGGATTCGCCTCCAGCACCTCCTGCAGCCTCTGTAACCACAAAGTCTAGTCCAAACCATGAGCAACCCAAGCTCCAGATCCGAATCTCCAACACAATCGGGAAGGGTTCAGCATCCTCTAGCACCTCAGTTTCTATACCTGATACCCCTTCAGCTAGGCTCCAGCAGTCCGTAGCCTGATGTGATTCCTTTGACCGCAGTCGTCAGCAGCCTGTGTTGGTCCCTTGCCTCGAGTCACAAACAGCCCGCTGCCTGTGTGTTCTTCAGCCGCTGAGCCCTTCACTGCTCTACTGTGGTCACCATCCTGTGGGTTATGTCCTCTGCTTCTCCTTCTCAGACGGGGTGGGGAGGGGGTTGTCTCCTCGTTTTCTGGTGCCCTGCACCAGTCCTCTGCTTCCCCGGAATCTGCAACCCTTCGTAGCCACTGCCGAACACAGGTGTCACCATCTTGGGCCCTGTCCCTGTGGTCACAGGATTTTAAAGAAAAACACCATCAGCTCCTTTAACAGGCTGATTAAAGCCTGTACAGAGCCGTCAGGAGTCGGGCTAGGCTGTAGGATCCTGCGGAGGAGTGCTGTGTCTCCTTTTCCGTGGGTCCACACCAGTGGCAGCTTGGCAGCGCTGCTATTTTTATAAATATTTAAAAATCTTTGAGGTCTTTCCCAACTTCTTAAAATAAAATTTTTAAAAATTAATTTTATAAACTTGTTAGGTCACCCCCCCCCCCCCCCCCACCCCCACCACATCTTCTAATGCACCAGAAAAAAGACAAACTTTTGTCCCAACCTTTCCTTGTTGCTCAGCCTCCCATCCAGGCAACATCCTGGCAAACCTGCTCTGCATTTTAAAGTTAGAGATACAGCACGGTTACAGGCCCTTCCGCACCACGAACTCACTCTGTTCAAATATCCCCATGTGACCGGTTAACCTACAAACCCCATACGTGGGAGGAAACCCACGTGGTCACGGGGAGAACGTACAAACTCCTTACAGACAGATGAATCGGAATTTACTGTCATGAATATGTAACAAAATTCATTGTTTTGCAGCAGGATTATTGTGCATTACATGTGCAAAAATTGCTACAGGTTACATTTCCTTAAATACGCTATTAAAAAAAAAAATCAGTGCAAAAGAAGAGAAAAAAGTGGTTCATGGTCCATTCAGGAATCTGATGGTTGTGTTGGTTGTTTGTCTTCAGGCTTCTGTACCTCCTTTATGATGGTTGCAGTGAGAAGAGGGCATGGCCTGGGTGGTGAGGGTACTCGATGGTAGAGATAGCGCCAGGTTCGAACCAGAGTCACTGGTACTGTAATAGTGTTGTGCTAACTGTGCCACCCGTCTGACATCCTTTTATGTGGTGACCAGAACTGCACACAATACTCTCAAGGTGGCAGAAACAAAGTTTTATACAACTGCCACTTGACTTCCTGCCTTTAAAACTCAGTGCCCCAACCTACTTGTGTTGCCATTTTGAAAGACCTATGAATGTCCACCCCAAGATCCCTCTGTTCATCAATGCTTCTAAGGCTCTGCTATTTACTGGAGACTTTCAGCCTCCTATGGATGCTGCAAGACCTGCTGAGTTCCTCCAGCATTTCTGTGATTTTACTACCTCCAGCTTTCAACACCCAATGTGCAACACCTTACAGGCCCAGTTTAAACTCCACCTGCTATTTCCCTGCCCAAGTTGTCAACTGATCGATATCCTGCTTTATCCTTTGACGACCTTCCCTTCTGGACTCCCACGTGTTTTTTTGTCATCTGGACACTTACTCATAAGCCCATCTTTATAGATCTAAGTAATATATATCACAAACAAAAGAGAACCCATCACTGCTCTCTGCATGACAACTTCTGCCTTACGGTAGACAAAGTTAAAGAATTTCATGTATGCAACATTCTAAATGTAGTATTACATGACAATAATGGAACCTTTACCC
The DNA here is from genome assembly GCF_036971445.1 of Narcine bancroftii. Classification (NCBI taxonomy): domain Eukaryota; kingdom Metazoa; phylum Chordata; class Chondrichthyes; order Torpediniformes; family Narcinidae; genus Narcine; species Narcine bancroftii. The sequence goes on along the minus strand of NC_091480.1, from coordinate 79,201,302 downwards.
CTGTGAAAGGCCTCCAGATGGAGATAGAACTCTCCACCACTACCCTCAGTTTTCTATGGCCAAGCCAGCTTTTAATACGCAAGCTATTGTAAGACAGTCACTCTGAGAAGAATCTTCGTCACCCAAAGATCGAAAATAAATACATTAAAAGTCCAGAAATCCGGACAACACGAGATTCTGAACTCTCCTTTTTACATTTAGCATGCTTTTGTGTGCGTGCATGTGAGCGTAAGCGCCTCAGATGCACAGCTGTATTTTCCTTCTATAATGTTCATTTTAAAACATAATTTCAAGCATTACATACACTTCTTTTTGTAGTGAAAACTTTATTTTACATTTTTTGTCCTGTTTACTTACTTTTTCTTTAAAACTGTTCTTTTTTGCTAAATGAAGCACACTATATTTGCTAATGTATAAACTATCAAAATTTACCCCTTCTTTATTCTTTCTTAAATTAGAATTTTAAAAATTCTGCCCGAGAATCTGGAAATTCCAGCCCGACCTAATCCCTGAGCAGTCCGGATTTTAGAACTTTTACTGTGCAACTTGCTCCAAGCTGGGTGAAGTGAATTGTGTCGATGAATATCACTCCCAATAATGTGAGAATTCCCACACTCTCAGAATGTCTGTGTGGGTTTCTGCCTCGTGCTGCAGTCTTCTCCCATGTCCCACAGTCATGTGGGTGAGTCATTATGCCCCTGTAGTTGCCTCTTGGGGAAGGTTCCACTCGCACCCCTCACTGTAACACTGATACACCCCTCACTGACACACCTCACACCCCTCACTGTAACTTGACACACCCCACACCCCTCACTGTAACACTGGCACACCCCTCACTGTAACACTCTGATACACCCCTCACTGTAACACTGACACACCCCTCACTGTAACACTGACACACCTCAATGTAACACTCTGATACGCATCTCACTGTAACACTGACATACTTCACTGCAACACTCTGATACACCCCACACTGTAACACTCTGACACACCTCACACCCCTCACTGTAACACTGACACACCCCTCATTGTAACACTGATACACACCTCACTGTAACACTGACATACCCCTCACTGTAATCCTCTGGTACACCTCACACCCCTCACTGAAATGGTGACACACCCCTCACTGTAACACTGAGACACCCCTCACTGACACACCTCACACACCTCACTCTTAACACTGACATACCTCTCACTGACACCCCTCACACCCCTCACTGTAACATTGACATCCCTCACTGACACACTTCACACTGACAACCCTCACTGACACACCTCACACCCCTCAGTGTAACTCTGACACACCCCTCACTGACACACCCCAACCCCTCACTGTGACACTGCCACACCCCTACTGTAACACTGACACACCCTTCACTGTAACTTGACACACCCCTCACTCTAATACTGACACCCCCTGACTGTAACACTGAACCAACCCTCACTGTAACACTTTTTAAAATTTTTAAAAAATTTTCACACTATGAACCATATTGACCAAAATACACATACACATTTCCCTCTTGAATATACACAGTGTCATTTTTCCCCTTTTTCCCCGCTCCCTTCCCTCCCTCCTTCACCAACCCCCTCCCTACCCACTAAACGTTCAACATATACAATATATTAAACCCATTAAACAATGTCATCACACAATGAAAATAAACAAGAAAATTGTGTTATCTACTTTTACACACTGGGTCAGTTCATTTCGTCTTCTTCTCATTCTGTCATTTTAGGGGGTGGAGGTCTGCGGTAGGCCCTCTCTGTTGTGTTCCATGTACGGTTCCCAAATTTGTTTGAGTACTGTGACACTCTGATGCACCCTACACCCCTCACTGAAACACTCTGAAATATCTCACACCCTGCACTGAAACACTGACACAACTCACTGCAACACCGACACACCCCTCACTGAAACACTCTGAAATATCTCACACCCTGCACTGAAACACTGACACAACTCACTGCAACACCGACACACCCCTCACTGTAATACTGACACAACCCTCACTCTAACACTGACACACCCCTCACTGACACACCTCTCACTGACACACCCCTCACTGTAACACTGACACACCCTCTCTGTAACACGATATACTCCACACCCCTCACCATCACACAAATACACCCTTCACCCCCTCACTGTAACAGTGCCACACCCCTCACTGTGACTTACTCCCTCACTGGCACTGTGTGATACACCCCTCCTTGAATCCCACATTATAACCGTAGGAGGAGCTGTTCCTTGAGACATCTAGGTGGTGGGATTGAGGGAGGGGATCGGCTCACGTCTACCTTAGTGACTGGACAGAATATTTGTGTCCAGCTCCCATCCTTTCCTCCTATCTTACATAACCATGAATTAATTTCATTGAGAAGATTTCCACAGACTTCATGCCTCATTTCTGTATTGATTTCTTCTTGGCTCTTTGCCTGTGTTCCTTGGTTGATTCTGCTATGCCTCATATTCTGATTGGCTGACCATTGACTTGGTTCCCTCTGATTTGATTTGTATCCAGCCAATGAGGAGGGTGACAGTAATTTGCATCTTTGTTGGGCGTCTTAGCCATTCCTTCTTAAAAGTTACACATAAACTGCCTGGAACATGTGATGTTCTGCCTGATAATCCTTTCCCTCCATCCTGTGTGAGTGTCCTTGACAAGGAGGAAGATCTAAAACTCCAGGTGGGATCTTCAGTCAGTAATTTAGAACATTCTGGTCCACTGCACAGGATCAGCAGTTAATGCAAATGATTGAGACACTCCACTCTCAAGAGGCGAATGGAAACATTGAAAGAAAGAATTAAGTGAATACACTTTAACAGGCAGTTGGTTGGGAATAATGAGGGTAATTGTCACTGAAATGTTAATGGAGCCTTGCACTGCTACTTAGTGAGCTGCAGGCAACCAGCTAACTATGGTGGGATGAACTGCAGAGGTGGGTGGGCTGCAGGGGTGGTGGGGTGGTCTAGTGTGGACCGTGCAGAGGCTGGATGCAGGGGTGCAGGGTTGGGCATATGGGTTCACTTTTAACAGGGAGACCAAGGGAACACATTGTTTTAAATGCTGCCTCTTCAGGCTTGAAATGGGAGAGGGTCACAGTGAGTGGGGTGAATCAGAAACCCCTTTTACACAGAGATCCTGCAATTCTGCCATAAAGAAGACCTGTCATTAAGACGGCTTTGCTTGTTTACATTGAACCCCGGCCTAATGCTATCCCAGTGTGTCATTTTACGCAGCAAGCTGGCATTCCGGGAGCAAAAAAGGCAGGACTTGTGGTGTGAAGTGTGGTGTATAACATACACATCCCTTCCCATCTTGGTCCCGGCTTACCGGATCGCTCTTTTTACACATATGTCAATCTGGCGCTGTGACGACCTCTGCTGCCAGCTTAAAGGTGGGACTGCAATCTGCCCCCCTCATTCCATGTTCGTACCTTTTACACATAAGGCATGGCGCAGTAAAGACGCAATATTCTCTCAATGAAGTGGCTGTGTAAAAGGGGCTACAGTGTCTGAGTGAGGCAGGGGAGGGGAAGTTCAGAGAGTGCCTATGGGGGGGTGGGCGAGGGATTTTCGCAGCAGTCACGCTGATACACTAAGCCCACCCTGAGCTGGGAGAGGTTTGTAACCAATGGCTCTGCGTTCAGCACAGGTGGCAGTCGACGGGAGGGCACCAGCCCTGTGCAGGTAACTGGGGCTGCAGTGATATCCCGTCCACTGCTCTGTAAGATCAACACATCTCACATTTCAGAACAGAGGAGAGGAGGTCAGAGGAAGATAAATTCCTTAACTCAAAGGAAATCACTTCCAAATGTTTGTGATGACGGATCTTGTCACCCCCTCGCTGAACCCTCTGCTCACCAAGCTCCTCTCATGTCCACTGGTAGTAGTTTTCTGAAGGGACATGGGATGATTTATCGGTGCTATATAAATGCAAGTCAACATTGGTTTAAAGTCATTAAAAGAGAAAGTGAATGATCTGGGTTTTGGTTGGTGAAAGCCATTGATCTGAGCAAGGCGACTGGCCGGCTGCTATGTTTAGGTTCTGTATTGGCTCCTGGAGTCAGTCCAAACCTGGGCCCAGCTGAGGAGTGAGTCAGCTACCTCCCAAACACCACCACTTCCTGAGTCATCCTGCCTTTCAGATGTTGCTGACATTTACCAGGCTCTGTGTGTGTGTGTGCGTGTGTGTGTGTGTGTGTGCGTGTGCGTGTGCGTGCGCGCGTGTGCGCGTGTGTGTGTGTGTGTGTGATATGCATCTGTGTGTGTTCATGTGTATCTGTGTCGTGTGCATGTTGTCTATCTGTACCACGTGTCTGTTCTTGGGTCAATTTATATGTGCATGTGTATTACACTGCATGCATCTGTGTGTGTTCATATGTCTGCATATCGGCATGCAGCTTCATGCTTGAGTGCTTGTTTGTGTACAGTCTCTACACGTTTTTTCATTCAGTAGCCTTTTGCAAAGTTCCCCCTCCCCCACATTCTGAAGCTGCAGAAACCCACACTCCTTTCATCTTCCCGCAACCCTTCTCTGCATCCCACCAGCCTCTGGCTGTGGGTCAGAGGTCACCGATGAGGCCAAGAACTGCCCCCCTCCATAGGGGGCCATGAGCCTACATCATTTATCCTCAGCTGAGAGCGAACAGATGGGGCCCCAGTTTAACCAGTTCGTCACTGCCAGTGCTACACCAGCACTGTGGGCAAAGGGTTCTGGCAGCACTTGAGGCCAGCGTTGAACCCTTCAACTCCTGGTTCAAGGTTGGAAAACGTAAACCTCCCCCCCCACCCCCAGTTCACTTCTGTGGAGTGGAGCTTCAAAACCAGCAGTGAAAATATGAGGAAAAAGCGAGGTATTAGTTCATTTGCTTCCACATTATTTCATGTTAAAAAAAATTCCTTAGCCTCAAATCACTTCCCATCCACTCCCAGTGTACGGGATTCCAATTGCTTAAATCACTTCCCATGTGAAATTCCAACATAATCTGTCAACTGTGTGATGTTGTTCCCGACCCACGAACAACAGCTTGGGTACGCAACATTTATTCCTCAACTAGTGTCCCTTGAAAACAATCATTTCATCACTGTCCATGAGGCATTTGTTGGATCATCAATTGGCTACAATATTTCTGACATTGGCAACACTGACCACATTTTGAGGTTGTGGACAATGTTGACACATTCTGTGGGTGTTAAAGGCCCTATCAAGATGTGGATTTCTTTATTTACTATGAGGTCAGCTGGGATAAACGTGTATGTGTTGTTTGCTGTGTTTGGGTGGGATCACTGTTGAATGTGTTGCTGTCAGGCTGATGTCTGCCTTGGAATAGGTTTACTTGTTCACACTCATCCCCTTCCCCCCACAGTACTGCCACATCCCTCTCCTTCTCCGACCATGTCGCCTTGAATGGAACCTTCTCCGACCACCCTCTCCAGAATCCCTGTTCTCCTCCAGGTCTGGCGCTGGAGCACTGACGGTTCTCGCAGCCGAATCTTGGAGGCGACAGGTGTTCACAGAAGGGCCCTGAGCTAAATTTCCTTCCTGCACTCATCCACCATTTAACGGTACACAGGCACCCACCTCCCATCCATTGAATGCATCTACATGAGCTGCTGCCTCAAGGGAGTCCATATTTGAGAAATCCTGGAGCCAGCACATCAGAACCAGAATTTATTGTCATGAACAAGTCATGAAATTCGGTGTTTTGCGGCAGCGTCATAGAGAAAACCTTCATATTATAACCATCTTATCACATTACTATAAAAAATTTAAATAATAGTGCACAAAAACTAAGGCGGTATCTTTGATTCATTGGTTATTCAGGAATCTGATGGCAGCGGGGAAGAAGCTGTTCTTGTGCCGCTGAGTGCTCATCTTTAGGCTTCTGTATCTTTTTCCTAAAGGTAGCAGAGTGAAGAGGGCCTGGCCTGGGTGGTGGGGGTCTTTGAGGACAGAGGCTGCTTTTTTAAGACATCGCACATCGAGGCCACAGGGAAGAAGGCACCCCAAGGCTCTACAGGTGCACTGTTGAAAGTATACTGACTGGTTGCATCACTGCCTGGTTTGGGAATTTGAGTGCCCATGAATGCAGAGGGCTGCAGAAGATGGCAAACATAGGCAAGTCCATCACAGGGTCTGACCTCCCATTCATTGAAGACCTCTACGTGAGGCACAGCCTTAATAAGACAGCCAATATCACAAAGGACCCCCATCACCCTGGTCACAACCTCTTCTCACTACTATCTTTGGGCAGAAGGTACAGAAGCTGGAAGCCTGCAGCTCAACAGTTATCAGGCTCTTGAACTTCCCCTTGTAATGTTAATTGTGCACTTCTCTGATACCACAAAAGAATTGTATGGATTATATTATTGTTAATTTTTTCCACTTGGACAACTGTCAACATTTATTGTTGATTATTTTTGTATTTATTATCTCTTTTTAATTCAATGAAGTTTACTATTGTTTTTGTAGTTGTGTATTTTTAACCAAGTAGAGGTTCAGTGGCAGCAAATAAGAATTTGTACAATGTGTATGACACTTTGCTGCCTCTTCCCATCTCCCACCCACCACGCTTTGAATGGGCACTCACTGGTCACCTACTCTCGTATCTTGTTCAACAGTGTTTCAGAGGTAATCCATGAAGCACCTGGCCCAATGTCACAGGCGCTGTGAGCGTGCGAGTTGTTGTTGTTACTACCTCTGTGGCTGTGCCGAAGGTGTTGTGTTTGAGCCTCTTCATTGTTTTTGAACGACATCTGCTGCAGCTGAAATACAGGATCTTGCCAGCATAAAAAAAGGGCCTCGGCTTATTGTGCTCAACCCAGTGCCAGTGAATAGGGTGAGGGGGGATAGAGAGAGATCACTGACCCGAGAGAGGACATCATTGACTCACTCCTCCCCTCCCTTCTCCTCACCCTAGCCCACCTTACACAACCCCCACCCCGCCTAGTTACTGGTTTAACACCACAGCTGCTGGCTGTTCGCACACTAATTACAATCGGATTATGCAAATTGGCCTTCCATCCTGGTTGTGAATCCAACCCGCTGTAGTTTTACAATTTAATCCAAGTTCTCGCAGAGAACTCGGGCTTTCCCATGGAAGGAGTGGTGACCTGGGAGAAGCCACTGCCCCATCGTACCTGCTCCCACTGTTCATTCCCATCTCAGCTGACATGCAGCTCTGGTAGTAACAAATAGCTGTCAGTCAGATTTAATCTGAACAATATTTATTGTTCAGTCCTGAATTATCACCGACCTCTGCCAGGTGAAGTCTTTGCAAGTTTGAACTTCCAGGTCTCTTATCTCTGTCTCACCACATCCCTCTTCCTCCTGCACTTCTTCTCTCCAGCATTCATCCCAACAGCACTGTGGACACCAGGGATTAATTTGGCTTCTGTAGATGCTGTAGAACAAGGATGTTTACAGCTGGGGATCGGGATCTTTACAAGAAGTCCAGGTACAACCTGCAGGCCATCTCTGAAGCAAAGGTCAATTATAGAGGAAGTTAGATACACACAGATACACACAGCTATGGCAGGGAGAGCAGGCCATTACAGCTTACAAAGCAAGGACAAACACCATACATACATAGATGGCTGTGATGCTACATTACCCGTTGAGCTCAACACCTTTTATGTCCACTTTTGGAAGAAGAACCAAACAGTGCCAACTAGAATCCTTGCAAAGGCTGAAGACTCTGTGATACCTGTCTCCGAGGACGATATCAAAACATCATTCAAGAGAGTGAACCCTCGCAAGGCGTCAGGCCCTGATGGTGTACCTGGCAGGGTACTGAAAACCGTCACCAACCAACTAGCCAGAGTGTTCACACGACAGTCAGAGGTTCCCCTGCTTCAAAAGGGCATCCATCATCCCAGTGCCCAAAGAAGAATAGAGTGAGTGAGCTGCCTCAACGACCACCACCCAGTAGCACTAACTTCTACTGTGATGAAATGTTTTGAGAGGCTGGTCATGGCCAGAATTAACACATAACTAAGTAAAGATCTGGACCCACTGCAATTCGCCTATTGTCACAATCGCTCCCCAGCAGATACAACGTCGCTGTTTGACCTGCTGAGTTTCTCCAGCTTTTGCTCTTTGCACATTTCTACCAAGCTGTCCAAGTTTTGGTTTCTTCCATATTTCTCTCCTACCGACTGCATAAAAACATTTTAAAAACATAAGATAATATTGCCCAAAACGTCAGCAATAAATCTTAGTCTCCTGTAGATGCTGAAAAGACCTGCTGAGTTTCTCCAGCGTTTCAGTGTTTTTACTTCAATGTACTATCACCCCAGGGGAGGGGGAGGGGGAGGGGGGATGGTGGGGCTGGGGTGGGCATTGAGCTCCTTTTGAGAATGGCTGATATAAACCATTGCAACACACTTGCTTGCACTCATGCACATCCGTCCTGACGCACACTCTCACTAACAGGCACTAGAGTGCAAACCAGTTAGTTATGGAAATGAAGGAATGAGGAAGGATGGCAGATCAATGATAGGATGTGCAAATCACTCATGAACTGATTGATTGATTGGCACGAGCCCCATCCTGTTCCTATTGGACAGAGGGAACCACAATAAATATCTGAAATACCTAACCTATAAGTAAACCAACATTAATTCACAAATAGCATCACTTCATTGATAAAAGGAGGCAAATTAAAATTCCCTTTGGGATTTAGCGTAATGCAATGGTTTTCAACCTTTTTTTCTTTCCACTCACATACCACTTTAAGTAATCCCTATGCTACCTGTGCTCTGTGATTAGTAAGGGGTTGCTTAAGGTGGGATGTGAGTGGGAAGGGAAGGTTGAAAATCACTGCTCTAGACCCAATTGTTATTGAAATATTTTGCTTGAGAAAAATTGTCATTGGCCCATTTCCTTTGGAGTTCTGAAACCATGCACATGACGAGTCAATGAGGTGCAATTAGAACAGTGGTTTTCAACCTTTTTCTTCCCACTCACATCCCTCCTTAAGCAATCCTTTACTAATTACAGAGCACTGATGACATAGGGATTACTTAAGGTGGTATGTGAGTGGAAGAAAAAGTTTGAAAACCACTGGTGTAGTGGTTAGTGCAATGCTTTTACAGCGCCAGTGACTTGGGTTTGAATCCAGTGCTGTCTGTAAGGAGTTTGTACGATCTTCCCATGTCTGCATGGGTTTCCTCCATTTGCTCCAACTTCCTCTCCTGCTCCAAATAGCAATGGAGTTTGTAGGTGAGTTGGTGTATTTGGGCAGCCCAGGCCTGTTACTGAGCAGTATCTCTAAAATGTAAAAAACAGAGCCTTTCTCTCATAATCTGACAGTGAATGTATTTTATGGGGGCTTAATGGTGGAGGGAGACTGGGTGAGAGGGGAGGCACAGTGACATGGCGGCGGTGTGATTGGGGTGAGTGAGCGAATGCAGGTGAAGTGCCAGTGTGTGCAGCCATGCATCGACTTGCATCCATGGGTTACGTTCTGAAAGTGGGGACGCAAATGGATTTTGGCAAATCATTCGTTATAGGTGAAATATACGGTGCAACGTAAGAGACCACGACACACATTCATATTTACCTAAACCTCTATCTTGTTCATACACATGTCTAAGTACCATAGTTAATAAAATGTAAATACTGTACAGTATCCATAAAAATAGCAGTATATAGAATTCTTTCTTTGGCTTGGCTTCGCGGACGAAGATTTAAGGAGGGGGTAAAAGTCCACGTCAGCTGCAGGCTCGTTTGTGGCTGACAAGTCCGATGCGGGACAGGCAGACACGGTTACAGCGGCTGCAGGGGAAAATTGGTTGGTTGGGGTTGGGTGTTGGGTTTTTCCTCCTTTGCCTTTTGTCAGTGAGGTGGGCTCTGCGGTCTTCTTCAAAGGAGGTTGCTGCCCGCCGAACTGTGAGGCGCCAAGATGCACGGTTTGAGGCGATATCAGCCCACTGGCGGTGGTCAATGTGGTAACATAATAACACAATAACAATAAAAAATACATGCATATATTCTAGATTTCAATTATATATATATATATATATATATACACTCTATTATAAGTTTGGTGTACAGTGCAATCGCTTTGTTTTGGCTTTTGAGCCCACGTCTCTAATGCGTGATACATGACTTCACACTTGGTAATACCTGCCAGCATCAGTCACGGCTTAAATTTTTAAATTTTGTTATTAAGCCCTTATTGCGCATATCTGCGAGTGGATGTTACTCGATTGGACGTAAGTCGAGGCATGACTCTCTATGTATGCATGAGACTTGTGTTTCTAGGCAGGCGAACTTGTGTGTACAACGTGTGCTGGTGTGTGTACTTGGAGAACCAGGTGCTCATTGAGTGTGTCTTCATGCATGTACAAATATTGGTGCCTTTTAAATTTGGTTGGTGTGTATGTAATTTGTGTAAAGAACGGAATAAAAGCCTGTGATATTTTAGAGCCTCTAACTGTGTGAGGTGTGGTGGGTGGGTTGGGTTGGTTACAGGCTAGTGGCTCTGGGGTACAATTCTCTGCTGGTTAGTTCCTCAAACGTCTCGGGAGAAGCAAACAAAGCTGCCAATGTGGAGAGGATGTGGGAATTTTAGATTTATTTTAGATTCATTTTATGATTGACAAATGTACCAAGAAATAGTGAAATGCTTTCTCTGCACGTTGGCAAGGATTCGCCGCACACCGACACCATCTTGCAAACACGAGAAAGGAAATAAAATAAAGCTCCTTTGCAGATGGTGAGTTTTTGAGGATGCATAATGAGAGTTTATTGTCATAAACAGAAGTAAAATGTAGAGATGGATTAAAATTCTTACATGCTGCCGCCAAACAGGCATGTAAGATATACCAACTAAAATAATATATTTTAGATGACCAAATGTGCTTAGATGGAAATAAATTTAAAGGGATAGAAAGATGAGCTTTCACAGTTGCAATTAATGCAGAAAAAAAAGGTTGTGTTTCAATGGTGGAGACAGATCTTTGGTGGTTCTGAAAACCAGGGGTCGTGAGTTCATTCCTCGCTGAGGCCTCATCTCTCTGAGAAGTGGTGACTCTTTCTTCTTTACGGTAAAGTTAAATGATTTACATTCCAATAGCTGTTGGAAAAGTGACTGTCTTGAACCTAAAGGTGCTGGACTTCAGACTTCAGCCTGAAGGTAGGAGTGAGAAGAGGTACGACCAGAGTGGTGAGGGTCTTTTATGATGTTGGCTGCCTTTTTGAGGAAACTCCTCATGTAGATGTCTTCAACAGATAGGAGGTTGGAGGTTGAGATGGATTGGACAGATGGAGTCCTTAAAGTTGTACATAAGGCCCATATGTCTAAAGATAAATGATCTTGTATCTATTCAGATGTAAATTCTTGTTAAATGAGAGAGGAGCTTCTTTAATTAATATGTTCTGGACATGCGCTAGCCTTGAAAAGTACTGGAGGGATAGTCTTCAAATTTTATCCTTAATCCTTAATTTAAATCTAGAGCCTAATCGTTTGGTTGCTCTTTGTGGTACAACTCCAATCAAATGTTGTACTCTGTCTTTTGCCTTTCTTTTGGCCAGATGTGCAATACTGTTTAGATGGAAGAATGCTGCCCCGCTCACCCATGCTCAATGGCTGAGGAACATTATTATGTCCTGCTAACATTTAGAAAAGATTCGTTATTCAATTAATAACTCATGTATAAGGTTTGAAATGTCGTGGGGACCATCCACAGAATTATTTTCACAAACTTTAAGCATAATATAAATCCTGAATTTCAGTACTTTACTCCGTTAGCCATACAACGTTGGTATGGGAATGGGGTTTAGACACGACTTTCCATGATCAAATGATTACCAAATGTTCTTTTGTATTACGGATGCACTCTATATACCTTTATATTTTTCTGAGACCTGTCACTTTTATTGTGTATTCCATAAATGGTTTCTACATATATGTTTATTTCTGTAAAAGTAATAAAAATATCAAAGAGAGAAAGACAAACTTAAATAAAAGGGTAATAAGATAGATGGAAATAGAGAGAGATAAGAGGAAGTGAGAAACTATTGGAAAGAGAGAGAGAGAGAGAGAGAGAGAGAGAAAGGAAGTGAGATGGAAAGATAGAGAGGAGATTTGTTTGAACACTAAGTGAAGCAGGCAAGCTCTGTTGTCTATTACAAACATGATAGTGGAACCACCAGAGTTCCGGGGTTGCACCTGGACCGAATAGTTATAACTTAACAGGAAGTGTGAACTGCTGGGGCTCATTCCTCCAAAACGAGAAGGTTGAATGTGTAACATAAATGTCTTTGAAGTAATTAAAGGGTTTTATGTGGCAGATGGGCACAATGTGAGACAGATAGTTCTTGCCGTTGAGGATTGATTGCAAGCCTGTCATAAGTGAATCTTTAAAAACTGATGCTGGAAATCTCTAAACGTCAAATGATATCTTTTCCTTCCCCTGATGGCAAGACGTGCAATACACTTAGATGGAAGGACGCTGCTCCGCCCACTCATGATCATGTGAAATTATGTCTTGCCTTAATTTAGAGAAAATCTGATGCTCTGTAACTGATACGAATATGAATTTTCAAAATATGTGGGGCCTGTTTGTGAACTATTTTCTGAACTACCAGATCAATAACAATTTCAATGATAATTTTATGTTCTTTTTTCACACTTTCTTTTTCTGAAGCAGAGTTCTAGTCTTTTTGCCATACAACAAATATCATTCTTATATTTAGTGTTTAGAAGTGATTAGTGACATGGGTACTGATTCTAGTAGCCTTGTATATAGGGTCGTGTTACTTTCTGTACTTATTCTATATTCCATATACACTCTGTTTTTATATGTTTTATTATTTATAAAATCAATACAAAGATTGAAAAAGAAAGATACTGGAAATCTGAAATAAAAATAGGAAATACCAGGAATACCTGACTAACTGAGTGATTATAGCATTTTCTGTTTCTATTTATGGCCACACACACTTTGTGTGTGGCCCCAACACTGAAAAATGCCATTGTGCATCATCAGGTCTAAGATGCTGTGATACGACGTGCACAAGCAAAGTCACACAGAGACCTCCCCCCACGCCCATATCCTCTGGTGAGAGCAGCAGGGGTCAGGGTCTGGAGGAATGAGCCAGGCCAATGGTTGGGGTCAGCTAGTGAGATTGTGCGAGCACGTTCGGGTCAGACCTCTGGGAGTCCCAAATCAGATGCAGTCACACATTGTTCAGGAGGAGCTGACTTATAGGTGGCTCCAGTTCCCAGGCTGCTTGCATTCAGATCTTGCACAGGCATCATCTCTCACAGTCCTGGGAGTGCACATGCATAGAAGAATTTATCGGAAGTGAAGCCAAAGCATGTTGTTGGGCCCCATGGTCTATCCAACTGGGTCCCCACATTGTGCCCTATGCAAATAAATGCTGGGAAACAAGCCCGCACACTTTCAGCGACTAATTTTCCAAATGTTGTGCAACACTGCATCATTTCTGGCTTGTTTTCAAGTTCACGTTTATCGCCACATGCACCATTCAGAGTGAAAGTTTGTTTAGAGAGTAGTCCAGCCAGTCAACTCATAGCAAGTAAGACACAGTGCAGAAGCAGAGTTATAGAGAGAGAGATCAGTTAGTCCTCTCTCTTGAGTGGAAAAGCAAATTGTGTGGACGATATGGAGTCTGCAGAGAGCTATAGATAGGTTAAGTGAGTGGGCAAAGTCTGGCAGATAGAGTTCAATGTTGGTAAATATGAGATTATCCACTTCAGAAGGAAAAATGGAAGATCAGAATATTATTTAAATGTCAAGTGATAACAGCATGCTGGCATGCATAAGGACTTGGGAGTGTTTGTGCATGAATCGCAAAAGGTTGGTTTGCAGGTGCAGCATAGCTATCAAGAAGACAAATGGAATAGTGGTCTTCATTGTGAGAGGGATTGAATTTAAGAGCAGGGAGGTTATGCTCCAACTGTACAAAGTACTGGTGAGGCCACATCTGGAGGACTGCATCTCCTTACTTAAGGAAAGATGTTCTGGTTTTGGAGAAAGTACAGAGGAGGTTTGCCGGGTTGATTCCAGAGATGAAGGGGTTAGCCTATGAGGAGAGATTGTGTCGTCTAGGACTATGCTTGCTGGGATTTGAAAAGCATAGATAAGCTAGAGGATTGTAAATTGTTTCCATTGTTGGGGGAGAAAGTTTCAAGATTCAGGCCAGTAGATTTAGGATGAAGATAAGGAGGAACTGTTTTTCCCAGAGAATAGTGAATCTGTGGAATTTGCTGCCCATTGAAGAAGTGGAGGCTACTTCAGTAAAGGTAGGTGGAGATGAGCCTATCAACAGATCAGCCATGATCTCATTGAATGGTGGAGCAGGCTCAATGGGCCAGATGGCCAACTCCTGCTCCTATTTCTTATGTCCAGATCAAAGGCAACATTTATTTTATCAGCATGAGGCTCATTCAGGAATCTGATAACAGCAGGAAAGAAACTGTCCTTGAATCTGTTGGTGTGTGACCTCATACTGATAAGTTCCATGGAAGGCGTGGGTGGTGGTGAAGCGTGAGGCCAGGTAGGGATGAGTCTTTTAATATGTTGGCTGCTTTTCCAAGCCAGCAGGAAGTATAGATGAGGCTGGAACCATTAATACAAGGCAGTCACCAATGATCTTCTCCAGGAACTCGGGAGAAAGCCCTTTTTCCAACGACGAGGGGGATGTGGACTTTTCCCCACAGAGAGTGGCTGTGACAAGCAGCATTGGTGATTTCAAGATGCATTTGCATTCTGCTCTGAGCTGACATGTGCTGTTCATCTGCATCTGCCATATGCAGATTGCTCAGTCATCTCTGTTGATACATGCACCCATCTCCCACTCTGCATTGATCAAGGCTAAACTCTGCCCTGTGGACAAGTGGTGTAGGTGTGAGATTCATGATTAACATGTGGTGGGGGGGTTTGTATTTTTGCTGACGTTCCTTTTATTTTGCTTCTCCTGATTCGTGTTCTTTTGCACCCTCTGAGGAATCTCTGTTAGTTGTACATCTGTGGCCTCTGTTGGTCATGGTGGACCATGGGTATTGTGCCTCCAGTAACTGGAGTGGCCTCTCCAGGGAGCAAGAGTTGGTATGGAGATCCATCTGTTGCCTATGCCCCCCCCCCACCCAATGCTAATGACAGGCCCAAAGGAACGACGAACGTCGCACCAGTTTGGTGCTGGCAGCATCGCAGGAGTTGCCAAGCCGGAGCTGGGTGCAGCAGTCAGCTGCCTTCTGGACTGCAACTCCGGTCAGAGATTTCCCTCTCCTGGATGAGTTACCATCCATGGTTAATGAGCCCCATCTACCCGGAGCAACTGGTTTCAAGGCGCCTTTGCCCCCTTCTCCTGTCTGTGAGAACAACTCTGCTGGGAATAAGAACTATGCCACACGTGAAGACCAGGAGTTGGACTTGGTTGTCAGAGGCTGTTTGAGTCGCACGCCATGAAGAGCATTTGTGCAGCAGTGGGAGCTCGTCCCCAAGACCACCCTTTGGCTATAACAACCTTTCGAGCCAGTTGGGCAGTGGAAGGTAAATTTCAGTAGTAGGTGGATTGCTCCTTTAGAGATTAATGACAGGTTTCCATAGATCATTCCAGGACAGAAAACAGTCTGTGTTGAACTATAATTTCTAGTCTGTGTTGAACTATAATTCTGCCTAGTCCCACTGACCTGCACCCAGTCCATAGCCCTCCATACCCCTCCCATCCATGTACCTGTCTAAATTCCTCTTAAATGTTAAAATTGAGCCCACATTCACCACTCCAGTTGGCAGCTCATTTCACACCCCCACCACTCTTTGTATGAAGAAATTGTCCCCAATGTTTTCCCTAAACTTTACCCCTTTCACCCTCAACCCATGAAAAGTGTTCAATTCCACAAGTGTGCTTACTTCCTTCGGCCCTGACCAACAGCTTGCAAATGATGGAGCCAGTTTTTGCCTTTGATCCTGAACTGCCATTTCCTGTTCTCCTCCCCCCCCCCCCCCCCCCCCCCCCATCCTTATCCACTGAGTTATTCAAGCATTGGAATCTCACAGGCCCTCCCTCCTCCTCCACCTGCTCACAAAAATCTTCAGACACAAGGTGCAAGAGTCTCCCTCACTTTCACGTAACAAACAGTGGTTGCCACAGAATCTTGGTTGGAAACATAAAGAAATTTAACAACATTTGGAGATGCCAAAGCATTTTCTGTCCAAAGAATGGTTTCCAAACCAACACTACACAGCAAGCTCTGACAGTAGGGGATGGTCTAATGTTTGGATAATGATGAGTTTATTGTGTGACAGAGTATATAGAGGTGTTTGGAACATAAATTGGGAAAGGTTTGCTTTCCCTTGGAATAGGAGAAACAGAAAGGAACTCGGTGGTGATCTGAAAGAAAGGTTATCATCTGGAGAACACTGAAGGGGGCAAGTTTCGTCAGAAAGACACCGACCGGAGTAGCTGATTAAAAAGGAGTCAGTTGCGGATGTCCTGGAACAAGAAAAACTCTCTCTCTGAAAACCAACAAGAACCTTCCTGAGCTTTAACCATTTACCTGTTAAGCACCAAAGCCTAGTGAACTTTATTAATGTTAACTTCTGTGCACAGTACAAGAATTGCCTGCAACCAGTGAGATTGGACTGTGAACCAAAGAACTTTGCTGAACTTACACAGACACATTACACACAGGTGTGCTTAGAATTAGAAGGGGGTTAACTAGGTTAAGTGAGTCAATGGAGATAAGTTAAAGTTTGATTTTATTTTCATGTTCAAAGATAATTAAAAGCAACTTTTATTTAAGTAACCCTTTGTCGTGGTGCATATCTATTGCTGCTGGGTTTTGGGGTCCTCTGGACTCGTAACAATTGTCATATACATTGTCATATACAAAATTCTTACTTTCATCTATAATTTTTACCTGTCACTGATCTCATCGACCCACACTGGCTTTCAGTCCAGAAATAGTCCAATTTTTAAAAATTCCCATTTTTGTGTCAAAATCATTGTCTGTGCCCGTAACCTCCTGCACCATTCCAAGATCTTTGCCCGGTACCCATTGCTCTGACACCAATGCCTTGACATTCAGCCTCCTGATACCGCCTGCTTCTCCAACCCATAAGCTCTTCCTCCTGTAAGGTTGCCCTTACACTAAAAGTTTAGTCCCGTATGTCATTAGCACACCAAGGAAGTCCAGTTTCTGTGGGATTCTCTCTCAATGCTCCCTGTTCTGTAATCCTTTCTGCACAAATTTACTTTCAAACTCTCGTTCCTTCCGCCTCTCGTTAGCCACTCTTCCTCAGCCACTGAACAGCAGAAAACTTCAGGAAACTTTCTGCTCTGGTGGCAGTGTAAATATGTCAGGACGGAATTTTTTTAATGCAAATTCCATCCCATAATTTTTCCACTCGTACCCCTACACATTTTTATGGAGCGGCTGCAGTGAATTTGGCTGCAGCCACTCCGTAAGAGACAGGCCTAATGAATACGACGTTCCCCCTCTGACAAACTCCACAGGAAGGCTGTTTAAAAATGATCCTGTGTAAACAACCACATATGGGTAAATGCCCATAGTTTGCTCGAGATTCCAGCATCTGCGGTCCTTGTGACTCATCTCTCTCTGTATTAAATTGTAAGAGAAGCCCTCTGTGATCCCACCAAAGGACAGAATTGGTGCAGGGGATGAATGGCCTCAGGCAGAGTGAGAGCAGACAACTGGGTAGTAACTAGGCTCTATTCGTGTTAATGGTGACCAGCCAAGTTTCTCCAGCACGTATGTGAATTGCACCAGTTTCTATTTCATTCTGGATATTTTTGTCCCAATTTTACGCAGGCAATTGCTGAGAAATTAATGGGTGTGAGTTTGTTTCCCTGAGTGACACAATCTAGAAGGTCACACAATCCTTGGTCTTTTTGAACCAGCGTCCCTGATCATGGAACCTTAACCACATTTAACTGGTTGGAGCCTCAAATTGATCCCCTTCCTTATATTTGTCAAAATCACTTCCAAAGTGTCCCAGGTAGGAGAAGTTGTGACGGTGCTGTGACTGACAGGAAGGAAATTGGTCACATCAGCATGTTAATTCCTGATGGTTGATCATCTCAGTTGAATTGCGGGCCAGTGGGGCAAAGAGAGTGAGCTCCGTAAACAATGGCAAACATTCCTGTGGTAGATTAAAGTGTTTCACCATTCAGGATGTACTAACCAGGGCGAATGTTTCCATGGGTTCTTGATTCACTCGGATATCTAAAAACCACTTGGAGGCCCTTTATCCATTATCGCCAATCTGAAACATTTGGTCTACGCACAGCTCACGTTTAAGGCACCTAGGATGGTGAGTAAATGATAATGAGTTTATAGTCTTACATATTGTACAATGTAGATATGGACTGAAATTCTTACCTGCTGCAGCTGAACAGATACTTTGTAAAATACAAGCTACAAACTATTATTCTACCAAATAACTACAATAGTTGTTGGCTTAACAAGAGACAACACATATTGATGATAAATATTCAAGGTTATTCGAGTGCATAAAAAGGAACAGCAATAGTGCAGTCAGTCCTTTTCAGGGATTGTAGCAGCGTGAAGCTCATCGATGGGTGAGTTTTCGTTAGGAGTTTGAGGAGGTTCGGTATGACACCAAAAGACTTGTAAATTTCTATGGGTGGACCGTGGAGAGCATTCTGACTGGTTGCATCACTAATGTTTTTTCAGGCTGCAATGTTGGGAGCTGAAAAAAATAACATAATTACTGCCCGTGTGGTCTTTCACATTGGGCGGCTTTTTAGACTGCGGGTACCTGAGTGCAACAGTCCAGTACCAATTACATTGCAGGCTTCCTCTAAAAAGTTGTAGGGGTCCTGCAGGAATTTAGACTGTCCGTGTAGCAGCAAAACTCCTTGATTATGCCGTTACGTGCCTGAAGTCTAAGAACCATCACTGTCTGGTATGGAGGTGCCAGTGCACGTGACAGGAACAAGCGACAGAGGGTTGTAAACTTGGCCAGGTCCATCATGGGCATGTCTTCCCTCCATTAATGGCATCTTTCAGGGAAGGTGACCCAAGAAAGCAAGGATCCTCACCATCCAGGTCATGCCCTTTCCTCACTGCCACCATCCGAAAGGAGGTACAGGAGCCTGAAGACACACACTCAATATTACAAAAACAGCCTTTTCCCCTCCACAGTCAGATTTCTGACCGACAATTATCCCATGGACACTACCTTGTTTTTTCTCTTTTTTGTTCTAGATATTTATTTTTAAATCTTATATTTACAAAATTGTAATTTACAGTAATAGTTGCTCCTTGGTCTGCACCATACAGATGCCGCAAAACAACAAATTTCATGGTATGTTTATGACAATAAAGCCTGATTCTGATTTCCCTCCCATCCCTACTGATCAGTCCCAGTGTTAACTTTCATCAAGCAGGTTATTTATAGGGCATATATATAGAATGTTTTGGGCTCCTTCCAGAATGTTCCAATGCCTTTTATGCTACTCTTTGAAGCATGGTTACAGTTGTAATGTGGGGCATGTTTCATTCTCTTCACTGTCTCTTGACGTTGATGCAATTCAGGGTGGAACATTAATGCTGATGTTGCGGCAAACATCCATGTCCCAACGGGATTAGCTTGGCACAGCAAGATCCTACAACCAGCATTGTCCAAGTTTTCTGAGAGAAATGTTGATAGAAGGGTAAACACTAGTCAAGTCACC
Organism: Narcine bancroftii; assembly: GCF_036971445.1. Lineage (NCBI taxonomy): Eukaryota > Metazoa > Chordata > Chondrichthyes > Torpediniformes > Narcinidae > Narcine > Narcine bancroftii. The sequence continues at coordinate 79,181,593 of NC_091480.1, read as the reverse complement.
TTTATTTGGATGGTGTTTCTCCAGGACCACTGAGCATATTTACATAAATACAAGTTAGAATAGAAGTTAAACACATTAAAACATTAAGATTTAAACATTAACAGTCCACGGTACTCTGTCACTAATGAGCTGGGAATTCAGGAGTCTAATGGCTTGGCCGAAAAAGCTCTTTCCCAATCTGGACGTAAAGGCTCAAATGCTGCAGTACTTCCTACCAGATGGCAGAAGGGAGAACAGTTTATGTGAGGGGTGTGTGGGGTCATTCACAATGTTTAAAGCCTTTCACCTGCATCGACTGTTGATAATGTCCTTCATGGTAGGAAGAGAGTCCTCAAATGATCTTTTTTGCTGATTTCACTATCCTCTGCAGGGTCTAGCGGTCCGAGGTGGTACAGCTTCCAAACCAGGTGGAGATGCAGTTGCACAGGATGCTCTCGATACATCCTCTGTAGAATGTGGTGAGGATGGAGGGTGGGAGATGAACTTTCCTCAGCCTTTGCAGGAAGTAGAGGTACTGTTTTGCTTTCTTGGCAATGAAGCTTATGTTAAGGGACCATGTGAGGTTCTTTGCCAAGTGCACTCCAAGGAACTTGATACTCTTGATGACTTCAACGATGGAGCCATCAATGGTCAGTGGAGTGTGGTGTACTCCCACACCCTCGAAGTCGACAACCATCTCTTTTGTTTTTTTAATGTTCAGATACAGGTTGTTGGCTGTGCACCAGTCCATTAGCGACTGCACCTCATCTCTGTACACTGACTCGTCATTCTATCTGATCTGCCCCACCACGGTTGTGTCATCAACAAACTTGATGATGTGGTTCAAGCTGTGTTTAGCTGCACAGTCATGGGTCAGCAGAGTGAACAGCAGTGGACTCAGCGCACAGCCCTGCAGGCCTCCGTGCTCAGGGCTGTAGATGCTGTTACCAATCTGGACTGCCTGAGGTCTCCCTGACAGGAAGTCAAGAATCTAATTGCAGAGGGAGGTGTATAGACCCAACAGGGTCAACTTCCTTATCAGGTACCGTGGTATGATTGTGTTGAATGCTGAGATGAAGTCAATAAACAGCATTCGGACATATGTGACTTGTTTTCCAGGTGGGTGAGGGCGAGATGGAGAGTCTAGAGCGGTTGGATCTAGATGTGAACTGCAGGGGGTTCAGTGAGGGGGACAGCAGGAGCTTGATATGCTCCATGACGAGCCTCTCAAAGCACTTCATGATGATGGACATGAGTGCAATAGGCATTGAGGCAGGACACAGACGACTTCTTTGGCATGGGGACAATGGTGGCGGCTTTGAAGCACCTTGGGACCACGGCACTTCTCAGGGAGATGTTAAAGATATTGGTGAGAACATCCACTAGCTGAACTGCACATCCCCTGAGCACTCAGGAATGTTATCCGGTCCAGCAACTTCCCACGGGTTGATCTTGTTTAGCTCTCTCTTCACGTTGGCCACTGCAAGACAGCATCTGGTCACTTGGAGGAGAGGCGGTCCCAGGACGCGTGTTTTCCTACTGGTCCAAGGATGCATGGGAAAACACACCCAGTGCTTTAAGATTGATGATGAAATTCCTGGTCACCTTCAGTGTACAAGAACTGATCACCATAGTTTGGAGTTCTCTTCGGTCAGTCAAAAAGCTATTTGAAGATCAAGTCCTCAGACCTGGCACACCATCATGGTCTACATGGCATCAGGGCAGCATATTTAGTGTAGCAGTTAACACAACGCCATTAGAGTGTCAGCATCCTGGGTTTGAATCACGCACCATCTGTGAAGAGTTTGGATGTTCTCTCTGTGTCTGCAGGGATTTCCGCTAGGTGCTCCAGTCCCTATCACCCTTCAAAATGCGCCAGGGTTGCAGGGTAATTGGATGTAATTGGGCTAAATGGACCAGTTACCGTGCTGCATGTCTTAAAAAAAGCCCTCTTATATGCATCTAAGACCTGGACTACTTACACCAGGCACTGCAGGACACTGGAAAAATGACACCAACATTGTCTCTGCAAGGCCCTCTAAATCCATCAGAAGGATTCTCAATTTCTCAATTTCAGATTTCAGATTTCTGATTTATTGTCAGAGAACATACATGACAACATATACAACCCTGAGATTCCTTTTTCCTGCGGGCCAAGCTGAATTACCACTAATTGGTAATGCAAAAAATAAACTACACACAGGGTAAACATGTAAAAGAAAACTGTCAACATTTAACAAATGTAAACAAAATGACTGTGTAATGCAGAGGGAACAAAGAAAATCAATCAATAAAGTACAAAAGTAAGAGTCCTTAAATGAGCCCCTGATTGAGTTTGTTCTCGAGGGCTCTGATGGTGGAGGGGGAGCAGCTGTTCCTAAACCTGGTGGGTGTGAGTCTTGTGGCACCTCTACCTCTTTCCTTATGGCAGTGGCGGAAACAGAGCATGCACTGGGTGGTGTGGATCCTTGATGATTGTTGCTGTCCAACTGTAGATGTACTCAATAGTGGGGAGGGCTTTGCCTGTGATGTACTGGACTGTGTCCACTACCTTTTGGACTGGTTTTACCTGTCACCTATTTGTCTCGATAAAGGGCCCTCATTTGAAAAGTTGACAGACCATTTCTCTCCACGGTGCTATCCCCAGTCCTCCTCTTTGTTCAGCCATTCTCAATCTGGTTTTTTTTCGGACTCTGCTCAACGTTTATGACTTCCCTTCCCTGAGAAGCAGTCAAGTTTAGTTTGGTTTCTTCCATACTTTTCCCCTAACAACCACATAAAAAACAACAATTTTTAAAATTTCAGTCCTTAATTGTGCTGTGGCCTGCAGGGGGGCTGTGTGGGTCCTATTGAGAATGGCTGCCCTAGTTGTTCCCAGTCCGCGGCACAGTGCAGACCACACCACTGGGATCCTCAACACCAGCGACGAGAAACCCCTACTCTCCAATGAGACAAAACGCCAGAAATACTCAACAGTCAGGCAGCATCAGTGGGAGCATAAGAACATAAGAAATAAGAGCAGGAATTGGCCATCCAGCCCGTTGAGCCTGTTCCGCCAATCAATGAGATCGTGGCTGATCTGTTGATAGTTTCATCTCCACCTACCTGCCTTTTCCCCATATCCTCATAGCTGTTACTAATAAGAGAAACAGAGTCAATGTTTCAGGTCGAAGAAATGACCACATCTGTGGCTGAGTTTCCAGTGTGTTCTGTATTTATCGCAACCCCTGAGCTCAGTCAGGGGAAGCGGTTCCCAGTCAGACAGAGGAAATGATTCCAGGATGGCCTAAACGAAATGCAACATCCCCATTGATTCTCGGGAAACTCGTGCCCACAGCTGGTCAAGGGAGCTCTCGGGATGATTTTGAGAGTCACTAGGTCATGTGTTGGGCACTGAACGAAGGATGCATGCACCTCCTCAGGAAATACCCTCCACCCCTTCCTCCATTTCTCTGGGGAATGAGGAATTAAGTGGTCCTCCTCCATTGCAGGGAAGGCCTGAAAAGGGGTATGATGGAATCTTTACAACCATATGCCTTTCTGACAGCTACACACAACCTGCAGAGGACCTCAGCGGCTCCAGCAGCATCAAAGAGGGAAAAAGAATGGTCGATGTTCATCAGGGTTCCGGCCCTACGACCTTGGCCATTCTTTTTTCTCCCATTGGTGCTGCTCATTTACTCCAGCAGGTTGTGTTTTGCTGCAGATTCTGACATCTGCCGTCTCCTGTGTGTCTCCCACATACCCCACAAGGCGCGTTGTGCCTTTTCTAATGGAAATTACAACCAAGGTGCCCCATTAAGGTTGACTACCCCTTGAGGGCCCCATGATTGTGCAGTTCTTAATCTGCTGCATTTTAGAAGAACAATGATTTGATTTGAATTTGTGAGGCTTGGACCTTAGCCCCCTGCTGAGGTGTGCAGACATGCAAAGTGATTGAATATCCTTCTGAGGATGCTTGCTGCTCAGTGGGGGAGGGTTTCAGAGTGTCTATCCTGCAACTGTGAGTATGGTCTAACCCTAATGAGGCTCAGCAGAACTGGGATGTGCGTCCTGTGTGAATGCTGGGGGGGGGTGAATGCTTTGTGTGTGCGTGTGCACGTGTGTGCGCGCGTGCATACTGTGTGAAAGTTGGTGTGTGAGACTGTGTGTGTGTGTCCTCTGTGCATGCAGGTGTGTGAAGGTGTCTTAGAATGTTACAGCACAGTACAGGCCCTTTGGCCCATGATGTCCTGCCAACCTATATATAGCTACTCAAATAAAAAAAATGGTCTCATAACTCTTGATTTTCCTTTCATCGATGTGTCCTGCCTCTTAAATTCCCCTATTGTTCCATCCCTAGCAATGCAATTCAGGCACCCACAACTCTGAGTAGTAAACTTACCCCCTGATGTCTCCCCCCTTCACTTGGTACATACCGTATATTTGGGCAGATAAGCTGACCAGCAGATAGGTCGATCCCCCTTTTTTTTAGCCTTTTTTTAAAATGGTTTTATGTTGTATCCATTTCTCAGCCTGTCCAGGCCTCCCAGGAACAACAAAATATTTTAAAAACACCCCAATCACAAGTAACAAAGCTGTAAATTAAGTAAGTTAAAAAAAAACCCCTCTGCCTACCAGGCAGCAGTGACCACGGCCCATGGAGCTGGAGCGGCAACACCGTGCTCCTGGTGGGAGCTCGCCCTACCAGACAGGAGCAGCGATGGCAACCTCAGAGTCCCAGGTAGGAGTGTTATGGCATCGCCCAGCGGTGGGGAGCACTGATTCATAAGCCGAATCGACTTCAATCTGTTTTTTTTTGGTGAATTTATATCACCCGCTCCCCCCCTGTAGAGCTCGTCGAAAGAATCAAAGACTTGTTGATCCAAACCAAGGCTTTTATTAGCAAAAGACAGGAGCTCTTCACAGGTGGCCGACCAGTCCGGAATGATCCGACCTGGCTAGGGACACAACCCTTTAAGTCCCAGACAATAGGCGTGGCTTAGCTCTCAGCCAATCGCTGTAAGCACAGTCTAGATACAGTAACTATATAGACTATATACATTGGTGATAGATCTGTACTATCACACCCACTGGCCCCCCCCCCCCCCCCCACCTTTTTGAAATTTTTTTAAAGGGTTTCATGACTCGACTTATACAGCGAAATAGACAGTATAAGAACATAAGAAAATAAGAAATAGGAGCATGAGTCGGCCACCTGGCCCGTCAGTACTGCTCCACCATTCAATAAGATCACGGCTGATCTGATCATTGACTTATCGCCACCTACCTGCCTTTTCCCCATATCCATTAATTCCTCTTTTATGTAAAAATCTATCTAACTGAACCTTAAATATGTTTAATGAAGTCACCTCAACCACTTTCCTGGGCAGAGAATTGCACAGATTCACTAGTCTCTGGGAAAAAGTTTTTCCGTCATCTCCATCTTAAATCTACTCCCCTGAATCTTGAGGCTGTGTCCCCTAGTTCTGGTCTCACCTACCAGTGAAAACAATTTTCCTGCCTCTATCTTATCTATCCCGTTCATAATTTTATATGTTTCTATAAGATCTCCTCTCTTTCTTCTGAAATCGAGTGAGTCTAATCCCAGGTGATTTAGTCTCTCCTCGTAGGTCAACCCCCTCATCTCTGGAACCAACCTGGTGAACCCCTTCTGGACTGCCTTCAAGGCCAGTTTATCCTTCCTCAAGTATGAAGACTAGAAATGTACACAATATTCCAGGTGATGCCTCACCAGTACCTTGTACAGTTGCAGCATGACCTCCCTGTTCTTGAATTCAAATACTCTAGTGATGAAGGTCAACATTCCATTTGTCCTCTGGTGTTTGTTATTCCTGTCCTGGGAAAAAGGTGCTGCTGTCTACCTTATCTATGCCTCTCAGAATCTTGAGATTTCTATTAAGTTACCTCTCATCCTTCTTGGCTCATAAAACTTATTTTCCAATCCAGGCAACATCCTGGTAAATGTCCTCTCCATGGCTTCCATGTCCTTCCTACAATAAGGAAACTAGAACAGAACACAATTAACTAGAGATTTATAGAACTGGAACATTATCATAGGCTGCCTTAACTCTCCTATCCACCTGATGGGCAACCATGAGAGATCTGTGCATATGGACCCCAAGGTCCCTCTGTTCTTCCACACTGATAAACATCCTACCATTAACCATGTACTCTGCTTTCACATTTGACCTTTGTGTGTGTGTGCAGGAAGGAGGCTTCCACATTTACCCCCACCCCTCTGTCCACCAATCTCCAACAGCCCTCAATATTCAAATTTTAACCCTGAACACATGACGGAACAAAGCCATTCCGTCCGTGGAGGACCCCCCCCCCCCCCCCCCACCTGCATCAGCCCCGTTTTCATTTCCAGGTGACCCTCATTTATTCCCTCCCACATTCCATTAATTACCATTAAGGTTGTTTCCCCTGGTGAGAGAGTCTAAGACAGAGGTTGGCAACCTACGGCCCACATCTGGCCCGTGATCCAAATTTATTCGGCCCACACCCAATGCAAAAGTACCAGGTGCACCTGGCCCACCAATACAAGTACAGCCCCTCCCCTACTTACGACCTATGCGACTTGCAACCATCCGTACATATGACTTAAAAAAATACTGTATAAATTTAAAGGAAATAAATAAAACATATACTTTATCTGATGACAGGAAAAATCTTTTTAATTATAATGTTGCTCTAATTTACAAAAGAAAACAAAAGCAACTTCGCTCTAGCAGATAAGATTTTATAAAAAACCAACTGCCACGGTCGGTCCCTGCACTGGTCCCTCTGCTCTGCTCTCTCCGGTGGGGTAGGGAATGGAGGGTGGGGGCCGGGCGATGGGATCGGTGTGGGACTAGTGGGGAGGAGTGGGGCGGTGGGATCGGTGTGGGGACTGGTGGTGGGCAGTCAGGGAGAGCGGGGCAGTGGATCGATGTGGTGGCGGGCTGTAGTGGGGGAGCGGGGTGGTGGATCGATGTGGGGACTGGTGGCGGGCTGTAGTGGGGGAGCGGGGTGGTGGATCAGTGTGGGGACTGGTGGCAGGCTGTCAGGGAGAAGCAGGGTGGTGGGATCAGTGTGGGGACCAACAGAAGCATTCACCTCTTGGAACTACAATGTCCATACTCCCCCGTGCCGGTATCCTGGAGGGGACTAGGTACATACGCAGAGCAAATGGTCAGACATTTACAGATATACATAGTTCACGAAAGTGAGACGCAGAGTGATAAAACTGCAATGTAGAAAAAAGTAGTGGTTCAGTTTCATCTGCTAAACAGGATTAATGCCATAACAGTTGAGATGTAATTTTACTCTTTCATATTACTAAATAAATTGGTTTACTCTAAGTTTTATTTGTGAAGTAACATTATAGCATGCGCGAATTGGAAGGATCAGTGTGGCCCTCCTCTCAACCACTGACCCTCCATCTGGCCCACGCATGGTAAAATTTTTCCTGCCCCCGGTCTAGGACAAGAGGGCTCAATTTCAGGATTGAAGGGCATCTCTTTAGAATAGAGATGCGGAAGAATTTCTTTAGCCAGAGGATGGTCAAGCTAGAATTTGTTGTTGCAGGTGGTTGTGGAGGCCAGGACTTTGGGTGTACTGAAGGCAGAGATTGATAGGTTCTTGATTAGAAGGCCGGGCAGTGGGGCTGAGTGGGAAAATGGGCCAGCTCATGATTAAATGGCAGGGCAGACTTGATGGGCTGAATGACCTATTTCTGCTCCTGTGGTTTATGGTCTTAAAATCACTGTCCGATATCATTTTGGCTTCTACCACTTTATTAGTTCCGAACTACGTTGTGCAGTTGTTAATTAATTTTCAACATTCAGGATTAAGGTTCTCCAATAAAGTAATACATAATTTATCCAGTGTTTTCCCATTTTTGTTTGGGTGGGGGGAAGAATATTCTGATTTATAAAACCACAGTGATGGAAACTTCCAGAACATACTAGGGATGTCGTAGCATCAGCGAGTTAGTGTCCTGCAACTCAGAGCAGGCTCTTCGAACCAATTCATCCATGTTGGCATTCTGGACTGGTCACATTTGGCCCATGTCCTTCTCAGCTGGATTTTCCCTCATAGACCAGTTGGAATCTGTGGTTGGAAGCAGGAATGTTTCTTTAATTGAAGATTTTCTGGATGTGGTCAGGCCCAGCATTTATTACCCATCTTTAATTGGCCTGGAGTAGGTGGTGGTGTTGAATAGTTGCGCTCCAGTTGAGAAAGCAGCCCTGTTACAGATGGCTGGGTAGTTTAGATTTGAAACCCAATGACGATGAAGGTGCTGTCCTTCCAAGCCAAGGGGAACCTGCAGGTTGTGGGGTGGACCTACATCTACTCCCCTTGTCTTTCTGGTGGCAGAGCATGGAGGTCTGGAGGTGCTAGTGAGTGATGCCAGTACATCGTATAGGTATCTGCACTGACTCCACAGATCTGAGACCCAGGATGAGATGGATCAGTCACATAGAGAAGAGGAATACCCCACCTCCGTTTACATCTCCTCTCCTTGCTGTCTCTCAGCTACCCCGTCCTGGTGTCAAAAAACAAAAACTGCAGATGCCGGCAGCTTGAGCAAGCAACGAGCTGATGGATAGACTCAGTGGGTTTGGCGGCATCCGCGGGAAGAAATGGTCGGACAACATTTTGGATTGGGACTCTTCAGCAAGACAATAATGGATCCAGTGAAACATGAAAGTCTGCAGCTGCTGTGATTGTAGTGAAAACACACAGAGATGCTGGAGGAACCCAGTAGGTCTCACAGCGTCCATGGGAGGTAAAGATACATTACTGGCTCAGGGCCAAAATGTTGGTCATATATCTACACCAATAATGGATCTAGGTCCAGAATGTTAACTGACCATTTCTCCCTCCAGCAGCTCATTGTTTGGTCTGAACTCCTACACTCCTCCTTAGCACAGTGCCATGGAATCTCTTTCATTTGCTGGGCCAGACGACGTCTAACACTTGCTGCCCCGACATTTCTTGTTCAGCCTGAACCAGGGCTCAGAATCCTTGTACAGGAGTGTCACTGACCCCAATGCTCCAATTAAGTCAGGTGAATACCTGGACAGTGTCAAAATGGAATGTTAGCAGGAGGCAGAGAGACGGGCACCGTTACCCAGTCCAGGCCATTCCACAATTTTGCTTTTCCCTTGGGAAAATCTCCCCCTTCCAAAGATTCAAAATATTTTTCCCCCAATTCCCAATTGATTTTTTTTGTGCACTTTCTTTTCTGTAGGGTCAACATTTAGGTAAGTACACAAGATCTGTAAAACGAACCGGAGCAGGGTTAGGACTGGAAACAGGAGCGGGTGCGGGAATAGGAGAAGGAGTGGGAATCGAAAAGGGAGCAGAAGGAGCAGGAATGGGGCGGGTCTCTACCATCTATGTCTGCTGGATTGAGGTCTCCTTGTTCCCCCAGGAGTGGGTGGAATGGTTGGGATGGGTCACGTGACTCAGCCTGTGTTCGGTGAGACGCTCCCTTACCAAAGACATTCCAATCATTCCCGATTCCTTAATTGTTGCTTCTGGCAGGGCTGAATGCTTTCATTGGGCTAGAGTGACAAGGCAGCAAACAAAAGACTGCGGCATTCACAGCTGCCATGATTTATTGCATTGGAGGAGATTAAAGCCAAGCTCATTTATATATACATGTAAATCTAACATTAGTAAACTCCGATATAAGATAATCTTCAGGTGATTCAGCATTGCTGGGTTCAAACTCAGGAGGACCCTGTGTGCTCACCAGTTACCCATCAGGATTCCTGTTCCCACTGCCGGAGAAGGGGGATTAGCCATGGTTCAGTGCTGTTCCTGGGAGTCAACAGCTTGTGGCTCATTATTACACCAAGGATAATGTACAGGCCTGCCTGCCCCTTCAGTGAGGTGGTGAGGGAGTGGTGCTGACCTTTTTAAATGAGATGTTAGAGATGGGAGCAGGAATGGTCTTTTTGACCGCATGGGACTTTTCTACCCTTCAGTAAACCCACTTTTAATTTAATGGTGTTTTTAAGTTGGCACTAGGAACTTAGAAGGTAGTAAAATTAGCCGGGTCCATCACAGGCTCTGACATTTATGTGAAGTGCTGCCTCAAGAAGGCAGTCAACATCATAAAAGCCCCCCCCCATCACCCTGGTCACAATCTCTTCTCACTGCTACCCTGATGCAGAAGGTACATAAGAAATAGGAGCAGGAGTTGGCCATCCAGCCCTTCGAGCCTGCTCCACCAGTCAATGCCTTTTCCCCATATCCCTTGATTCCCTAACTATGTAGAAATCTATCCAACTCCTCTAGGTTCAAGAACAGTTTCTTTCCAACAGCTATCAGACTCCTGAACTTGTTACACTAATCGTGGACTGCTCCAACATCACAAAAGAACTGTCTGCACTTTTGCAAGTTAGTTTTTTTTGCAGTAGGGTTTCTGTGTGAAATGTTTATTCTCTACCTTATCAATTTATTGCCTCTTAACCCTGGAGGACCATCGCCTTCCCAAGATCGTGTTATATGGCGAGCTCTCCACTGGCCACCGTGACAGAGGTGCACCAAAGAAGAGGTACAAGGACTGCCTAAAGAAATCTCTTGGTGCCTGCCACATGGACCACCGCCAGTGGGCTGATCTCGCCTCAAACCGTGCATCTTGGCGCCTCACAGTTTGGCGGGCAGCAACCTCCTTTGAAGAAGACCGCAGAGCCCACCTCACTGACAAAAGACAAAGGAGGAAAAACCCAACACCCAACCCCAACCCACCAATTTTCCCTTGCAACCGCTGCAACCGTGTCTGCCTGTCCCGCATCGGACTTGTCAGCCACAAACGAGCCTGCAGCTGACGTGGACATTACCCCTCCATAAATCTTCACCCGCGAAGCTAAGCCAAAGAAGAGAACCCTGGTTTGTTTATTATTATAGTGTCTTTACAAATACCTTTTTGGCGGCAGCACCTAAGAATTTCAGTGCAGATGTACATTGTGCAATAAAGTCATCACCATTATTTTGCTCCCTCTTCCCATCTCCCTTGACTTTTCATTGACCCAGACTCCTGCTCTGCCTCAGCTTCAAATTTATTCCATCTTAATCTCCTCGACAGTCTGACAGTGGAACGTTCCAAAGGTTCACCACAGTCTTGAGAAGGAATTCATCTTAAAGAGGGGAGCCTTCATTCGGAAACAATGCTCCTTGGTTCTTGATACTCCCACATGGGGAAACTTCCTCTTAGCACCCAGTCTGCCAATCTCCCTCACAATCCTGCATTTCAACAAGATAAGAATATAAGAAATAAGAGCAGGAGTTGGTCATCTGGATCGTCAAGCCCTGATCTGGCTGTGGGCTTGGGTCCACTTACTCATCTATTTCTCATAATCCTTAATTCCCCTACTTCATATAAATCTAACTCTGATCTGGGTAAGTACATTTAATGAGCCAGACCACTGTTTCATTGGGCAGAGAATTTCACAGATCCACTTCTCTCTGGGAGAAGCAGTTCCTCCTCATCATCTTAAATCTACTCCAAAGAATTTGGAGCCTGTGGGCCCTTGTTCTAGTCTCACTTACCAGTGGAAACGTCCTCGATGCTTAGCCCTGAGGCACTTCCCAAGGACCGCTGGCCTATTTGTGGGACGAACCTCCAACCTGGTGTGATAGAAAAGCCAGTGTGACTCTCTGGCCTGCTGAGAAATTCCCGGATGGCTGCGTCTGTCGAGGTGGAGTTGCCGGAAGCTCTTCACTTGTCAGGCGGACGCATGGATGCAACACGCAAGATGCTCAGTGAGTTGGGTAGCATCCCAGAACATGATGTTTCGGGCCAGAACCCTTTCTCAGAAAATAGATGGATGCCAGAATAAAAGGGTGGGGGCGGGACACGCGAGATAGGGAGGTGATAGGTTGATGCAGGTGGGAATGGGGAAAAAAAGTAAGAAGCTTTGAGCTGATGAGGAAGGGGCTGAGGAAGATGTGATTGGAGGAAGGTAAGCCATAGATGGACAAGGCAAAAGTCAGACATGCTGATTTACTCCAGAAATGGGGCTTGTTCTCGTGCTTTCTGACTGGCTCCATTACTGCTCCAGCATCTTTCCCATATGTGATTCATTCCAGCAGTAATTTCAAAACCAATGAGGCCACCAGAGTGACGTCTTCATCCTGCCAGGAGCACAAGCTGTGAGCACAACTACAGATTCCCCTTCCATTCTTTTGATCGTACTTTTATCTTTACTTGGATGTCATGCTGATCCATTCCCTGCTGAAGTGAGTGTCTTACATCTTGTGTGTTATGTATACCCAAGGTACTGCAGCAAGCAAGCCTCTCACTGCATCTGTAAATTACACTCATGTATATGACAATAAACTTAAAAGTTAACAAGATCAAGAGACAATATTCCAAAAGCTGTCTCATGAAGGCCTTATATATATATATATATATATTTTTTTTTTGCTGTCAAACAGTGTCCTTTATATAGCAAAGAAACATAACCAACGTTTAGGCCTTGAGCCCTTGATCATTCATTCCTTTTTAAAAAATTTTTTATTTTTCACACTATAAACCATATTGATCAAGATACATACATTTTCCTTCTTAAATATATACAGTGTCGTTTTCTCCCCCCCTTCCCTCCTCCCCTCCCTCCCTCCCTCACCTCCCCTCCCATTTATTTAAAATTCAGAATATGAGATATATTAAACCAGTCAAACAATGTTGTCACTCAATAAAAATAAACAAGAAATTCCACTGAGTCAGTTCTTTTCATTCTCTTCTCCTTCTGTAATTTTAGCTGGTAGATGTCCACGGTAGGTTTTCTCTATTGTGTTTCATGTATGGCTCCCATATTTGTTCAAATATTGTAATGTTATTTCTTAAATTATAGGTTATTTTTTCTAATGGAATACATTTATTCATTTGTATTCTCAAGTTATCTTCTAATTTCCAGGTTGACATAATACATTTTTTTGCTACAGCTAGGGCTATCATAACAAATCTTTTTTGTGCTCCATCCAAATCGAGTCCAATTCTTTGTTTTTTATGTTACTTAGGAGGAAGATCTCTGGGTTTTTTGGTATATTGCTTTTTGTGATTTTATTTAATATCTGGTTTAGATCTTCCCAAAATTTTTTCACTTTCTCACATGTCCAAATTGCATGAATTGTTGTTCCCATTTCCTTTTTACAGCGAAAACATGTCAGATACTGTTGGGTCCAATTTATTTAACTTTTGAGGTGTAATGTATAGCCTGTGTATCCAGTTATATTGTATCATACGTAACCTCGTGTTTATTGTATTTCTCATAGTTCCAGAGCATAACTTCTCCCATGTTTCATTCTTGTTCCCATTTTTGTTTAGTTTTACCATTTGTTTCCTCATTCTCCTTTTCTTGTAGTTTAATATACATGTTTGTTACAAATTTTTTGATTATCATTTTGTCTGTAATCACATATTCAAAATTACTTCCCTCTGGTAACCTCAGACTGCCTCCCAATTTATCCTTCAAGTAGGATTTCAGTATCGTGAGTTATATTATATTTATCCTTCATTTGTTCAAAGGATAATAATTTATTTCCCGAAAAACAATTTTCTATTCTTTTGATCCCGTTTTTCTCCCATTCTCGAAAGGAAAGGTTATCTATTGTAAAAGGGATTAGCTGATTTTGCGTCAGTATTAGTTTTGGCAGTTGGTAATTTGTTTTATTCCTTTCTACATGAATCTTCTTCCAAATGTTGAGCAGATGATGCAATACTGGAGAATTCCTACGTTGTACCAATTTTTCATCCCATTTATATAATATATGTTCAGGTATCTTCTCCCCTATTTTATCTAGTTCTAATCTAGTCCAATCTGGCTTTTCCCTTGTTTGATAAAAATCTGATAGATATCTTAATTGTGCGGCTCTATAATAATTTTTAAAGTTTGATAGTTGTAAGCCTCCTTGTTTATACCATTCTGTTAATTTATCTAGTGCTATCCTCGGTTTCCCCCCCTTTCCATAAAAATTTCCTTATTATTTTCTTTAACTCCTTGAAGAACTTCTCTGTCAAGTGTATTGGCAATGCCTGAAATAGGTGTTGTATCCTTGGGAAAATGTTCATTTTAATACAGTTTATCCTTCCTATTAGTGTTAGTGGTAAGTCTTTCCAATGCTCTAAGTCGTCCTGTAATTTTTTTCGTTAGTGGATAATAATTGAGTTTATATAGATGGCCGAGGTTTTTATTTATTTGTATACCTAGGTATCGCATTGCTTGCGTTTGCCATCTGAATGGTGATTCTTTCGTAAATTTTGAGAAATCCGCATTATTCATTGGCATTGCTTCACTTTTATTTGCGTTAATCTTGTATCCCGACACTTCTCCATATTCCTTCAATTTCTTATGTAATTCTTTTATTGATATTTCTGGTTCTGTTAAGTATACTATAACGTCATCTGCAAATAAACTGATTTTATATTCCTTGTCTTTTATTTTTATCCCTTTTATTTTATTTTCTGTTCTTATCAGTTCTGCTAGTGGTTCTATGGCTAACGCGAACAATAAGGGCGATAGTGGGCATCCCTGCCTTGTTGATCTGCTTAAGTTAAATTGTTTTGATATATATCCATTTACTGTCACTTTCACCAATGTCCCCTTATATAATGCTTTAATCCAATTAATATATTTCTCTGGTAAGCTGAATTTTTGTAGTACTTTGAATAAATAATTCCATTCTACTCTGTCAAAGGCCTTCTCTGCGTCTAAAGCAACTGCTACTGTTGGAGTTTTGTTTCCTTCTACTGCATGAATTAAGTTAATAAATTTACAGATATTGTCTGTTGTTTGTCTTTTTTTAATAAATCCAGTTTGGTCTAGATTTACTATTTTTGGTACATAGTCGGCTAATCTGTTTGCTAATAGTTTAGCTATTATCTTATAATCTGTGTTAAATAAAGATATTGGTCGATATGACGCTGGTGCGAGTGGATCTTTCCCTGTCTTTGGTATTACTGTAATTATTGCTGTTTTGCATGAATCTGGTAAGCTTTGTGTTTTATCAATCTGGTTGATTACTTCCAGAAGGGGAGGAATTAATAAATTTTAAATGTTTTATAGAATTCTATTGGGAATCCATCCTCTCCTGGTGTTTTATTATTCGGTAGTTTTTTATTATCTCCTGTATTTCTTCTATTTCAAATGGTTTTGTTAATTTATTTTGTTCCTCTGTTTGTAATTTCGGTAGTTCAATTTTAATTAAAAATTCATCTATTTTGTCTTCTTTCCCTTCGTTTTCAGTTTGATATAATTGTTTGTAGAATTCTCTGAAGTTTTCATTAATCTCCGTTGGATTATATGTGATTTGCTTGTCTTTTTTCCTTAATGCCAATACCATTCTCTTAGTTTGTTTCTAGCCACGCTAGAATTTTGTGCGTTTTTTCTCCTAGTTCATAATATTTCTGTTTTGTCTTCATTATGTTCTTCTCCACCTTATATGTTTGTAGTGTTTCATATTTTATTTTTTTATCTGCCAATTCTCTTCTTTTAGTTGTGTCTTCCTTCATTGCTAATTCTTTTTCCATATTTGCCATTTTCCTTTCCAACTGCTCTGTTTCCTGATTGTAGTCCTTCTTCATCTTAGTTACATAACTTATTATTTGCCCTCTGATGAATGCTTTCATTGCGTCCCATAGTATAAACTTATCTTTCACTGATTCCGTATTTATTTCAAAGTACATTTTAATTTGTCGTTCAATGAATTCTCTAAAATCCTGCCTTTTAAGTAGCATGGAGTTTAATCTCCATCTATACATTCTTGGTGGGATGTCCTCTAACTCTATTGTCAATAACAGGGGTGAGTGGTCCGATAATAGTCTAGCTTTATATTCCGTTTTCCTAACTCTCTCTTGCATGCGAGCTGATAACAGGAATAGGTCTCTTCTTGAGTATGTTTTATGTCTACCCGAATAATATGAATATTCCTTTTCCTTTGGGTGTTGTTTCCTCCATATATCCAAAAGTTGCATTTCTTGCATCGATTTAATTATAAATTTGGTTACTTTGTTCTTTCTGTTAATTTTTTTTCCCAGTTTTATCCATGTTTGAATCCAAATTAAGGTTGAAATCCCCTCCTATTAGTATGTTCCCTTGCGTGTCTGCTATCTTCAAAAAGATATCTTGTATAAATTTTTGATCTTCTTCGTTAGGTGAATATACATTGAGTAAATTCCAAAACTCTGAATATATCTGATATTTTATCATTACATATCTCCCTGCTGGATCTATTATTTCCTCTTCTATTTTTATTGGTACATTTTTACTGATTAATATAGCTACTCCTCTAGCTTTTGAATTATATGACGCTGCTGTTACATGTCCTATCCAATCTCTCTTTAATTTCTTGTGTTCCACTTCAGTTAAGTGTGTTTTTTGTACGAATGCTATATCAATTTTTTCTTTTTTCAGTAAATTTAGCAGTTTCTTCCTTTTGATTTGGTTATGTATTCCATTAATATTTAAAGTCATATAGTTCAACATAGCCATTTCATACTTTGTTTATCTTTCCTTTCCGTTTCCTCATCATCATCTTTCCTTCTTATCCATTTCTGGCTTCTTTTTTTGAACACATTATAAGACAACATTTCTAAAACATAAAATATTTCCATTATTCTCCTATCTAAAATTCCTTTAACCCCACTATCCCCTCCCCTTCCTGAGTTGCCCTTTGTCCCTTGTCGGGCAACCACATCTCCCCTCTCCATTTGGATTTGCGAATTCACTCGCAAGCGTCAACTGATTTCGCAGTGACCGTAATTCTTCCCCACCCAGCCTCCCCCAGAAAAGATTTTAATCTTCATATATAACAAAGGTCACTCTCTTAATTCCCCCCATACTTCCTTTCTTCCCTTTCTTTCCCTTCTTTGTTTACCTATACTCTATATTTTTTTTATATATACATACACACATACATATAGTTTGTGGTCATTTTTGTTCTCGTTACATATCTTCATCTCTCTGTCTGTTTTGTAGTTGTTCTTCAAATTTTCATGCTTCCTCCGGATCCAAGAATAGTCTGTTTTGCTGCCCTGGAATAACTATTTTAAGTACCGCTGTATACTTTAGCATAATTTTATATCCTTTTTTCCATAGGATCGTTTTTGCTGTATTAAACTCCTTCCTCTTCTTCAGGAGTTCAAAACTTATATCTGGATAGAAAAATTTTTTTTGACCTTTGTATTCCAGTGGTTTTTGGTCTTCTCTTATTTTCCTCATTGCTTTCTCCAATATATTTTCTCTTGTTGTATATCTTAGGAATTTTACTAGAATGGATCTTGGTTTTTGTTGTGGTTGTGGTTTAGGGGCTAATGTTCTGTGTGCCCTTTCTATTTCCATTTCTTCCTGTAATTCTGGTCTTCCTAGGACCCTGGGGATCCATTCTTTTATAAATTATCTCATATTCTTGCCTTCTTCATCTTCCTTAAGGCCCACTATCTTTATATTGTTTCTTGTATTATAATTTTCCATTATATCTATCTTCTGAGCTAACAGCTCTTGTGTCTCTTTAACTTTTTTATCAGATTCTTCTAATTTCTTTTTTAAGTCATCTACTTCCATTTCTACGGCTGTTTCTCGTTCTTCCACCTTGTCCACTCTTTTTCCTATATCTGACATGATCATCTCTAATCTATTCACTTTTTCTTCTGTATTATTTATTCTTTTTTTTATTTCACTGAATTCTTGTGATTGCCATTCTTTTACTGATTCCATATATTCTTTAAAAAAAAATATCCATGTACTTGCCCTTCCCTTCATCTTCCATTTCTCTGTGTTCTTCCTCTTCTTCTGAGTCAATTCCAAGATCTGTGTCCTTTACCTCTGTCTCTTCTGGTTTTCTTGTTGGTTTGTTTGTTTTATTTTGTTGGGTATTTTTGGTCTTCTTATTTTTACTAGAAGTGTCTTGATGCTGGTCTTCTTCTTCTGGGTTGGTCATCTGTTGTTTCTTTGATTTCTTTTTACTCTCTTCTTTCTTGCTCTCGTTATTTTCTACGTTTTCCTCTTGCTGCTTTGTTGTGGTTGTCAATTTCAGCTGTGGAGATCGACTCCTCAGCTGGTCCCCCCTCCCGTCAGTGTTATTTTTGTCTTGCGCATGCGCGGTTGCGCACTTTTGTTTGGCCCCGTGAGCCATTTTTGTAGTCCCGAGTTCGGGGCTTCAACTGACCTTAGGGAGCGGGCTTCTCTCTCCATGGCGGGCCTCCTCGTACAGGTAAGGCCTTCACCTTCTTCTTCCGACGTCATTTCTTCTTCTCTTCTTCCCGTTGCTTTTGACTTTTCTTTTTTCGCTGCCATTTTCTCCACACCTTTACTTTCACTTTATTTTGGTTTTTGTGTTTGTGCCTTTGTTTTTTCACTGTCTTTTTTTAACTTTTCCGGAGAGGGCTGGAGTTCCCCGACCGGCCACTACTCCATCACGTGACTCCCTCAAGGCCTAATATAATTGAAGCAAGATATTGCTCGCCCAATTAATTTGTCAAATTTTTTTTCAACTCATGCTTAATTCTTTAATCTCGTCTTGTGCTCATCTCTTGTGCTCCATTTTTTGAAAGCTTTCTCTCCCCTTTTCCATGACAACACACTAAATATTGAATTTAACTGCAGTTTTGTTATTCTCTAATTCCTTTTGTTTCAATTTTTTTAAATTAAGATTTAGACATTGCAGGGATACTTAGACTTCAATGTGAATGATGCTTGATCATTTTCTTGCAAAGATATCGATCCCTTTGTTAAAATTAGTTGTCAGGAGTTGAGCATTCTCGACAACACCACCATTTGTCTGCCCATCCTGATGGGCTTGATCCCTGGCAGTGGCTTGTGTGGGCTGGATGGTGTGTCAGTGGTTGAACGGCGGGCCGCACTGATGCTACCCTGACTGAAATAAATACGAAACACAGACATTATGTAATGTAAATTTTTTGATTGTCTCTGCTTGAAGTATGTAATGTACAAACATAACTGATGATAATTCATCAAAAAACAACCCACAAAAAAAGTTTAAGCAACGAGATCAAGCGTATTCCTTCCAATAAATCAATGATGATGCATTTCAGGTCAGGGAAGGCATCTTAAAATCTGGAAATGCACTAAAAATCATGAGTTAGTCATTAAAATACAAAATTTAAAACAAAACATAAAAGTCAAAAAGGAAAAAAATTAGTTACAATGAAAACAAAATAACTAACCCTAAAATAGACACCACCTCAATCAGTGGGAAACTTGAAATTGTTTGTTGTTTGAAAGCATTTCGATATTGGGTGACATTTCGATACAGGGGACATGGTTGTTGATGCCAATAGCAAGACATCATCTAAATGGGAATTACAGGTAGTCCTCGACTTCCGACCTACACAAATTATGTCCACCTGCACATACGACCGAATTTAAAAAAAAATCTTTATTGCAACGACTGCACAAGTACATATTTTGTATTAAAAGTACTGTATACAGTCGTCCCAGCGGCAGCCCGATGTCCCCACTACCTGTGACAGCCCGATGTCCGAGTCCAATGACTTTATTATATACTAGAAGTTCACATAGGGATTGGGGCGTATTTTTAATGAAGGTCCTGTACATATGTTTACATTCTTTATTAAAGATTCATTTGTTAAAAATCTTTTAAAAATTTCTTTATGGTCTCATTTAATCATGTGAGGTGGGTGAACCTGACTTATGACCAATCTGAGTCACAACCAATTCATCAGTACCAATTACGGTCATAAGTCGGGGACCACTTGGTGTACTTCATTTTTGAGAACAGTTGTTTGCACATGTATGTACTGCCAAACAGACTCTGACTTGATACGACGCGAATTTGACGGGATGCAAATTTGATTTTACATGAACTGAATATGACTTGACGCGACGTGAATTTGACACGAAGTGAATTTGATTCTGACACAATGTGACTCTGACGTGACGCGACACAAATTTTACATGACGCGAAATTGAATCAACCTGAATTTGACTGTTTTGCACAACTTGTATCGGTGGGCCAGGTGCACGTGATACACATTGGGTTGCGAGTCGGATAAATTTGGATCGTGGGCTGAAGGTTGCCCAATCCTGGTGTAGAGATGGACTACCCTACACTTCACTGGTGGTGAAGGAAGTGTTTAGAGTGGTGAGATTGAGCTGCTTTTTCCTGAATGGCACCAGTGTCTTGAGAGCTATTAGAGCTATATTCCTCCAGGTAAGTGGAAAGTGTTCTTTTACACACCTGGATTTGTCTTGGAAATGGTGAAAAGGCTGTGGCATCAGAGAGTGAGTCACTCACTGCAGTATATATCCAGTCCCTGGCCTGCTCTTGAAGCCACAGTATTTCTTTAGCTGAGTTTCCAGTCAATGGTGACACCCTCCCTCTGAGTGTTGACAGTCAGGGAACTTGTTGGCGATAATGGCATTTCTCACTGACTATAGCCATTGCTAATGGCACTTGTGGTGTCAATGTTACATGTTACTTACCAACCCATGTTGAATGTTGTCTGGGCCCTGAGTCATGATAGAAGGAAGGCTGTTGATGTAGCAGCAGAGGACGCTCCCTGGAGCAACCTCTTCTGCAACGCACCATATTTTTATTCATTCAAGGGGTGTGGAGTTCACAGGCTTTTTTGTTTAATTTGGTTATGTATTCCATTAATATTTATAGTCATATAGTTCAACATGGCCATCTCATATTCTGTTTACACCTCATTTCCGCTTCCTCACCACCACCTTCCCCCTTTTCCCCATTTTCATCTCTCATATTCCCTTTTTGAACTCAATGTATGACAACACTTTTAAAACATAAAATACTTCAACAACTCCCATATCTAAAATTCCCTTAACCCCAAATGTACCCCCCCTCTCTGAGTTGCCCCTTGTCCCTTGCCGGGCAACCACAACTCCCCTCTCCATTTGGATTGCGAACCTACTCGCAAGCATCAACTGATTTCGCAGTGACTGTTATTCTCTCCCACCCAATTCCCTCCATTATCTTCACATATAACAAAGCTCACCCTCTTTTTTCCCCCATTACTTTCTTTCTTCCCTTTTCTTTCCCTTCTTTAGTCCTTACTTACACATTATTTTTTACATCTTTATATGTAGTTTGTCGTCGTTCTTCATTCTTGCTACATCTCTTCATCTCTCCTTCTGTCCTGCAGGCGTTCTGCAAATTCTCGTGCTTTCTCTGAATCTGAGAACAGTCTGTTTTGCTCCCCCGGGATAAATATTTTAAGCACAGCTGGATATCTTAACATAAATTTATAGCCTTTTTTCCATAGGATCGATTTTGCTGTGTTAAACTCCTTCCTCTTCTTTAGGAGTTCAAAACTTATGTCTGGGTAAAAAAATATTTTTTGACCCTTGTATTCCAATGGTTTTTTGTCTTCTCTAATTTTATTCCTTGCCATCTCCAGTATATTTTCTCTTGTCGTGTATCTCAGAAATTTTACTAAAACAGATCTTGGTTTTTGTTGTGTCTGTGTGCCCTTTCTATTTCCATTCCTTCCTGTATTTCTGGCATTTCCAGGATCTTTGGGATCCATTCTTTTATAAATTATTTCATATTTGTGCCTTCTTCATCTACCTTTAGGCCCACTATCTTTATGTTGTTTCCCCTACTATAGTTTTCCGTTAGATGCATCTTCTGAACGAATAGCTCTTGTGACTCTTTAACTTTTTTGTCACTTTCTTCCAATTTTCTTCTAAGTCATTCACTTCCATTTCTACAGCTGTTTCTCGTTCTTCCACATTTTCTAATCTTTTCCCTATTTCTGTCATGACCAGCTCTATTCTACTCACTTTTTCTTCTGTACTTTTCATTTCACTAAATTCTAATGTCAACCATTCTTTTAATGCTCTCATTTGTTCTTGAAATTTTTTTTATCTATAAAATTTCAACTAAAAATCAACTCCTGACCATCTATTTTACCTTCTATTCCTCTGTGCAGAGCTTCGTCTTCTTCTTCCTCTTCTTCTGTGTCTGCACCTGTGTTTGTGTCTTCTACTTCTCTTCCTTGTATCTGTGTCTCTTCTGACTTTCTTGTTGAGCTGCTTGCCTCACTTTACTGGGCGTCTTCTTACATGGCTTCTTGCTGTTGGTCCTCTTCTTCTGGGCTAGTCATCTGTTGGGCCTCCTGTTGCTGTTCTTCTTTCCTATCACTCCCTTTCCTGTCGCTTTCCTCTTCCAGCTGTGAGAGCCCTGATGTTGGGCATCCCTCAGCTGGTCGTGCTGTGTTAGTTTGCTCCTCAGCTGGGTCCCCCTCCCGTCGGTGTTTTCTTTTTCCTTAGTGTGCGCAGTTGTGTGCTTCTGTTTGGCTCAGAGAGCCATTTTTGCAGTCCAGCGGTAGGGAGGTCGCGACTCTGCGGGGTCGTCACCAACCTTGGGGAGCGGGCTCTTTTTTCCACAATGGCTCCCTGTTTCTTCGTGCAGGTAAGGCCTTCTCCTTTCTCTTCCAGCGTCTTTCCCGTTTTTACTTTTTCCTTCTTGGGTGCCATTTTCTTTCTTTTCTCCACAACTTTATCTTTTATTTGTTGTGTTTTGTGTTTCTTGAACTTTGTGTTTTCTTCACTTTATTTCTTTTCTGGAGAGGGCTGATATTCTCCTACCGGCCACTACTCCATCACGTGACTCCTCCCCTGGAGTTCACAGGCTGAGCCAACATTTCAGATTTATTGCCAGAGTACATGCATGACCTCCCATACAACCCTGAGATTCTTTTTCCTGCTGGTGAGGCAGAATCACCACTTATTGGTCATGCAAAACAAACTGTACCCAATCAGCACATGTAAACACATAAGGAAACTGCAATATAGAGAGGGGAAAAGTAGTGCACAAGTAAGAGTCCTTAAATGAGTCCCTGATTGAGTTTGTTATTGAGGAGTCTGATGGTGGAGGGGTGGCAGCTGTTCTTGAACCTGGTGGTGCGAGTCTTGTGGCGCTGCTCTTCCCCGATGGTAGTAGTGAGAACAGAACGTGTGCTGGGTGATGTGGATCCTTGATGATTCCTGCAGATGTTTTCGATGGTGGGGAGAGTTTTGCTGGTGATCTCTTTTAATTACCCATCCCTAATTGCCCTTGAAGGTTAATAGTGGGGCCACCTTCTTGTGATGTGGGTGCAGCCACAGTAACGAAAGGGAATGAGATCCAGGATTTGGACCCAGCGACGGTGAAGAAAGGGGGATAAATTTCCAAGTCAGGATGTTGCGTGGCTTGGAGGGCAATGCAGGGAGTGGAGGTCCCCATGCTTTTGCTGCTCTTCACCTTCTAGCTGGGAGAGGTGATGGGTTTGGAAGGTGCTGTGTTAGGAGTTTTGGGGAGTTGCTGCAGTGCATCTTGTGTAGACGTTAAAAACTGCTGTTTTGCCTGGGTGGTGCAGTGAGTGAGTGTGTATAGAAAGCCGTCTATCAAATAAGCTGCTGTTTCCTCTCTGGGGTTGAGCTTCCTCTTTTTTTTTTTTTTTTTTTTTATTTTTTTTTTTTTTTTATTTTTTAATTTTTTTATTTTTCACACCATAAATCACATTAGCCATGATATACACTATTTCTTTTCACACATATACAGTGACTTTTTCTCCCCCCCCCCCCTTTCCTCCCAAACCACCCCCCCACCCCCCCCTCTCATCCATTTTAGGTATACAATCTAGGTTGCATTAAGCCAGTCAGACAATGTTGTCATTCAACAAAATTACACCAGAAATTCTACTGAGTCCATTCTTTTCTTTCCTTCTCCTTCCATCAACTTAGGTAATGTTTGTCCCCGGTAGGTTTTCGCTATTGTATTTAATGTAAGGCTCCTATACTTGTTCGAATATTTCAATGTTATTTCTTATTCTCTTTCCGTTTTTCCATCATTACCTTTCCTCCTTTTCCATTTCTGTTTTCTTATTTTCAACTCTTTATAAGACAACATTCCTACAACATCTAACATTTTCCTTATTCTCCTATTTCTATCTTATTTATCCCCAATCTCCCCTTCACCTCCTGAGTTGTCCTTTATCCCTTGTCGGACAACCACATCTCCCCTCTCCATTTGGATTTGCGAATCCACTCGCAAGCGTCAACTGATTTTGCAGTGACCGCTATTTCCCCCCACCCCGCCTCCCCCAGAAAAGATTTCACTTTTCATATGTCACAAAGGTCCCTCTTTTAATTCCCTCCTTATGGGGTTGAGCTTCCTGAGTGTTTTTGGAGCTGCATTCACCCAGGCAAGTGGGGAATGTTCCATCACACTCCTTTCCTGATGGTGGACGGGCTTTGGGGAGATGGTGGAAGGACTTTGGGGAAATGGTGGGTGGATTTGGGGAGATGGTGGACCAGCTTTGGGGAGATGAGAGGTGAGTTACTCACTGCAAGATCCCTGGCCTCTGACCTGCTATTGTAAGCACATTGTGTATGTGGATACCTAGTTCATTTACTGGGCAATTACCCCAGTATATTGATGGTGGGGGGATTCAGTGATGGTAAAGCCATTGTTGTCGGGGGCGGGGGGGTGGGTGGGAGTGGGTGCTTGCTGAATTGACCTTGTTGGACATTGTCTTTGCCTAGCATGTGTGGGGCACAAATATCCTGGTACTAGATGACTGACCCTCAATGACTTAATCCATCCTCCTTAGTCTGAGGTGTGACGTCTACCACCTCTTCCGTTTGACCATGATTGACTTCTTTTTTACCAGAGCTTCATGATGCCAGACTTGGTCAAATGTTGCTCTTATCTCAAGAACAGTTACTCCATCTCATCATAGGAATGCAACTCAATCAGTCAATATTAGGGACTGGTCCATGTTGAGGTTTGGCCTTGGAGAAACATAACAGGAAAAGAGTGAATGTGTTATTGGTGTTATCAGTACCACTTGATAACCCTGTCAATGGCATCTCCCACACTTCACTGATGATGGTGAGTAGATTGGTTGGTTTATCTTACATACCATATATCCTTGTGTAATTCCATATATCCTGTGTAAAAGTTGGGGCCCTATCTTTGGCCTCGGACGCCTGCATATCCGAGCTGTTGACACCCGAACTCCGGATCCTTGCCTTGACTGCCCACCCACAGGAGCTCCCAATGCCCAGGCCACACATCCTCCCCTTGGCCACCCGCCCATCCGAGCTACTGACACACCGAAT
This sequence comes from Narcine bancroftii, assembly GCF_036971445.1. Classification (NCBI taxonomy): domain Eukaryota; kingdom Metazoa; phylum Chordata; class Chondrichthyes; order Torpediniformes; family Narcinidae; genus Narcine; species Narcine bancroftii. The sequence goes on along the minus strand of NC_091480.1, from coordinate 79,156,505 downwards.
GTGGACTTACCACCTGGTCCCGGCCATCTGAGCTCCCAACAACTTTGACTGTGGTCAAAAGTAGTATCTGTGCAAAAGTTCACCACCCCAAATTTGACCCCAAAAATTGGTCTCTAAAACTCGACTATTACATGGGTAAATATGCTACCTGTTTGGCTGCAGCAAGTAAGAATTTGTACATTGTATGCGTATGATAATAAGCTCACAGTGAGATTGAACACCAAGAGCACAACGTAAAGGACATTGTGAATGGTTGCAAAATTGGTTTATTGACCTGTGACCTTCAGAGTGCCAAAGAATGACTCAAAATGGCCTTGTAAAGGAGAGCTTGTCCTGGAGGTGATCAGAGAGGTGGAATTGTGTGCAGTAAACAGGGCATGGAGTGATTTGGTGCTGACACAGGGAAGCAGAAAATGCCAGAACTCTTCCACTGATCAGGCAGCATTTGGGAAGTAACAAGCAGCCGAGCAGTGTGTGTGGGGTGAGAGGAAGTGTTGTTATGTTGGGTCCTTGGCACCTAGGCAGGATCTCGACAACTTCTTTCCTCCAGCAGATTGATCATTGCTCCAGATTCTGGCAGCTGTGCCAGAGCTTAGGAAGTGTCCAACTGAACACTTGAACTGTTCAGGTGCAGGATGAAGTCCTTGGTGATGGCACTGGCATCACTGGGGGGGGGGTGCAGACTGCCCCGGGTGACACCCATCAGCGGGGGTGACACCAAAATGACTGTCTATAAAATTTTTGTGCAGTGATTCAGCAGAAATGTATTATTTAAAAAGAAATCTCTGTATTTAGTTAAGCAACAAAAACATTTTTCGTAAGCCCAGCTTGCATGTATCATGGACCTACAAGGTTAAGCCTCAATGCTAATTTACTTTTTGGGCTTTCTAACCGGTCAGAGCTGTCATTATTACCCAATTTCAATGATGCTTTGAATCACTCTGTTTGCGCTGTTGTTTTTATGGTCGCTGCTTTTGTCAGATTTTCTGGTGCTTTAGCTACAATATTGTGGTCATTGGTATTTGTAAATACATTTAGGCTGTGTGTATGATATTGTAATTTAAAGGTGTAATTTGAATTTTGCTAGTTGTTTATCTCACTACTCTTGCCGTTACATTCAGTGATTTACGGGAATTACAATTTACAAGTAACAATAGTGCAAAAAACATTACTAAGGTTTCTGTATGGTCTGGTACGGGAGGAGGTCCATGGGAGGTAGGGGGTGTGACACCATGAGTTACCACACTGGGTGACACAAACCCTAGCGACGCCACTGGATGTCTGATGGTCAGTAAAGATAAGTTGGGCTGAATGGCCTGTTTCTACACTGCATGAATCCATAGGCATCAGTGAAGAGAGAGAGAGAGAGTCAAATGTTTCTAGTCAATTTTCAGATGCTGCAGCACCTAACCTCATCGGAGCTGACTGACTTTGTGGCCAGGTGCCAGTTTTACACTAGATGAGAAAAGGGGAACAAGTAAAAGCATCTCAACATGTTGATCTTCAGAAGAACCAAACCCAATCGCTGACCATTCTCCTTTCCTTCAACAGAAGTCGCAAGATCCAGATCCGGAATATTCCGCCTCATATGCAATGGGAGGTAAGCAACAAAGTGACGGTTCCTTCTTTTTCTCCCACTTGTAATTTTCTTTAAAAATTCCCCCTTTTGCACCTACAATTCCATTCCCAACCCACACTGCTGCTTGGAGTACTCCTACTCTGTCCCGTCAGGTACCCCTAGAACGGGGACACCGTGGGTTAAACACTGAATAATGCTCCTTCGACCCTTGACTTCCAGGGCAGGGACAGTGTGGGATAAACACAGGGCAAAGATCTATTTGAATTGACCTGTCCTGTCGCAGATTCCCAGAGCAGGTTAAAGACAGAATAAAGTTCCCCCTCTACTGACCTGTCATACACTCCCAAGAACTGTAGTAATTGGCTGAAATCTGTTGGACGCTGGGAGAGCAGAGTATGCCATAGATGGGCCTGTTTTAAGCCCTTTATTGTCAGCTTGGTTCAAAGGGTTTTGTTTTTTTTTTGGTTGTTCAGGCATTTATTCTCCTAACTGCAATTGCCCAAGTGCAACGTTAAAGTTCAGATTTATTGCCAAATTACATACATTACATACAACCCTGAGATTCTTTTTCACGCCAGCCAGTCAGAATTTCTACTTATTTCTGTAACTGTAAACTCTATTCAAGAAAAAGATACATCTACAAAAGCAAAATGTGCAATTCAGGAAAAAATATTTAGTGACAAATAATGTGCCAAATAAGAGCCCTTAAATGGGTCTGATGGTGGAAGGGTAGGGTAGCAGCTGTTCCTGAACCTGGTGGTGCAAGTCTTGTGGCACCTCAACCTCTTTCCTGATGGCAGCAGCGAGAACCAAGCTTGTGCTGGGTGGTGTGGATTACTGATGACTGCTGCTGCTCTCTGACGACTGGGTTCCACGTAAGAACAGCAGGAGCTGCTGGGGAGGCTGTTTCAAAGGGAATTGTTTTCTTCCTAAATTTTCACTTTAACCACATGAAACTACGTAAATGTAAATATATTTAGGCCGTGCGCTTGATATTGTAATGTAAAGGTGTAATTTTAATTTTGCTTGTTGTTTATCTCACTACACTTGCTGTTATATTCAGTGATAAACGGGGATTACAATTTACAAGTAATATTAGTACAAAAAGCATTATGGTCTGGTATGGGAGGATGTCCATTGTAGGGGGGATGGCGGGGGTTGGGGGGGAGGTGACACCAACCCTAGTGACCTCGTGATGCCGCTGATCGTGGGTCCCAGCTTTGCCTCAGACCTCCCAGATTAGGCACACGTTGCAGATGCAGAATCCTGAATCGACGAAGAACTGGTGGAGGAACTCAGCAGGTCAGACAGCATCCGTGGGTAGGTCAACATTTTAGGGTCTGGGCCCTTTATTCAGACTGAAGAGAAGGGGGCTGATACGTCCATAAAGGGGGAATAACAATTGGTGGAGGGCCCAGAAGTTATAGTACAGAAGGTGGAGGGAGAGAGCACTGGGAAGAGGGTGGGGGCTGGCGAGGAGCGAGGTGGGAGAATAAGTGATTAGGTGAAGAAAGGATAGGACCAGATAGGGTGGGGGCCACCTCACATTGGAAAAATGATTGTTCCTGGTGTAGGCCCCAGGCTGTTGGGAGGAATATGATGTGTTCCTCAAGTTTATAGATAAATTCCTTTCGCAGCCTCCCCTCTTCTCTTCAACCTCATTAAAATGCCCACTGAACTTTCACCACACCTGCCATTTATGTAGCACCACCACTAAATTGAATGGATTTGTTTTGCGAGCTATCCAGGCAATTGAGCTGACACACCAAGTAATGCAGTAATAATAAAGTTCAGCTACCCCTCAACATGCAGCCTATGCAACTTAGGTCCATCTGCATATTCGATCAAAATTTTAAAAAAAATATAAAGAAGAAATATAAAACGTACACGACTACGGTGGAAGTCGGGCCTACCTATGGTGGCCGCCAATTTAGCTGGTGGCTAACCTCTCACGAGAGCCGGCCTTGGTGGCCGCCGTGTTGAGATACTTCACCACGTTTTAACTCCTTTTGTCTTGTTTTTTCTGATTCTGTTGCTCAATATTCTGACGGTCAGTCAGATTTTAGAGGACAATAAAGTCTGCAGGATGCTCAAGGTGGTCAGCGATAGAGAGAATGAGAAGGATTTGCAGATAGAGAACAGAAGGAAATCGATTCTTTTACTTGTCACTATCACAGGTGGAAATTCCCCAACGTACATCCATTCTGAGATCGACTGGTCATCCAGAATGGAATACGGATGTACATCAGGGAGTACCTGTAAACAGTGGAGGGAGAATGTTGCCGTCATCAAATATGAGGCACCAGAACCACATGTTACAGGAGGTGATCACTGGCTTGGTCCAAGGACTGAGCTTTAAGAGACAATGCAAGGATGGAGAGAGTCTGAGGAAAAGCGGTGGTGGAGGGGTGGATCTCAGAGCTCAAAGGTGACCTAGCCAATTCAATGGGACCTTGTAGGGTTTAGATTGGAGGAGGTTGCAGTACGGAGTGAGACCACAAATGGTCTAGCCCCAATTCTCTCAATGCAAAAGAGAGTCCCTTTCAGAGACATAATCCACTTTCACACTGCCAACCCTCCGAGGAAGCGGGTAAACTTACCAGGCATGCTGCACTCAGGAGCTTTTCCCACTGCACCACGATTTACCTGGTTAATTGCCAACCCGGCATTTTAAGGGGGTCCTGCCTCCAGCGGTAACAATGTAAGAGCAAGTTGTGCTTTCACACCACCAGAAGGTGGTTAATGCACTAACTCGGCCGGGTTCTGACACTTGCCCCGACCAAGTGTCAGAGCCAAGTTGAATTTAACACACCCTGCCAGGTTGTGATGTTTCACAGTGGGTGATTAGTGGGAAGGGAACCACTAAATTAGCTGGTTAACCTACACGGAATGGGTGGTGTGAAATGGGCTGAGTGTCCATGGATTTTTCTTCAGCATTCTTGCAGCCACATAGATTCAAACTATTGGCAGCGCAAGCTCCATGTCCAAACCTCTAGCGTGATCAGAACCCTGGGCTTTCTCCCCTCAGATGCTGCTTGACCCACTGAGTCTTTTATAGCATTTTCTGGTTCTTCCAAATCTGCAGTTTTTTTGGTTTCTCATTAATATGGTTTTCCTGGTGAGACCTGGCAGGTTCTATTTTTAGTGTCAACTCCCAAGTATTTAGTTTCTTATTTCCAGTGGTAAAAGATTGCACATAAATCCAAGCATTCAGAGGACAGCTAGGAGCTGCTCATGGCAGTCAAGCAGTGCCTTTGAGACAGGCCGGCCTGGCCCACTCGCCTGAAGCCAGCTGTAAAATGCAGATTCTACTTGGACTGCTCAACGAGGCACCACCTGAGTCTCCCCTCTCAAGAGCTGCAAAAGCATGCTGTGTGTATGTGCTTTTGAATGGTTCATTATTGGCCTCACACTCATTGATAATTCTACAGTGACCTGCTTTAATAGGGGAGGACAAAAGCATAGTCGACCACACACACACACACACACACACACACACACACACACACACACACACACACACACAAACACACATGCGCTGTGTCTGCAGGCAGACATATATCACAGCATACAACTCCCTTACACATGCGTTGTGAATGGAGATACACAAGAGGCTGCAGATGCTGGAATCTGGAGCCTAATACAATCTGCAGGAAGAACTTAACAGGTCAAGCAGCATCAATGGGAGAAAGTGAATTGTCACTGTTTCATCAATCTTTCCTCTCCCATTAGATCTAAACCAAATATTAAATAAAATTACAGAAAACAATATACCAAAAAATCCAGAGATCTTCCTCCTAAGTAACATAAAAAACAAAGAATTTGGAATTGATTTGGATGGTGCACAAAAAAGATTTGTTAGGATAGCCCTAGCCGTAGCAAAAAAATGTATTATGTTAACCTGGAAATTGGAAGATAATTTGAAAATACAACAATGGTATATAGAAATGAATAAATGTATTCCATTAGAAAAAATAACATATAGTTTAAGAAATAATATTGAAATATTTGAACAAATATGGGAGCCTTACATGAAACACAATAGAGAAAACCTACCGGGGACATTCACTACCTAAATTAACGAAAGGAGAAGGAAATGAAAAGAATTGACTCAGTGGAATTTCTTGTTTATTTTTATTGAATGACAACATTGTTTGACTGGTTTAATGTATCTTAGATTTTGTACTTTAAATGGATGGGGGGGGGAGGTAAGGGAGGGTGGGATGGGAGGAGGGAGGGGGGGAGAAAATGACACTATATATTTGAAAAGGAAAATGTATGTATCATGGTCAATGTGGTTTATGGTGTGAAAAATAAAAAATTTAAAAAAAAATCTTTCCTCTCCCATTGATGCTGTCAACCCACTGGATTCCTCCAGCAAACCGTTTCATGCACACAACATGTACGTTGATGCAGATGCCTATGTGTGCACATCACACATGCACTGTGGATTTTTGTTACTTTTAATTTTGGGGCTCCCTGCATCTCAGGGCAAGAGGTGGGTTGCAGAATAAATTTGGGTTTGGTGTAGCATGGGTCTGAGGGCTGAACGACCTAGTGCAGTGGAAATTCTGTTTATTTTAATTGCATTCTGTTGCCTTGTGCCAGTGTTTCTGACCACGTGCATGTCTGTGTGTTTTTAACAGGTGTTGGATGGATTGTTAGCCCAGCATGGAGCCGTGGAAAGCTGTGAGCAAGGTTGGTGATTTTTTTTTTTAGCATTACTTCAATGGCTGGCTTCCTGCAAACTTTTCCAACCCTCCACTGCCATACCCATGTTGATCACTCGGCTTAGGTTAATGGTGGGTGGGTTGGCTCGATGGTGAATGCTGTTGTGAACCCAGGTACATCCGTGGATCTCATCTACAGTTCACTGTCATCAAAGTGGGATTTTGGAGAGAGTTTGCCCTATGAACACTCGATGTGCACGTCAGCAAAACTGGGCAAGAGCTAAAACAGATAAGATCCTGGACATTAGATTAAAGTTTTATTGTTAGAGCACATACATCATATCACATATGATGAGATTCATTTTCCTTCAGGCAAGCCATAATTACCAATTATTTGTAGTACAAAAAACTGTACTCCATGTATAATAAAGAACTGTAAACAAACTGACTGTGCAATACAGAGAGAAAAAAAGTACAAAAGTAAGATTCCTTAAACGAGTCCCTGATTGAGTTTGTTGCTGAGGAGTCTGATGGTGGAAGGGAAGCAGCTGTTCCTGAACCTGGTGGTGCCTATAACTTTTTCCTGATGGAGGCAGTGAGAACAGAGCATGTGCTGGGAGGTGCGGATCCCTGATGATTGCTGCTCCGACAGCAGCGTTCCCTGTAGATGTTCTGGATGGTGGGGAGGGTTTTGCCTGTGGTGTCCTGGGCTGGTCCACTACCTTTTGCAGAGCCTTGCTCAGTAGTATTGGTCCCTCCATACCAGACCAGTCAGCACATCTGTAGAAATTTGGCAAGGTTTCTGGTGTCATACCAAACCTCTGCAAACTCCTGAGGAAGTAGAGGCACTGACGAGCTTTCTTCACAATGCCATTGGTGTGTTGGGTCCAGGAAAGATCCTCCGAGATAGTGACTCCCAAGAACTAAAATGTGCTCACTCTCTCCACCTCTGATTCCCCCAACACCTCTGTTTTCCCCTTCCTGAAGTCAACAATCAGCTCCTTGGTTTTGGTGACAGTGAGTGTGAGGTTGTTGGTGGTGCACCATTCAGCCAAGTTTTCAATCTCCAATCTGCATGCTGATTCATCACCCATTTTTATACAGCCCACTATCGTCAGCTAATTTGTAGATGGTGGTACATTAAATAGTGACCATATTAAATAGTGACCTCACATTGTTGACTCTTACAACAGAGGAGGGGGCATTCTGCCCATTGAACCTCATCCTCAACCTTCCCATCAATCCACTTCTCTACTACTCTTTCTTGCATACGTGTCCATTGACCAAGATCAAACATTTCATGCACATACTTCTCATGTACCCTACCTTCACTGTCTCATCCCACAAAAAATTTCATTAAACCCAAAGACACTCACTCCCCCCCACCCCCCCCACTTACTGTTACATGCTCCATTGACAGCCCCACATATGGAGCCACCCTCACACACTCACCCATCATAAAGCCACTCTGACCAACTTTCTCGCCCCTCTGCATCTGACTTGATCACAGTCCCAGAACTGGCTTGAAACCTGGGAATGGATGAGCAGAAATTTTCACTGAAGCCACCATCCACATTCCCCATCCCTGCCTCCAGCCTCACTCCCTGATGCCTGTCTCTAGCCCCATTCCCTGATCCCTGTCTCCGCCCCATTCCCCGATCCTACTCACCCCGTCTCTGGCCCTATTCCCCCATCTCTATCTCTGGCCTCATTCCCCGATCCCACTCTCTGGCCCCGTTCCCCGATCCCCATCTCCGGCCCCATTCCCCTATTCCTCTCTCTGGCCCCATTCCCTTATCCCTTTCCCCCATTCCTGTCTCCAACACTGTTCACTGATCATTGCTGCTGACATCTGCAGTGGTAAAATCATTGGGTAGATATAAAGCGAAGGATGATAGATTCCTGATCAGTAAGGGGGTGAAAGGTTTTGGGGAGAAGGCCGGAGAAAGGGGTCTCAGCCATGATTTGAATGGTGGAGCAGATCGCTAGGTCAAATGGCCTAACTCTGCTCTATCCCTTATGGTATTATGAATTGTTTACTAATCCTTGTGACTAGGCTGTGATATAGGGGTGCAGACAGTGCTTGTGGACAGCTTATTCCAAGGGCATCAGGCCCTCCATGATTGAACGTTGGGTGGAAGGGCAGAAACTGGGAGACGGTGCCTTCGGGGTATTGTTGGGGTGGGGAACCTGAGGATGGGGTATGAAGCTTGTTTCCAGTGATGTCTTGAGTCACCACCTACAGCATCCAGGGACACCCAGGTTTGTGTTCACATACATGCACGCACTGGAAGTGGATAACATGCAGGGTTCAAAACCACAGCAAATCAGAGCCACACATTCATCCCTCTCTCGCACAACGAGGCTTGTTTCTTCTCCCTAATACAAGCTCAGCAGAGCTCTGCTGGACAGAGGGATCAGGCCACCTTGTGAGGGAAGGTTGAATAGGCTAGACTGGTAGCCCATGGAGTTTAGAATTGTAAGAGGGGTTTTGATTGAAACACAGAGAGAGTGGCAGATAAGATTCGTAAGGATGTTGCCTGGTCCAGAGGGTTTGAGTTAGAGGGAGAACCTGGAAAGGCTTTGACTGTTTTCCCTGAAAAAAAAAGGAAGATGAGGGATGATATCAACCGCAGTCTCAAATTAATATTTATTTATTTGTATGGGTAGACCCCGCATTACAAAACTAGAGCGTTCCTATGAAACCTTTTGTAAGCTGAAATGGCATAAAGTGAAGACCCATTCACTACTATTGAAGGCTATTTTCATAAAAAGTGAAAATCCATTCAAATCCTTTCATAAAAGCGAATGCGGCTTTCTTCGTAACAGCGAACCCTAACCCTAACTCGAGTATTTGTAAAGCGGGGTATACCTTGCATATGAATACTTGTCCTGTATATGTATTGAGAGCAGCAGGGATTACAGATGAGGAGCAGTGAGAGAATATACTATATGTATCGTTTGTCTGTATGTGTGTTGCAGAGAAAGCTGTTTTGTCAGGTTGTACTTTTACAATCGGATAACAATAAACTTGACTTTGTTGTGGTCTATTAAATCTTGAGGGACATGGATAAGGTAGATGGTCTCCTTTCCCAACAGACTAAAACTATAGTGCACAGGTTTAGGGTGAGATGGGGAAAGGTTTAAAGAGGATTTGAGGGGAAGGTTTTTCAAATAATGGGTGCATGGAACAATCTGCCAGAGGAAAAGGGAGAAACAGGTACAAGTACAATGGTTTAGAGGGTATGGGCCAAATGCCGGCAAATGGGACAAGATCTCCTTGTTCAGAATAGACCAGTTCTTCATCAGTCAATGACTCTAAAACCCTAAAGGTTCTCAACGGGAGGCAGTAGAGAGGATGCTTCGACTTTTAAATTGTCACTGTTTAAAAATCTGACTTTGCCTGTATGGGGTGGGCGTGAAGCAAAGTCTTGGAAACACATTTCCTCAAAAGGCAGTGAAAGGCAATCCTTGAACACCTTAAGGCAGTGGTACATTCTTGATAAGCAGGGATGTCAAAAACTACTTGTGGCTGGATGGGAATGTAGAGTTAAGCTTGCGATCAGATTAGCCAAGATCATTGAAGACTTGAGGTGTGGGGAGATCCAGAGGCATAGAGTCACAAAGTACAGGACAGGCCCTTCGGTGTACCTTGTCCATGACAACTAAGTTGGCATTCTGGGCTAGTCCTGTTTGCCTGCATTTGGTCCTTCTCCTTCTGAACCCCACCAACATCCATAAATCTGTCCCAATGTCTTTTGAACATTATTATTGTGTCTGCTTCTACAGTTCCCTCTTGCAGCTAGTTCGAGATATGGACTACCCTCTGAGTGAAAGAGTCCCTCTTAAATCTTAAATGCCTGGCACGGTAAGCCTAGCAGTTAGCACGACGCTATTACAGTGCTGGTGACCTGGGTTCGAATCTCATGCTGTCTGTAAGGAGTTTGTACATTCTCCCCGTGTCTGTGTGGGCTTCCTCCAGTGTGCTCCAGTTTCCTCCTACCCTTTAAAGCATACCAAGGTTATAGGTCAATTGGGTGTAATTGGGCAGCAAGGGCTCGTGAACCGGAAGGGCCTGTTTCCGTGCTGTGTGCTTAAACATAAATTTAAAAATGAAATCTCTCCCCTTTCCCCTTAGACCCTTGTATTCTCATTTGAGAATTATCTACCCTGGGGAAAAGATTATTCGCATTCACTTTATCCATATCAAAGCCCCTTATGATTTTATAAATCGCTTCAAGGTCACCCTCTCAGTCTCCTACACTCCAGGGAATAAAGACCCAGCACATCCAACCTCTCCCCTGACCTCAAGCCGTCCACATCCAGGTCAATTTCCTCTGCACCCATTCCAACCTATTGCCGTCCCTCTATTAACTGGGTGGCCTCTTCTACTCCCTGTTTGTTTGTTCCTAGACATTTTCAGGCAGTGCTGATATAAGTAATTACTCCCTGGTCGGTAGCAGCTTCAAAGGGAAGACGCTCAGAAGCAGAGTATCGTGCACACACAGAGACCTACAGCACGTTTAGTGCTACTGACTTTCGAGGGAATCCAATGCATGTTTCCCCAGGATTCGGAGGTGCAACCAATCACCCTCCAACCCCCCCCCATCCCAAGAATGTGAAACTCCATTACCTTCCTGCCAGGTAGGATGGATTGTTGTCTCTCTGGCTGGTTGGAGACTCACCAGGCAACCTCAGCACGGTCACAGTGGCCAACGAGAATGTACTAAATTAAATCTAGACATATAGCACAGTAACAGGGCCTTTCGGCCCACAAGCCTGTGCTGCCCAGTTACATCCAATTAACCCTGTGCATTTTTGAAGGGTGGGAGGAAACCGGACCACCCAGAAGAAACCTATGCAGACTTGGGGAGAACATACAACCTCCTTACAGACAGCGCCAGAATCGTACCCCGGTCCCTATCGCTGGCATTGCGTTAACTGCTACGGTAACCAATGCCACAGAATTCAGTGAGAGAGTGAGCCAGAACAGGCAGAGGGTCTCACAGTCTGTCCTGATGCACCACACTTGGCACTGTCAACCAGTGAATGAATACCGGCAGAGACGACCACGACGATTCAGAAACCAGAGCGTAGGCTGAATGGGCGTCTGCCGGAGTAAGCGTCCTGCTCTGTCTGGGTGCTGAGAGGGAGATGAAACGGACTGTGATGAGAGGGAAGGAGCCGTTTGGCTCTGACCCAGACTGACTGAAGCCCATTGAACTTGGAGCCAAAACCTAACCACAAACCGCGAAGCTCGAGTCCACACTGCAGCTGGGACTGGCAGACGTCCAGGGGCTCAGCCTTCCAGCTGATCGAGGAGTAAGAAAAAGAGTCCACCTTCGATAAGAAATCTGAAGAGTAGAGAAATCAGGCAGCACGAATCCTGTGACGGAAGAGCTGGGGAAACTGGCTTTCCAATTTAATTTTAGCGATATAGGCCCGTCCACCCCATGAAACCCATGCCATCCAATTAACCTACCAACCCCTGCACATTTTGGAGGGTGGGAGGAAACCAGAGAAAACCCACACAGGTCACAGGAAGAATGTACAAGTTCCTTACAGACTGAGCTAGATTTGAACCCGGGTCACTGCTATAATAGCACTGTGTTAACCATGCTGCCTTAACGCTCCTCAGTATTAGACAGGGATAATAGGCAAGGCGGTGCCACCACAGGGACTACCTCCTCTCTACCTCCCCTCTCATTGCAAGTATGGCAGTGAATGAGGGATGATGGGGAGGGAGGGGGAGGAAGGACAGAAGGCAGTGAACAAATGAATGGGTGACGGAGAGAATAAACACAGGAGGGAGTGAATTGGTGAAGGAAAAGAGTGGGGGAGAGAGAAGGAAGAAATAAATTGAGTGTGGGAGGAAGGAAAGATCAGACAGAGGGAGTAGGGAAGGGAGAGAGTGAGGATTCAAGGGGCATGAATCAGTATGACCCAGGTTCCAGGAGGGCTACCGGGGTGTTGCAATTTGAAAGTACCTTTTGAGGGCAGTGAGTGGGAGGGGAGGGAACAATCAGACCAAATGTTTTGTTCCTTGGTGAAGTGTGGAAGTTTACCCAGGCCTTGCCCCCACCCCACCCCTCCCCCCCGCCTTGCCGCAGGCTCATTCCCAGTTCCTACCTGTGTAACCTGTCTCGTATTCTTGATGCTAAATTCTTTTTAAAATAAACTTTGAAGGTAACGTTCTTAAAATGGCTACAGCGCTGCCGGGCTGTGTACCACCCCTGAACAAGGAACGAACGGCCAGCATTTCACTCCCAGAACTCACACCATCCTGGAAGTGACTGATAACCTGCTCTCCTCTGTCTCCAGTTAACACAGAAACAGAATCGGCAGTGGTGAATGTCACGTATGGAACCAAGGACCAGGCCAGGCAGTGAGTATCATTGTTCCCGGAATGGCTCGCTCATTATTCGAGGTGTGACAGGTGCCATGGAGAAGGTGTGAGTGAGCCCTTCTTGCACTGCATGGAAGTCCACGCATGACTTATGCTGGGTCACATCACAGGGGAGTCATGAGTCTATAACACTGCTGTCGGTCTGGATTCACAGCTGTAGGCCTCACTTGATAAAGATTACAGGCCAGAGTTTACATGATAATCTGTTAACTTCCCCATTATGAGAAAAATTAAACTCTGGAATGTTTAATTCACAATTTAAAATCCCACAACAGTTGTAGCAGGATTTTTAACTCTGGGTGGATGATCATCAAGATTCAAGATTCTTTTCCTGTGATGTAGTAACAGGTGTAATATTACACAAAATTGCATTTTTTCTGCCATCAGGCAGACAAAGATTTGCCATCAGCAGAAAATGCCTGGTGTCTCTTACAGTCAGAGAAAGAGAAGCAAAAGAGAGTGTTCCCTCCCAACTCCCCACAGAGTGACCGTGTGTCTGGATTCACCTCCAGCACTCCTGTAGCATCTGCAGCCTCGGAGATTTCAGTCCAAACCATCAGTGACCCGATCTCCGGATCCAAACCTCCGACAGGAACAGGAAGCCTTCAGCGCCATGAAGCCCTTCGGGAGCCCCTCTGGCCATCGGCACCCTCTCACATCCTTGATCCGATACCTGGTACGCCTTCAGCCAATCTCGAGTCCAGTCCAGTAACTTCACCATTGTCCAAGCAGCTTCCCGCAGTTCCCTGACTGAACTCTCCAGTTGATCCCATCCCAGCTCTTTCCCCTTCAGTCGGCAGACGTTCGCTTTCTGTGGCTTCCATGGTCCTGCCAGGCAGTGAGTCCCAGATCACTACTCATGGCAGAAGAATATTCTCCTCTTCTCCCTCCTTTGAATCCATGCTTCCTGGCTCCGAGCCTCTAATCATTGGGCCATCTCTTTAAATATAGCCAGTCTAATTTTCAGCCTTGTTAAATCTTCACAATTCAATTCCTGCTTCTGATGAATTTACCATCTGAATAAACTTCCTCCACCCCCTTTTCAAGGTACGTCATCCTTCTTCCTTGATAGAACGAGTACACAGGTTTAGAAAACGCCAAAACATTCAGTAGGTCAGGCAGCATCTGTGGAGTCAATATGTCTACTGGTCAGCATGAACTCTGCCTGACCAGCAGGGGATTGCCAGCAAGGCACACACAGGAGACAGCAGATGCTGGAATCTGCAGCAAACAAACAATCTGCTGGAGGAACCCAGCGGGTCGAGCAACATCAGTGGGAGAAAGAGAAACTTCCAGCACTTTGTCTCCCACTGATTCTGTTCCTCCTGAAGTTTGCCTTTTTCCTGGGAGTTTTTCCAGCATTGACTTTTCTTACTGAAGGGGAGCTGGGTGTTGTGGAACATAAAAGTTAGCACGGTGCAGCCACCAACCTGTGTCTGAACTGTACCATCCACAGAAGGCAGAGTAAACACGACCTTCTCTCCTCTTCCCCAGAGCAATATCCAAGTTGAACGGCCACCAACTGGAGAGCTATAGTTTGACCGTCACTTACATCCCAGACGAGCAGGCAGTGCAACAAGCACAGGAGGTGGGTCGAAGGGGCTTCAGTGGGAGGGGTCCTCCCCAGCAAGGCTCAGCATCCCCCATGAAGCAGCAGTTCGACATTCCTCTACGAATTCTGGTCCCCACCCAGTTTGTGGGGGCCATCATTGGGAAAGAAGGAGCAACCATTCGCAATATCACAAAACAAACACAATCCAAGTAAGTTCAAGTTTATTGTCACACATCAAAAATGCAATGGAGGTGGCTGTTTTGCGAGCAAACCAGTAGACATCTCATACACAGTACTAGTTCAAAAGAACAGGGCTCATCAGTGGGAATGGAGGAAACGCAACATAATTTTATTAGTTTGGGGTTCATTCAGGAAGCTGATAATGATGAGAAAGAAACTGTCCTTGGATCTGGTGGTGCGTGATCAGTCGTGAATATTTTTCCCGACAGGAGAGGGGTGGGATGAGTCTTTTAATGTGTCAGATGGAGTCGATGAAGGGAAGGGGATGTGTCTGTAAGATTGCAGATTGCACATTGTCATGTGCCACCCAGGATGCCCTTAGTATGTTGCTGTCCTAGATCCACTCTTCCCTATTTTATTCATTCATGTTGAGGATCTGTGAGTTGCTCGCAAGGCCAGCGTTTATTGGCTATCTCTAATTACCCTCGACATGCTGGAATTTCTTCCTGAAATCCTGACCTCGGGCGTTGTCTCCGTGGTGACCTTCAGCTCTGTCTCTGCGGTGACCCCCTGGACTGTTGTTTGCACTCCAGAAACAATGTGAAGGAGAAGAGGAGCATTCCCGGGGGAAGGTGAGAGGGAAGAGTGTGGGAGGGAAAGAAGAATGGTGGTTCTGGGGACAGGAGAGGGAGACGAACATTGGGAGAGGAAATGGTGAGGAACAGAGAGTGGGTGACAGGGGAGAGAGCCAATAATGTCCCACACTGAATGTCCTTATGCAGGATCGATGTTCATCGGAAGGAGAACGCAGGAGCAGCAGAAAAACCCATCAGCATTCACTCGACCGCAGAGGGTTGTTCAGCTGCCTGTAGGATGATTCTGGACATCATGCAACAGGAGGCACAGGCAACAAAAATGTAGGTAACCTGGAAGCTAGTCACACCAAGTGGCATTGTAACTCCACTGCATCACTGATACACCAATACATGCCTCACCCCCTCACTCTAACACTGACACACCTCACACTGTACCTCTTACTCTTCACTGTAACACTGACACATCCCTCACCCCTCAATGCAACTGTGATACACATCACATGCCCCACACCCCTCACTTTAGAATCCTTTCTGACATTTTCTCCCTGAATTGTCTGCTTAACGTGAAATTTTATCTCTGAAGGGCTGAGGAAGTTCCGTTGAAGATTCTGGCGCACAATAACTTTGTTGGCAGATTGATAGGCAAGGAAGGCCGGAATCTGAAGAAGGTGGAACAAGACACAGAAACTAAAATTACCATCTCTCCGTAAGTGCTTGCCTGCTGTTGTCTCTCCATCCCGGCCTTAGTCCGCTCTGTCCCCTGCCCAGTGTGAAATGTGAACCACCTGGACAATGGCCAGGATCACCCCCCCCCCCCCCATGCCCATGGTGTCCCTTTGGTGGAGTCATGCAGGTTTCGCAGTGGCCTTCCTACACAATGCCAGGCAGGTCCATTCGGCTGTTGGGGTGTTTTATGATCCAGATGAAGCTTCTACCTCCAGCTTCGTCTCTCCCAAGCCTTAGGCTCACAGTCACACCGCGTGGAAACAGGCACTTCAGCCTAACTTGCCTATTCTGACCAAAATGTCCCACCCACACTCGTCCCACCTGCTTATGTTTGGCCCATAGCCCTCTAAACCCATCCTATCCAAGCATCTGTCCAAATGTTTCTTAAATATTGCAATCGTTCCTGCCTCAACCACCACCTCCAGCAGCCCGTTTCATACACCCCCCCCCTCCCCCCAGGTTCCTGTGAAATCTTCCCCAATGCCCACCGTAAAATCTATCCCCTCCAGTTAGCGATTCAGGGGGCTTGTTCTTTAACCAGGAAATTGGGGACGGAATCGACCAAACATGAACATTTATTTTATTGGGTAAGTTGGGCTGAGAAGGGCAATGGAGAAAGAGGTAGCAGATGTGATTAATTAGTTCTCACTTCCCAACCACTGCTGCAAACACCAGGACTGAAAGCTTTATTCCCTGCTCTGTTGTTTCTATAATTCTATTGGGTAAGTTCCTTGCATGAGCTGTTTCGTCGGGTTGTACTTGTACAATCAGATGACAATAAACTTGACTTAAATGATGCATTCAACACATGTTCTTTAACTTCAATTAGTTGAAGTTCAAAATTCAGACATGTATTGACTGATTGACTGTAACAGGTTCAGGGACCGGGATGATGAGAAATTACTTCATTCTATGGAATAGAGAACTAGTGGAATTCTCTGTTGCTAGAGGACAGTCCTCTAAATATACTTAAGAAAGAGTTGGATAAATTTCTAGATGCAAAAGGCATCAAGGCAAGGACAACATGATATTGAGAAATTCCCATATTGAATATTACAGGTACTCCCCTACTTGTGACCTAGGCGACTTGTATCCATCCGCACGTATGACCGATTTTTTTTTAAAAAAAGAAGAAAAAATATAAAATTTATGCGGTTTATGTTGTATTTGACAAACTATAACAGGGATACAGGACATGCAAGAGCCAAAATGTGTGTACTTACTTTGTTAGTCGGGGTCCCAGAATCCGTAGACTGGGGGCAGCCATCTTGATTCCTGTGCGCCTGCACGAGTCTTCAGTTGGCACACACACGATGGGTTTGCGTATTGGAGTTTCGTTGGCGCATGCACAAGAGTCAGGGTGCTTAACTCTCGCGCATGCGCCAACCAAACTCCAATACGTGAACCCACCGCACATGCGCCAACCAAAGACTCGCGCAGGCGCACAGTAACCAGGATGGCCGTGCCCAGCTGATGGATCCTGGGATGCTGACTAACAAGGTAAGTACGCAATTCCGACAAACATCTATTCCAAGATCTGACCGGTCATCCAGAACGGAACACAGTCATATGTTGGGGAGTACCTGTATTGTGCGCAATTCTGGCTGTCACATTACAGGAAGGATTTTGGAAGGTGCAGAAGAGGTTCTCCAGGATGTTCCCTCGATTGGATAGTCTCAGCCACAAGCAGGATTAGACAGGCTCAAAAGGCCAATCTCTGTTCGATTTTCAACGTCTTGCAAAGAATATTTCAAATCAGTTTGTCAGTTTCTATTTTTTGTGGTAGTTTGCAGGATCTGACGCTATATAATCCTGAGCGAACCATCACAGTGAAAGGCTCTATCGAAGCTTGCTGCAAGGCTGAGGAAGATATCATGAAGAAGGTGCGGGAAGCTTACGAAAATGACATTGCTGCTATGAATGTAAGTTTCCATGATGAAAGAATTTCCTTTGCTCCCTCTATTTTGATCGTTTTTTGTTTTATTCTTTTAATGATCTCTGATTGTCAACATCCCTATTTTTGTGTGTCTCTCCCCGTTGTTTCTCTGCATCTTTTGCTCTCAATCTTCCTCTTTCACTTCCCATATGTTTTTACTTCAACCACAGTGTCTGCAGACTTTTTTGTGTCTTATTTCCTAAGTGAGTTTGTGCTTCAGGTTTACACAGAGAAGTAGAATTAATGTTTTAGGTGTGATGAATGGTCACCAACCTGAAACATTGACTCTCTTTCTCTCTCCACAGATGCGATGTGACATGCTGAGTGTTTCTAGTATTTCTGGTTTGTGCTTATCTACACATTGGACCTCTGACTGTGTAATATTTCAATCATTACCTGAGCACTGATTTATTTGAATTGCTGATTTTCTTTCAGCTACAGGCGAACCTGATTCCTGGCCTAAACCTGAGTGCTCTCGGCTTGTTCCCACCTTCCTCGTCCACTGTCTCGCCTCACCCTGTCGGTGTGGCGCCGGCCACGCCTTATGGTCCCTACATGGTGAGTGGGTTGGTGATGTTCACACTGGGCCAGTGTCAGGTCAGATGAGGCCCCAGAGCAAAGCCAGTGGCCATACAAACCCACAGCCACTTGCAAAAGCCAGTGGGATCTCTAAATAAAATGGAAGCATTTGTAAAGGAGTGGGGGAAGGAACAGGGCCACCTGCCCAACTTACCAAAGGGTTGCATTCCTGGAAAACAACTTTGTTCAGCAAAATCCTGTAATTTGGAACGGCTCGATGGAAAGCAATGTTCTTGTGATTCGGAGTGAGGAGAACGACATGCTCTCTATTGGCTCTGATGCCCTAAGTATTGTACGAGGATCAGTATCAATATAGAACATAGAAATCTACAGCTCAAAACAGACACTTTGGACCACAGTGTTATACCAAACTACTCTAACAACTGCCTCCAATTTCTCTACTGCATAACCCTCTGTTTTCCTCAGTTTCTTAAAAGATTCCAATGTACCTGCCTCCACCACCTTGGCCGGGAGCGTATTCCATGCACCCACCACTCTCTGTGTGAAATACACTCTCTTACATCCCCCCTGTACCTACTCCCAAACTCCTCATGTTAGCCATTTCAGCCCTGGGAAAAGGCCTCTGGCCATCTACACTATCAGTGCCTCTCATCATCTTGAACACCTCGATCAGGTCACCCCTCATCCTCCATTACCTGAAGGAGAAAACACCAAGTTCACCCAACCTACCCTCGTAGGCAAATCTCCAATCCAGGCAAATCTCCCATCCAGGCAAATCTCCCCTGCACCCTCTCTATAGCATCCAGATCCTTTCTGCAATGAGGTGACCAGAGTTGAACACAATATTCCAGTGGGGTCTAACTAAGGTCTTATATAACTGCAACATTACCTCACGGCTCTTGAATCGATCCCAAGGTTAACAAT
The DNA here is from genome assembly GCF_036971445.1 of Narcine bancroftii. Classification (NCBI taxonomy): domain Eukaryota; kingdom Metazoa; phylum Chordata; class Chondrichthyes; order Torpediniformes; family Narcinidae; genus Narcine; species Narcine bancroftii. The sequence goes on along the minus strand of NC_091480.1, from coordinate 79,137,396 downwards.
GAGCCTTCTTAACATTATCAACCTCTGCAGGACATGGATCCCAAGGTCTCTCAGTTCCTCCACACTGCTCAGAGTCCCCCCATTAACATGGAATGCTGCCTTCAAATTTGACCCTTTGAAATAAACCACTTCACACTTTTCTGGGTTAAACTCCATCACCAATTCTCAGCCCAGCTCTGCATACTATCAATGTCCCTCTGTAATCTCTGGCAACCCTCCAGACTATCCACAACGTCACCAACCTTGGCGTGATCTGCAAACGTACTAACTTACCCTTCCATCTCCTCATCCAGGTTGTCTATAAAATATGCGCAGGTCTGTCACGGAAAATGGATGTAAGCATAGGTGGACTTTGGCAAGGAGGAGAGCCTGGTAAAATATGGTGCATAATTCAGACAAAACAGCCAGACTGTCACAAATTCAGCGCTGTGTGACAAACCTTCTGAAGAAATTGCACTGCTGCAGGTGACGTGTGGTTAGTGAAGGATTACTCAAAGTGATATGTGAGTGGAAAGATTATAGTCTCACAAAAAATATCCCACGATTGAACTTCACCAATTCTTGGCCCATGAAATATCTGTTGCCTTTATTTAGTACAAGCATCAGGTAGTTAATTCCTCAAAAATTATGCTCAAGGCAGGATCTGTGCAGTTTATCATGCATTATTACTCAGTCCAGTAGTGGCGCCATTGCCTGTAGTCAGTGACCAGAGAGGGTCATCACTACAGCACGGAATCAGGAGCACTCCATGGGGGTAACTGACTGCAGCCAATTAACCAGCACATCTTTGGCAGGTGGGAGGGAACTGGAATTCCTGCGCGTTCAGGGGGTGGGACGTGCAAACTCCACACAGACAGCATCCACATCCCTGGAACTTTGAGGCAGCAGCTGTGCTGCTCCAATAAAAGTGGGGGGGGGGGGGGTGTGGGCGCTGAGCAATGCAGCCAGACACACCCCTCACCGAGTGTTGCTAATTTTCTTTTGGAAAAGTTTAATTTAAAAATTTTACAAAATACGGATGTAAAATACAAAAAAAACAAACCCATCTAAAACCCCCCTATACCCCCCATCCCACTATCCCACCCCTTACTATACCTTCCCCCATCAGAGCTTAACATACACAAAGAAAATATTTATAAACAAACAAAGTGGGTTAGGTTGCAAGATATCAATTCACCAATCCAAACAAGAATAAAACATTAACATCTAGATTCATATATTCCAAATACGAAGTCCACATTTTCTCCAAAAAAATAATTATTTCGGAAATTATATGTAATTTTTTTCTAAACATAAACATGATTGAATTTCATTATGTCATCTTTGCATATTTAACTCCACATCATTTTTCCAGGTTTATACATTTTATACACTGCCAAATTTAATCGAATAAATGCAATCTGAGATTTATCCAAATGTGCTGTTAATGGGTTCGTATAACCTAATAAACACAACCATGGATCCACATATAAATCTATTTGGAGTAAATTTCACAAAAACTTTATAATCTTTTCCCAAAAAGGTTTAACTTTTACACAGTTCCACACAGAATGAACAAAAGTACCTATCTAATCTCCACACCAAAAACACAAATCTGAATCACTAAAACCATATCTCTTTAAACTTTTCAGGAGTTAAATATAACTGATGGAGAAAATTATAATTAACTAAACTATAACGCACATTAACTAATTTTGTAACACTATGCAAACACAGATCTGACCAATCTTCCTCAGAAATAAAAGTAGATAACTCCTGTTCCCATTTATCTCTTATTCTCAAAACCCCCACCTTCTTCATTTTTACCTGCAACAACGAATACATTTCTGAAATAAATCCTTTCTTTCCTTTATCTATAAGAAACATTTCAAACTTCGATTGCGTTGGCAGTATCATTTCCCAACCAAAACAATTCATTAAAAAATCATGTACTTGATAGTAGGCAAACAATGTATTCTGTGATATACCAAACTTCTCTCTAAGCCTATCAAATGAAAGAAATGAACCTGCCTCAAAACAATCCTCAATTAATACCAAACCTTTTGAGTCCCAATCTTTCAAATAAGGATTATGCATAGAAAAGGGAATTAACTGATTCTGATATAACGGAGTTTTAATTGAACATACATCCTTCAAACCTATAGATCGATTCCACTTACTCCATGCTTTAAACAAATGACTCAGTACGGGTAACTTATATGCTTGTAAAAGCAAAAAATTCCATTTATATATAAAATGATGTATTGATCTTTCCCGTATCGGATCCATTTCCACATAAGCCCACATCGGTGGTTGGTCAATATCAGTCTACTAATAAATTTCAACTATACTGCCTGATAATAATTTTGAAAATGTGGTAACTGAAGACCTCCCAAATCATATGTCCATGTCAGTTTTTGCATTGATACTCGAGATAATTTACTGGAGGAGGATGATAATGAAATTGTTAGATGCTTCATTTACAGATTTTGAATTTAAAGAGGCGTTACAATCCATGCCGATTGGTAAATCACCTGGTGAGGATGGATTTACGGTAGAGTTTTATAAGGAATTTCATGATTTGTTGTTTTTGTTGTATATGGATGTATTGAAGCAGGCTACAGATACGGCGTTGTTTCATGAGTCATTTTTGAGAGCATTGATAACAGTTATTCCAAAGAAAGATAGAGACCCAATGAAGGTTGCATCTTATAGACCTATATCTTTATTGAATGTAGATTATAAGATTGTAGCAAAAGTTTTAGCAAATAGATTGGCTAATTTCTTACCAAAATTGGTTCATGTAGATCAGGCAGGATTAAGAATAGATATTCATCTGATAATATTACTAAATGACTTACAATAATTAATACGTCAAGACTGCAATTTAACCAACCAATGATACTAGCGTTAGATGCTGAGAAGGCTTTTGACAGAGTTGAATGGAAATTTTTGTTTAAAGTGTTGGAGAGATTTAAATTTAGACCATTTTTTATTGGATGGGTTAAGGAATGATATACTAATCCTTCTACGCCGGTGGTGACAAATGGTCAGATTTCTCAGGTATTTACTTTGTTTAGATCAACTAGACGGGGCTGCCCATTGTCACCAGCCTTATTTGCATTGGTTATAGAACCTTCAGCTCAGGCAATTAGACAAAATGTGAATATTCAGGGTATTACGGTTGGGCAACGAGAGTATAAAATTAATTTATCTGCTGATGATGTGTTGATATATTTATCTAAACCTAAGGATTCTTTAGAACCTTTGCAGGATTTGTTAAAATTTTATGGATCAATGTCAGGGTAAAAGGTAAATTGGGATAAAAGTGAGATATTACCTATATCTGATGGGAACTATTCAGATTGTATGCAAATTACTAAATTTAAATGGTCAGATAAGATTAAGTATTTAGGCATAATTGTTGATAAGGAGTAGAAGAATTTATATGGATTGAATTATTATTTACCCTTGTTAAATAAGATTAAGTCTGATTTAAATAGATGGATAGATTTACCATTAACATTGATTAGTCGGGTAAATTGTATTAAAATTAATGTATATCCTCGTATTCAGTACTTGTTTCAATCAATTCCTACACTGGGGAAATTTTTTAAAGAATTAAATAAAGTGATACGTTCTTTTTTGTGGAAAGGTAAATTATGTCCTGCTAATTCGAGGCAGGTTCCTTGGCTCAGATCAGTTGCCTTATATGGTGTCAGGAGCTGGGCGTGTGTGTTTGAACAGCTGACTGAGTTTGACGGCATTTTTGATCTCTCTCCTCCCTCCATTCCCCACCCAGCAAACATCAGACCCAGAGACAGTCCACGTCTTCATTCCTGCTCAGGCTGTTGGAGCCATCATTGGGAAGAAGGGCCAGCATATCAAGCAGTTGTCTCGGTACGCAGAGGCTTCCATCAAGGTGAGGTCACGTCTCGTTTTCATTTGCCCTCTTGGATGCAAGAGAACCTCTAACTTCAAAACCTTCAAACCTCCTATCTGGGGTACTACGTGCAGTTCTGGTCTCCTTACTTGAGGAAGGATGTACTGGCTTTGGAGGCGATGCAGAGGAGGTTCACCAAATTCATTCTATAGATGAGGGGATTAGTCCATGAGGAGGGATTGAGCATCTGGAACAGTACTCACTAAAATTTAGAAGAACAGGGGATCTTATAGAAACGTCTAAAATTATGAAAGGCATAGATAAGATAGAGGTGGTAAATTGTTACCATTGGTGGGGGAGACCAGAACGAGGAGACATAGCCTCATGATCCAGGGTAGTAGATTTAGGATGGAGGTGAGGAGGAATTGCTTTTCCCAGAGGGTGGTGAAACTGGAATTCGCTGCCCATTGAAACAGTGGATGCGATCTCAGTGAATCTATTTAAGACAAGGTTGGATAGATTTTTTACAAAGTAGGAAAATAAAGGGATATGGGGAAAAGGCAGGTAGGTGGAGATGAGCCGAGCATCAGATCAACCATGATCTCATTCAATGGCGGCGCAGGCTGATCGGACTAGATGGATGGTCTCCTCCTGTTCCTATTTCTTATGCTTTGTGATGTACTTGCTTGGTTGGGCCACTGTGAGGCAGCAGTGGGTACCTGTACAGGAGTATTTCATAGAACAGTACAGCACAGCTGTTTTATTTCAGATTTCCTGCTTCTGCAGTTTTTTCTCCCTCCTGCCCTTCACCTGAGCTTGAACTCACTGTCCATTTCCCTCCACAGATGCTGCATGACCCACCTCTTCTGGCCACAGTTCATTTTTTTACTCCAGATTCTATCATCTGCAGCCATCTGTCTCTCTCTTTCTCTCTCAGAAGTGGACAAGCAAGAGAAATTTAATTTTTAATTTAGAGAGACAGCACGGTAACAGTCCCATCCGGCCCACACCACTCAAATACACCAATATGACCAATTAATCTACTAACCTTGTACTTTTTGGAGGGTTAGAGAAACTAGATCTACCATAGGAAACCCATACAGACACAGGGAAAACGTATAAACTCCTTCCAGACAGCGCCAGATTCGAACCCAGGTCGCTGGCACTGTAATAGCGTTGCACTAAACAGTACGAATGTGGAGATTACGGTCATGATCGATGAAATGACAGAGGAGGTTGGAAGCAGAACACCTAGTATTCTCCTTCCCTTTAGCGACCATTGCTTGAGGTCCATAGCCTTCTTTGCCTTGGTGTTTAGATGCTTTTTAAATGTAGTGTGTCCCTACACAACCTCCTCAAGCAGCGAGCACCTGATAGGAGCTTTCAGATTATTTTTCAGATTTATTGTCAGATACACAGATGACTTTACATACGGCTCTGAGATTCCTTTTTCCTGCGGGCATGGCAGAATTACCACGAAGTGCAAAAAATAATAATTGGTAGTGCAAAAAATAAACTGTACACAGCGTAAACATATAAATAATCAAAAGAACTGTGAACAGATAACAAATGTAAATGAACTGACTGCAATACAGAGAGAACAAAAAAAAATCAATAAAGTGTACAAGTAAGAGACCTTAAATGAGCCCCTGATTGAGTTTGTTGCTGAGGAGTCTGACAGTGGAGGGGTAGCAGTTGTTCCTGAACCTGGTGGTGTGAGTCTTGTGACACCTAGACCTCTTTCCTGATGGCAGCAGTGAGAACAGAACGAATGCTGGGTGATGTGGGATCCTTGATGATTGCTGTTGCTCTCCGATGGCAGTGTTTTCTGTAGATGTTCTCAATAGTGGGGAGGGTTTTGCCTGTGATGTCCTGGGCTGTCTCCACTACCTTTTGGAGGACTTTACGCTCAGGGGTATTGGTGTTCCCATACCAGACTGTGATGCAGCCGGTCAGCATACTTTCCTCCACACATTTGTGGAAATTTGCCAGGGTTTCTGGTGTCATATCACCACCGCAAACTCCTCAGGAAGAAGAGGCACTGACGTGCTTTCTTCTCAATGCCATCAGTGTGTTGGGTCCAAGAAAGATTCTCTGAGATAGTGACTCCCAAGAACCTAATTTTCAGATTCCCTTGAAACCTCCCATCTTGAAATTACACCCTCTTGTTTTGGATGTATAGGAGAAAGATTCTTCCTGTTTACCTCCCTCTTAATTCTGTGGACACTCCTTGAGCTCTCTTTCCCATCTTGATGTGCAGACCTGTGTTCCCCAGTTCTCTGCCATTGCAGGTGCTGATCCCATGTTTTGGCTCCCCCCAGTGGCTTGCTCAGTAAAAGCACTTCAGCTGCCCAATCAGGCAGAGATGGAGATCCACTGGATCCCTTCTGAAAGTCTGAACTGGTGGAGAGGAAAAGTTGGGCCAAGTGTCCCACCACCCTACAGGCAAAGGGGGAAGAGGAAGTCTCCCAAGATCTCTGCTTGCAATGTGATCCGATCCACTGTACAAAGCACATGGGTATCAGAGAATGGCTTGCCAGATGCCTAGAGTGCTTGACACTGAGATATCCCCCTGGGAGAGAGGTTCCTTGGACCTGTCTCTGGAGTGGTCAGCAGGAATGGAGTGGGTTTCAATGTGGCTGGATCTGGTGAGCTGAAGGGACTCTCAACAGGAACAGAATTTGCACAGTTTGCGAAGGTGCTGCCACTTCCTCCCTCTGGCACCTTGTGAACTTCTTAACTCCTTGGAGACCTGTGCCTAACTCACACCTATCTGGTTGATTTCAAAATTCTTAGCAATTCCCCTCCCCACCTCAACTGCAGCCCCAGGGACAGCCATGATTTCCATCGTTCCATCACTCTTCCTGTCTGGAATTCCTTCCCTAAATCTCCTTCCTCTCCTTCACAATGCTCTTCTGACTTGGCTCTTGGAGACCTGTCGAGCTACACTGGTAGAAGCAGCTGGTGGGGCTCCAGTGTTGTTAGAGGAGTTGCATATATTTAAGTTGCTGGTGACACTCTCTCCCCAGCCCATGACAGGTGTAACATTCCAATGTTTCCCCTTGCAGATTGCTCCTGCAGAAAGCCCAGACACGAAGCAGCGTATGGTGATCATCACAGGTCTTCCTGAAGCTCAGTTCAAGGTAAAGGCAGCTTGGGGTGGGTGGGGTGGGGGGTGGTTGGGGGAGAGACTTGGCAAGAAAGGGGAAAGAAGTAAAATACAAAGGTCTGCAGGTACTGTGGTAGAAGTAAAAACACTACTGCAGAAACTCAGGTGGTCAAACAGTGTACTTAATGGTGCAAAGATAAAAATACATAACAGACGTTTTGGGCCTGAGCCCTTCATCAAGGTATGACAAAATGTAGGCAGGAGCCCGAACAAAATGCTGCTGGGATGGGCAAGGAGAGGAGCACAGTCCCAAAGGCAGGAGGTAATAGGTGGATAAGGGAGGGAGGGCACACCAGCAAACAGGAGGAGGAGGGATGGCTCTGTGAATGGAGAGGGAAGGGGGTGGACAGCAAGGGTGCAAGTGCTGCCGGAGCTTAACAGAGTGCCACTCCAGCACCTCATGGGATGGCTCCTGTACCTCCTTGTCGCCGTTTTTGGTGAGCTCCGGCATCTAAAAATTTAGCACTGCTCCCCTGGTGAATAGCTGGAGGTAGGAAGAGGGAATGGGAAGGGAAGAAGAACAGACAGTGGTCCAGCAGAAACCGGAGAAGGTGATGTTAATGCCATGTGGCTGGAGAGTGCCTGTGCCTTAAGTGCTGCTCCTCCAATTTACAGGTGGTCTTGATTGTAGAGGACATGAGGCGCTGGACAGACATGTCAGTGCACGTGTGAGGCGCAGAATTGAAATGGGTGGCCACTGGGAGATCCCTGTCACTCCTGCAGACAGTGCCAAGGTGCTCAGTGAAATGAGCTCCCAGTCTGCGCATAATCTCTCTGGTATGGAGAAGGCCACGAGAGGAAAGGTTGTTCTTCCAAAAAGAAACTACGGGAGGAGCTCAGTGGGTGAAACAACATTTCTGGGAGGGAAAGGAATTGTTGAAAAACCTCACCAGGGCTGATTGTGGAGATGGGTGATGGCTGGTATAAGGGGTGAAGAATGGACCAGTCCCAGTGGATGGACCCAATGCCTCTCACTTCCACTATTCTAAATCCCCTGGACTGATGATTTTGTTCAACACACGGACACTTCATCTCCTACCCTGTTCCAGTCCAATTTCCACATGGAATATCTTCTTTGCTCTCCATCCTCTACCTCCATTGCTCATCTCTCTCCTTTCTCTCCAATTCCTCTTCAACTGTGTCTTTTTTTCTCCTCTTATTAATTTCTTCCTTTGTCTCACTCGTCCATGGTTCACTTTTCTATCTTGCTCTTTCCATCCTTTTTCTCTCTCTCTCTCCCGTCTCTTCCTTCCATTCCTCATTTGAGGAACTCCCATACAATGTGCTGGCACAGCTCCTTACACTGACTTCAACGAAGACAATTGACAACCTTGCAGATAGAAGCCAATGGGACAACAATTTTATTTTAAACGGTTGTTGAAAAAAAAATTGGGGATTATGATAGACAACTTCAAGATGAACACAAAGATCATTTCAGATTTGCTGTGCCACGTAGGAAGTTGGAGAATCATTAAATTAACTTTTATTGAATTTACCCTGTTTAATTGCATAATGATGCTGACACATTGCGTTAGTTCAACTGACCTAAAAATGTTCTGCCGCTGATTTTCATTTGCACTCAGCATCTGATGCCTCTCATGTCAGCGTCCAACAATAGTCGGCCAGCATTGATGGATTCCAGTTGCCCTGATACCGCTTTTCCTTGGTTCTAATGTCCTTGTGAAACCTTTCACCATGTTCGTCACTGACTGAACCAAGATCAGCAGGGAAGACGTCCAAGTGCGGATGCAGAAAATTAATTTTAAGGTGATTTACATGATCAGCAGCCCAAAATCCACCAAAAATTGTTCAGGAAGCAAAATCTTCGTCGTCCCACTGTCATCGGCAGAGGATAAAGCTCCCATATTTGTGCCTCAAACATCCACAGATGTTAATAGAGAACCCTTCCCTGAATGTTTTCTGATGCTTCTCGTGGTGAAATAGTCTTGCGTTGCTCAACCACCAGGTGGGCAGGGGTCTCAATTGTTAGCAGAATCTCCCACCAACATCAGTCATTAGGAGAGTTGGGAGCATTGTTAAATATCTCTCTGATTTCCACTCCAAGGTCCAGGGACGGATCCATGGGAAGCTGAAGGAGGAAAATTTCTTTGGTCCCAAGGAAGAAGTGAAACTTGAGACACATATTAAAGTGGCTGCCTCCGCAGCCGGAAGAGTAATAGGCAAAGGGGGCAAAACTGTAAGTACCTGTGGCGAGTGTTTGTGGTTTCTTAGTCCTGCTCTCTCAAGACGGGGAGGAGAAGTACAAGAAAGTCCTTTCAGAGATACCCCGCCATCTCCTCCGCGGCCGCACGGCTTCCTGTCCATCAAATGGTGAACCCGAGCACCAGACATCGGATTTACCCTCCTTGGCCACAGTTCCAACCCCCAAAGCCTTTTGGGAGCCCTGATTGCCATCGCCACTCTTGCAAATCCTGGTCCTGGTGCCTGAGATCAGGACTGGATGAAGGGTTCCTGTCCTAAAACATTGATCATTCTTTTCCTCCCACTGATGCAGAGGGCATTTACTGCCTGTTAGGGTTAGGGATGTCCTGGTTAGGGATGAGCTGCTTCCTTGAATCAGCAAGGTCCTGCTGGTGAAAGTGCTCCCACAGCATGGATGGGCAGGGAGTTGCAGGATTTTCTCTGAGGAGAAATGATGGAATGGTGACAAGTGTCCAGGCCAGGATAATGTGTGAGGGAAAGAAGAAACTGCAATGGCTGGTGAACTCTTACGCCTGATGCCCTTTCACCCTACCCAGTGGGAGAGGCCAGAAGACTGGGTGGGATAAAGGTTGGAATTGTTAGAAAGAAAACATGGCAGTTTGTGGAAATCTGAAATAAAAGTGAAGGCTGGAAATGCCCAGAAGGTTAGAAAGCATCTGTGAAGAGAGAAACGTTGCAGGCAGTGAACTGTGCAGTAGAAGTGGCCAATTCTGAAAAGGCTGGTCGTCTGAGAATGTGGGATTCAATATTGAGTCTCAAGGAATGAGGCTGACCACCACCTTTTCAACAGCAGTTGAGGAAAGATCGTAAATCCTCGTCTCCAAATTGAGTCCAGATTTGTGATTATGGGGAGCTCAGTGAGTAAAAGATTTGGAATCGATCCCAGGGACACGGGATGAGAGGTTTGGAATGATGGGCAAGAGGGAATGTTATCTACTTCCTTGGAAGCATAAAGTGATTTGAAATGTCCCCAATGTCACTTCCTAGTTTTGACAGATGCACCACCGCCTGGGATAGGAACTGCTCCGCCCAAGGCCATGATGAGAAACTGCAGAGAGTTGTGAATGCAGCACAGGCCATCACACAAACCCCCGTCCCCTTTTCCCACTCCATCCACACCTCCCGCTACCTCGGGTAAGCAGCCAACATATTAAAAGACTCGCCCCACCGTGATCACACTCTCTTCTCCTCCTTCCCAGACGATCCACGAGTTTGAAAACAATGCACCACCAGGAACAAGGACAGTTTCTTTCCTGCTGTTGTCAATACTGTTGAACCAACCTCTCACTGGTAAAGCAATTCTGCCCTTGCACTGTTTCCTCTGTAACACTGCACTCTACGGTTTTATTCTGCACTACCTGTTGAATGGTTGACTTGACTGTACAGCACGCAAAACATTATACATTAGACAAGTTTTTCATTATACATGTGACATTAACCCTTTGGACTCTGTGTCCCGGTTTACAGCGACTACCAATAAGCACATATACTCTGTGTCCCAGTTTTCTGGGACTGGCTTTATAGCCAATCATCAGCTGGTTGGTACTGATGTTTAATCTTTCCTACTGTAATTTACCCATGGACCCAGTCCGGAGCATATATTATGAAAGGTTTAATATGGCTGGAGTCCAAAAGGTTAAACAATTCAATTCATGTAGGGAAACGGCAATTGAGGGCATTGAGCACAGAGTCAAACTATCTCTTTAGCCTTGAATGGCAGCAGAAAGGTAGATTCCAGACTCCTTCATTATGTAATAATACAGAACATGTAACATTACACGAAATTGCTTTCTGCCTGCCGTAAGGCAGACAAAGAGTCGCCTTTAATGTTACCCTGCGCCCTTTACAGTACGAGAGAAAGAGAAGCAAAAGAGGATCCCTTCAGAGTCACCGAGTGTCCGAGGATTCCCCTCTAGCACTCCTACAGCCACACAGACGCCAGTTCGATCCTTACCAACCCAAGCTCCAGGTCCAAACCTCTGATACGATCAGGAAACTGTCAGTGCCTGAGGTCTTATGGGAACCCTTTGTGCCCTCAGCACCCTCTCGAATCCAAGCTCCGATCCCTTCTTCCCAGCAGCTCACAGCCCATGTGGGACCCCAATCGCAAGCCACCCTCAGCCTGTGTGGGTCCCCTCAGCTGCTGAGCCCTTTGTTGGTCTCTGCCATGGTCACCGTCCTGTTGGGTGGTCTCCTCTGCTTCAAGCATTGTTGATAATTATAAAAGGGATCCAGGAAAAACCTCCTGCAATGCATCTCTGGCTTCTTGGAACAATGTAAGAGGCCAAGGGCTCAGAGTGGGGGGTGGCAGAAAGAACCCTCCTCTCACCTCTGTGGGTAGAAATGGGTCGGGACTCTTCATCGAGACTCAATATAGGAAACGTTGACTGACCGAATCTCCCCACAGATGCTGCCTGACCGCTTGGGTCCCTCCAGCTTCTTGTGGTTTGCTCAAGATTCCAGTGCCTGTGATTCATGTGTTTCTCAAGTCATTGACTGGCTTGTTTCCATGACCTCTTGTTTAAGGAATGTTTTATCCCGACGTTTTCCTCTTCCTGCTCCTAGAAGGTTGTTCAGCTGGGATCCGAGGGGTACATTGTCATTGGGAATCTCGACCCACTCAAGGCACCAGGTGCCGTTGTTCCGACCCAGGACTTTGTGTTTCTTTCCTGTAGGTGAATGAGCTGCAAAATCTGTCGAGCGCAGAGGTCGTAGTTCCCCGGGACCAAGTGCCAGATGAGAACGATCAAGTTGTTGTCAAGATCATCGGTCACTTTTATGCAAGTCAGGTGGGTGCTCCACCCATTGCCAGTGAGCTGTGGGCTTGTCAGTGAGTCATGGGTCACCAAACCGCTCTTCAGGGGCTCCCACCTGAACACCCACCCCAGTCCGAGCTTCAACCAGACCCAGAGGAACTGCTTTTATTATCTGCGCAGTCCAAATACAGTCTCTCCACATGGTCTCAGTACTCCCCATCACCTCATCCATCTTCCCCTCCTCCTCCTCACTCCTCCCCATCACCTCATCCTCACTCACCCCCATCTCCTCATCCCTCCTCACCACATCTCTCCACACCTCCTCATCCTTCCTCATCTGTTCACCTCACTCCTCCCCACCTTTGTGTCCATCCTCACACCCCCCCACCTTCACCATTTCACCATCTTGTCGCTCCCCAACTCTTCACCTCTACCCCCACCCCTCCGCAGTCTCTTACCCTTCCCCACCTCTCCCTCATTCTTCCCCATCTCCTCACTCGTCTTCCCATCGTTCCTTTCCACCCAACCCCTCCATTACTTAGGTCCGGTGTGGGAGGTGGAGAGACAAGGACAGGGAGAATCCTTGAAGAAGGGAGTGAGAGAAGAAAAGTCAAAGAGTTAGAGAAAATGCAGTAGGTAAAGAAGAATGGAATCAGGCCAGTTCCCACGTGTCCAGTTCTTTCCATATTCCCAGTGTTCTTGCCCATTCCAGTGGTTGCTTTTCTCTGCCCCACCACCTGTGCGGCTTCCTCCCCTCCCTGACTCCCCAACTCCTGCACCCCTTATTTCTTGGCTCCTCTCCTTCCACTCCTCCTTATGCTTGCCATCTCCTCTTTGTTGTCCCAATAAAGGGCCCTGATCTGGTAACTGTCCATTTCTCCCCATGCCTGACCTGCTGAGTCCTTCCAGCTTCTCAAGATTCCAAGGTCTCTCTGTTCCTCCGTGCAATTGGAGTCCGCTCTGCACTTGCACTGCCCCTGGTTTCGAAGCAAATGGCACAGATTAAAAATCCAATCCGGCTCATTCTCCTCAAATCCCTAAAAATCTAAGGATCCTTGTTTTATCACTGGTCTCTTTGTCTCCCAGCTCGCACAGAGGAAGATCAGGGAAATACTGGCCCAAGTCAAGCATCAGCAGCAGCAAAAAGTTCAAAGCAGCCAATCACAGTCTCGAAGGAAGTGAGGTCAACATCATGTCCCAGATACCTGCCAACAATGGAGACAGATACCAGGCCAAAGTGTGGCTGTGTTCAGATCAACTGTTTATTCACCTTTAACACAGTGGAAGGCTAAGTAATCATTCTGAATATAAGTAATGAGATTGCCAGGGCAATTGGGAATTATTTCAAACCCTCAGGAGAAAATGTTTAACAATGTAAATTTAGGATGGAGAGACCTCAGTCTTGGGTGGGAACTGGATCACTAGATGTTGGCCTTATATTATGTGGGAGATTGGGGACATAGTCAGTTATAGAGATCCAGGCCCTCCCACTGCTCAGACTAACATCAGCAATCCTGCTGTGTGATGACTAATGACTGTTTGTCATTGCTTATTGCTGGCAGTAGAGTTACATCTTCAGGAACTTCTGCCTTGCAGAGGGTCCGGCTTTTAATTAATCCCCTAAAACAGCCACCTTCCTGGCCTCTGCCATAACACCACCTTCGTGACCTCTTAGGTTTTGGAAAGGTGCAGTGCTGGCCAGGTTGGGAATGGAGAAGAAGTGAATGTGGTTGGGTTTGGATCAGAACAAATTGGGACTGCAGCTGTAAGATTGGTGAAAGCATGAGCAAAGTCAATGTTAATAATAAATTGCAGCCAAAGGTGGAAATGTGACAAGCACCATATTTAAGAATCCAGACAGACAGGCTCTTAATTCCCTCAGAATGAAATTGGAAACCATTTAGTTTCTCTCTGAGATTTGCAAATCATACAGAAAATGCTGGTAACACTCTACAGATCAGGCCTCAACTGAGGAAGGGGAAACAGAATTAACATTTCTACTTAAAGACCCTTTGGTAGTTCTGATGAAAGGTCTTCAACCTGTTTCCAAATGCTGCCTTACCTGCAGAGTGATTCCAGCACTTTCTTTTTAAATTTCAGTTTTATTCTCTACCCTTTCAAATATCAAATCCATTGATTATCCACAAGATTCAAGCTCAGCGATTCCCCCATTCATTCATTTCCTGCAAACAAGCTTTAGAAAGATCTTCAATTCAGGATGAAGAGATTCCACGGCGTAGTGTATGGATGGAGGAGAACCAAAACGAGATAGTTTGTTAGAAATATTCTCACCTTATGCAGGAAGTTTTTGTGTGATTCAAATCTGTTTGAATTATTAAATACAAGAAAAGGAACAAGCTTGGACAGCAGTGGAACTGGGCGGTATACTCAATACAGAGAAGAGAGTGGAGACTCCCAGTGAGAAACAAATTGCATGTTGCAGGTGTGGACATCTGGACGTTTGAGAGTATCTGTAAGGTTGAAGCCTCTGTGGAGTAGTTAGAAAGCTCAGTGGGTGAGGAGGAAAATGAACAGTTTGTGGACAGCCAATGAATCTGTTTATATTGCTGGCTTCATCCTGTAAATAAGGGCTTGTGGACATCAGTTGGAGCAACAATGACCTTTCACTAAGCACATCCAGAGTCTTGCTCACAAGAAAGCTACAAGATTTTACCTACAAGATGGATCTTTCACCTTGAAGGAACATTCAAAAATGGTTCAAAGTTCAATTATTGCTATACAATTTGTATGTGGGACTTGGAGAAATGGTACATTGTGCCAAATGGTATAATGTACCCCTTGGTATTCTGGACCAGTCAACACAGTGACCTGTTGATACTGTGCAGAAATGGGATAAGAGTACACTGCACAAATTAGTACAGTGTATCAGTCGGTGCGTTGCACCAATTGGAAATGTGCATGAAAATTTGCACCAATCAATGCATTGCACCAAATGATACATTGCACCTATTAGTATCGTTCACCAATTGAAACCTGCGCCAATTGATTTCTAACACCAACCAGTACATTGCCTTCTTTCTCCTCCAACAACCTAGTCACTGGATGCCAGTGGTCTCAGAGGCTCAGGAGGCACTGAGGACCATGTCTAACTTTAACTTATTTGAGAAAAAGTGATTGTTGAGTTTTCTAATTTTATTACTTTGCTTTAGACTAAGCCTTCCACAGTGTTAAAACTCTTTAAAATTGTGTATTCTTGCCAAATATTAAATGAACTGTGATGATTGACAAGATAATGCCAGCCACGTGTGGTATTAGCTTAAAATTTATTCTGCTTTCTTGAACGAGGAACTTGTGAAAACTTTTAAACCTGGGCATTTGGTTGTTCCCATACAGCCATTGTCCACGTTGTCACCTTCTCCTGCCAAAGATTGCAATTGCAACCTCACAGTGTGGGACACAAATCAGTTCTGATTTTTATTCCTTGTTTCCTCTCCCCTCCTACTCCCAATGCCAGTAAAGAAAGTGGAATGAAAATAAGACTCCCACACGTGAGGTGGATGATATTCACTGAGAGGGATTTAAAAGGAGTGAGTAGTTGAAAGAGGCGATAGAAACAACTTTGATAATCTAGTCTGGGTCACTTTTCCAGGAAAGATTTGTGTTTTTTTTAAATTAAATGAGTTATGAAAAAAATAATGAGAAAGAGGGAAAAAGAGAGAAAGAATCCTAACACTGCTAAGGAACACCGAAGGAAGTTATAAAGATGGTGCTGGCCCAGGACAACATTGTGTGCTTTAACTAGACTACCTCAGGCATTTGGTACCTCAATCTTTGTTCCTTTTTTGCTTGCTGGTATTTTATATACTTATAAAGCTGATAGTCTTGAATATTTTATTTTTTTAATAAAAGAAAGTAAGATTTGCTGAGTTACGTAGGGCAGCCGGGAACTGTGCAGGATTTACTGTGTGGTGTGGGCTGTCAGTTTTCCCTGCTTCTAGTTGGTGGAAGTGTTAAAAATATTTAAAAAAAAAACTAAAAAAAAATTACAGCAACTGCCTCGAATCTGAGGTGCCACATTGGGAACAAATTGCATTTTTAAATATTTAAAAGCAGTCGTGCCACATTTTCTATTTTTAAATTTTAAAAAGCACATCTAATGATTTTTAATTATGTGTTAAAGGATTGGATTTCCTGTACTAACACAACTATACAAGTCTTCATCAGCTTGACTACATTCACCTTCAGTATAAATAATCAATATACCTTCAATATTTTAACATCCTTCAGCATTCAACTTTTATCATTCTTATTCCATTGTATCTATTAATATTGGAGCTCCCCTGTGTAAACTCTTTATCAGGATGAAGTTACATCCTCTACCAGTGAACACTATGTTCAGCATTAAAACAGGTATTTCACTTTGTCGACTCTGGACTAATTATCCTTTAACCTCTAATCATTTTCAGATTGTCGTAAAACCCTGTGAACAAATCTAGCACCTCAGCATGACACACAACCTTGAGTATGGAGGGGAGTGAGGAACATTATGCTATTCATTAATGAAAGGTTTCCACACACTCTCACACCCAATTATACACTGTATACAGATGGCTTTGGGAGAGAAACACGTACATATACACCTGTGTTTCTAATGTAGTTTCAAAGCCTGTTTCCGCCCTGGCAGAATACGCTTTGTGCCTCTACTGGTTGGAAGGCCAGTCTGAAAGTAAATTAGCATCCAGCCCTGTCCTGGAAATTATTTATTTTACATTTTTTTCTCCTTGCCAGTGAAAGCTCAAAAGAACTGATAGGCACCATCACCCCAAATCCTCCATTCAGTGGTTATTCCCATTTCCACAAAGGGAACATCTTAAGTAGTCTATTACTTACCACAGACCACCTATAACAAACCCACGGACTACCAGTGGGAGGCTGGCAAGCTTGTGCCCCTCCCAGACCACTGACTTGGATTTTATTTTTATTTTGGTGGGAAATTAATATTGAGAATTTTTTGTTTTAGTTATCACTTGTTTATTACATCAGTTGTATTGGTCTTCTCCTTGTCATCACAGACCTTTGGAGCACTATAGGTTCCCAGACCACAGGGTGAGAATTATTGCTCTAGACTAGGGATGGTGAACCTTTTCATTTTTAATTTAATGCAGCACAGTAACAGGCCATTTTGGTTCACGAGTATGTACTGGAGGTGTAGGTTAATTGGGCAGCACGGACTCGTAGGCCGAAATGTTTCCATGCTGTATGTGTAAAATAAAAATTAAAAGGTTGGCCAACCCTGCTCTCGAAGCCAGGGGATTCAATGTGGATGGATTTACCATAGTACGAAATCCCTATGTCCTCCTCTTTACCAAGGGATTGTGCAGGCAGCAGGGTGGTACGATTTCTGTCATGGGTCAGAGAAGTGTTAAATGGTGAAATCACCTTTCCAATGATAGAAATTATTCTTTTGCCCCCTTCCTATTTTGCTTCCTTGATGTGAACTCTGTTGTCACTCATCCAAGTTGTCTAATATTGAAATCAAGCCATTGCTCTTTATTTGCTCTTCCACCTCCACTTTAATCAGCTGTTAGGTCAGTCAAAGTAAGCCACACACGTCCAACATGCGTGCACATATATACATAAACAGAACTGTATGCATGTACACATTCAGTTGTGCACAAGCACACACAGAACTACATACACCTGAACACGAGTCCACCTGCATGTCAGTGGACACAACCTTACTTCCTTGCAAATCCAGCCTGAGGAAATCCAAGTCTTTTGCACATGCCACTGCTTTTAATAAAAACTTCATGTGGGAACAAAAGCTAGATTCGGAAAATGGCTGCATTGCGCAAAGCCTGTTCAACCATTGCTGTATTTTTTTTCAGGTTAAAGTGTTGGCCTCTTACATCCCTTCCATTTAGTTACCTAAAGCGTGAAACAACCTATTCAGACTTCGGCCAATTTTTATTTGTTTTGTTTGGGATCCTTCAGCAAGCATCATCTCACCAACACCTGTTCGAGCCTTTTTATACCTTGAAGCTACAGTGCTGGTATTGCAGTGTATTGCTAATTTACTATTGGTAGTCCTGCCATAGACACAGTCTGCTTGGATACGTGGGTCTGTCTGCCTCTGTCCTTGTTGGCTTGGGTTATCCAATTCTCTTAAAAATTTAGATGACCCCTTGGGAATATTGACAGTCCAAGAACTATAATTTTATGAAGTTTGGTAAACAAATGATTTTAGCACTCCATAAATGTTTGTTAAAAGCATTCTAGTGGGTTGGATTTATTTTTAAGGGTAGGGGTTTGTTATGAATCTCTTATTCTCAAATATGTTCTGAAAAGTTTGGAAAAATAAGGTGCAACCTTGAACCTTGGAGTGGTCGTTGCACTGAGGGACTTTCTGTCCAATGGATTATGCAGTACCATCCTGCCACTCCCATTCATGTTGTTCCTCCACCACAGCCCTACGAAGATTTTCTCTCCGTTTTCTTTACACTGCTTCTACAGGCAGTGAATTCCAGATCTGAATTTTTTTTTAAAAAAAGGATTTTCCCTTTGAACTCATTTGAATGCAATTTTAAACCTCTGTTCCTCAATCCTTCCATGAGCAGGAACAGCGGCCCATGATGTATCCAAGCCAAATCAGTCAGGATTGTACATCTCCTGCCAAATCTTCTCTCAGCCACCTTCACTCCAGGTGGAACAATAATAGGTCTATCATTAAAGATGAAATCCCCTCATCCCTGCAACCCTCTCCAGGATCTTAATAGTCTTCCTAAAGTAAGGCAACTCAAGTTGCACTCAATATTCAGTTTTGTACAGGTTCAATGGATTTTCTCCATTATTTTTATCTGTACCTTTCTTCAAGTATCCCAGGATGCTTTATTAATCACTCTCAACAAAGATCCGAAGAAATTTGCAACCTGACACTCTGTTTGCACTCTGCCCATCCTGTACCATTTGGAATGCTTTCTTATTTCTCAGTTTTAAATTTCATTTGCCAGTTTCAGCAAGCCTGCCGATGTTTACCTGCCAACTTTTACTGTTCTCTCCAGGGTTTAAAACACTTCTAAGCTTACTGCCATTTCCATATTTGGAAAATTTACTCTGCACATCCTTGTCCAAGTCATAAGATATATGCACGTAAAAAAAGACAGTTGCTCGGGAAGACTAACATTCACCACTCTTCTGGTCCAGAATACAACCAGTTACCTGCTCTTTGCTTCTATCTTCAAGCCAAATATCAATCTGTCCTTAGTGCTGGTTATTTCCACGGCCATTCAGTAGCTGACAAGTAGAGAGTTCCAGGTGCATTTCTCACATTACTGGCAGAAGTATTGAAGCTTTATTGAGAATTTGGAACATTCTGAAAACTTGCCTGTTTTCCTTTTCTGGTTAATCTGGAGGATCTTTCCATTGTCTATCACCTGATGGAAACACATCTGCCATTTTCTGCTTTGCAACACTTCTCACAATTGCTGTCTGTCCTTGAGTCCTCAATATTGGTGCCGGTATCATGGAATGAAATGATAATTCAGTTTTAAATTAATTACAGTGTTGTTTGCACCCAGTGTGATTGATTAGAGTGCAGATTCTGATTGACTATTCATTTGGAGGTTCAGCAATTCAAGAGGAAAGGAGAACCTTACATTCCAAGTGGAGATAAGGCTTTTTATTCCAATATTGTCAAGTCACATGATGGAGAGTTTGCATTGGAGCTGGTCTCCAACCTTGTATGCTGTTTCTATCCACCCTGCAGCCAGTCTTTGAGGCATCAAAGTGTGGAAGACATCATTTTAGGTTTTGGGTTATATCTCATGATATAGTTTTCACCAACTTGTGCAACATTTGCTTTGGACTCTATGATTGTCACTTAACCCACACAACTTTTTAAATTCTCATAGCTGTCAGAGATGCAGCCTCATTTAATACAGGCACATGATATAATTTTTAAAATAAATTTCACAGCAGCAGCTGGAGGTGAAGATGAGGGAAATGGAAATTTGAACAAGGGACATTGTTTAATGTAAAACATTTCCTCCGAATGCTATAATTAGTAGCTCTGCTCTTTTTGAGTGTTTGAAATAGATAGATCAGAGTAGAACAGGCCACAGTTTCTATGGCAGGACTGTTTTTAACTGATATTAGAACTTCATTTTGAACCGAGAGAAAGGGAAGAATTTACACAGAGCAGATTTTTTTCAACATGTCATAGGCAGGCTGCCTGGACGGTCCCTCAGAGTTGACTATCCATCTGGTGACTTGACCTTCCAGTGGGCACCTGAGTTCAACTCATAATTGTAAAGTTTGTTCACAGTCCAACAGGTGGACCAGTTTAAAACAAATTTTGAATTTAACTCAAATCTATACCTTGGTTTCTGTTTCAAAGGCGATGTCCAAATCACTTGGTTAAAGAGTGTCAAAGGGTTGATTGTTTTTGCAATCCACACAGATGTCAGCCATGTCTGATGGGAAAACACCTTTAGCCCAAAGCATGAATGATTTACAGAAAGGAAATGTTGTGCATTGAGACCCAAGACACTGAGAGACTGCAGTCTTCCAAGTAGTGGTCGCCTTCTGTAGTTCTTTTGAGGAGCTACTAACAAGACTGCTTTCTTTCCTTTAAATCTGCACCCCGTCTTGTTTCTGATGCCATCTATTCTAAGGTTGAAGCTGGCAGCAGAACAGGAAAACTACTGCTTCCTGAATGGATCATCAGAAACTTGGGCTTCAACTCAGATTGAGTCACACACCCGTTTGCCCTGATAACGATGTGCTGGGATGGGGTCCCACACCTGTCAGAAGTCATAAATACCTCGTTCAGTCAGCCTGTGCAGCAGAACTCTGGGAGTGTCATGGACAAACCGTCCAAAACCCACCCCTGCTAATCCCCACCAGCTACTTGTAAGGAATTGTAACACAGTTGTAATGCACTCCTCAGATGATCCTAGATAACTAATCACAGATTGGGGCAGCACAGTTAGCGCAACACTGTTGCAGCCCCAGCCATCAGGATTGGGATTCGAATGTCTGTAAGGAGTTTGTATGTTCTCCCTGTGTCTGCATGGGTTTCCTCCCACCATTCAAAAACGTATCGGGGATGTAGGTCAATTGGGTGTAATTGGACGGCACGGGCTCGTGGGCTGAAAGGGCCTGTTACCGTGCTGTATGTCTAAATTCAAAAAAATTAAGACCAGGCGTCCTTTCTATGACTTTGCTTAATCAGTACACCTCAATATTACCTTTTAAAATGGAGTTCTCACAGCAACGAACCCACTTTGATAGAACCAAGCACACCATCCTGTATAGAAAGTATTATGCCCTATCCCACCTCCAAAGAAGATTGGACATTGCCTTTTTCTGCTCTGGATTTCTGATTTTAAGCTGTATGCTGAGGTGTGCAGAATTAATTTATATATATCCATGACAATAGCTACCTCAAAGGTTTTCTGTGTGTGGGGCAGGGGGGCAAAATGGCATTTTTGAATTATGAGTTGCTCTCTCGTTACCTCTGATCTGGTGGAGAATCCTTCTTGACCTTGGATTGGCGGTTCTTGTGCATATGCAGGCCCGTTTCTCCCAAAACCTGCAGTGCATTCAAATTGAGGAGAGAGGGAGGGAGGATGTGGTGAGTTGGGGGGAGGGTGGGCTGGGGTGTTGGGGTTTAAGACCTGTATAACCATTTAATTTTTTTGATCTACCTCTTAGCAATTAGGATGAAAAAAAGTAGTGGCATTTCCACGTTATGTAGCTTAGGCAAAAAAAAATTTCCCCCTCCCAAAGTTGTTTTTTTTTTACATTAGGAATTTGTTGAGTGAATTGGTGTTTTTTTTATAATTTCCATTATTATTTTCTCCCCTCGTTCTTGACTAGATACAATTTTTAAAAAAAATCAGGAAACCTTTAGACTGCGCAGTTTTCTTTTTCCCAACGGGTCTCACGGGAAAGGTTTTCGTCTGCAGGAATCTCCTGCAGAACTCCCAATGATTGCAGGCCTGTCAGAGTAGGAAAGTGCATTTACAAAGCACCTATAACATAGTAAATAAAATTATGATTATGTGCTTCGATCACATTGCTGTTGAGACACAGAATACAAGGAAAATAGTTTTGATTTAGCTGTGATGGCCTTAAAATGTTCCATCCTGATAAAAACACTGAGATGCTGGAGGAACTCAGCCAGCCTTGCAGCATCCGTAGAAAGTAGATATTTAACCAACACTTTGGGTCTGAAACATGGGTTATATATCTTTACCTCCTATTGACGCTGCAACGCCGGCCGAGTTCCTCTCACATTTCTGTGATTTTAATACAATCACATCGTCTGCAGACTTGTGCTTCGTTCCATCCTGCGTTAGGTTTTGTTCCCCACCTGTACAGCACAATTCATTCTATCTCTCTGAGCCAGACATTTTAAAAACCATCAGTGGGAGATTTATTTTGGTTCTTCTATAGCTCATTTGGGATCACATTGCTATGATTACAGCTGTCATTCTCTTACAAGAGTTTTGCAATTTGACTAAAGCATCTCTAAGATCCCCATTCTCCATAACACACACCCACTGAATAAAATTCTCTCCTTCCAGGTAGATTCAGTGCCAGATCGGCTCCCCGTTCCCCTGCAAGTTAATCTCTTTCCCATCAGAGATCTAGTCTGTTCATTTTGAGATCCAACCTAGGGAGCCCTTGGCCTGAAATAAACACTGTTTGTTGCTGGGTAGTATTGGCAGTTATTGGCCCACAGTTGTTAGCTGACACCATCATGGCTTCACTTTTGCTTCACATCTAACAGGCAACCAGGAACAAATTATTGGCCAGGTTTCGAGTCAAAGAGCATTGAAACAGGCCCTTCAGCCCAACTTGCCTATGCCAACCAATGCCCCAACCACATTCATCCCACTTACCTGCATTGGGTCCATATCCTTCCAAAACCATCTTATGCACGTATCCATCCAACTTTTTTCTTCAACATTGCAATTGTACCTACGTCAACCACCTATTTGCTCGGGACCTGGTCAAATAAACTGAAAGCCCAGAGCTAAAACCCAGAAGCATTATTGGCCTATCCAACAAGTGCGCAAAGTCCCCATCTTTTGAAGTTGGGGTACGTACAGAGAAATCAATGTATGGCCAGATCAGGAGGCTTGCAGTTTGCCCATTACCATGCCACCCATGATTGGCCACTATTTGCTGAGATTGGGTCAGATTTTTCCTTCAGTTTTAGCCAATCTTGGTCAAAAGCTAAGAGCCCACCCTCCCTAGTTCATCCATGTCATCACTGGACCCTGTCCAGATAAATCTTGGTCAGTGCAGCAACAGTGGGCCAAATGGCCTCTACCATGCTGTGCGAGTCTGTGGATCCTTATGCGCAAGACTGCAGTACAGTGGGGATAGAAATATTTCCCCACATTTTTAATCAAAAGATCAGCTCCCCACCCCACCCAAGTGAATTGGATTCGGCAGTACAGTGGTTAGTGCAACGCTGTTACAATTTGTACATTCCCTGTGTCTGCATAGGTTTCCTCCGAGTACTCTGGTTTCTTTCCAAAACTTACCAGGGTGTAGGCTAATTGGGTGTAATTGGGCAGCACTGGCTCGTGGGCTGAGAGGGCCTGTTTCTGTGATGTATATCTAAATTTAAAAATGTAAATAAAGTAACATTTAAGATGGTAAAGACCGAGGATTTAACCAGCTTTCTTAGCAAATGTATAGGCCATTCGGAAACAGAATCCTCCTTTATAACGAACAATATTTAAAAAAAACAAGTCAGAGGGAGTTTGTAAGATGAAGCAACAACAGAAATGCTCACGCTCCATGGTAACTTGGAATGGAAAAGGTTCCACATGGAACATGGGGAACAAAAAAAAAAGCAATTCAAAAGCCAAGCTCCAAGTCTTGGATAGTCAGATCCATTGGCTCTTGTGATGAACATTGGCATAGCCCATTTTCCTGGCCTGCCAAATGTTTTGTGCAGTGTTGGGGGCTTCCCAACTTCACCTTGACATCACTGGACTAGGGTTGCAATTCTTGCTCCGAAATAATTCAATTTCCAATGGAACTAACGTGCATGAAAATCCTCAGCACTTTGCCTTTGAGGAGCTTCCCATGGCGACCAAAAGACATCAGGTTGGTTCTGACATTTATCCTCAAATTACAAAATGTAATCACGCAGGAAGGGCAGGGTGTGTTGACAGGCATAAATGCCCCATTTTTCCATACCTTGGACCTAGTCTTTTGATGGTTTTAAATGTTTACATATGTTAAAGCAGAGCCCCTTAACAAATGGCAGACTTGTTGACGGGGTGCAGAAGGGAAATATTATTGTCTGTAATTGGAAACATCCAAAGGTGAGGTTGGGGGACAACCTTTCTTGTGTTCTCACATGTACTGAGATACACCAGTGAGGTGATAGTGTACAATGCCGAGGGACAGTGCTTCAACCTAATGCTTAGTTCACAAACTGCAAAGAAAGATGCGTTAGCCTTCAGTAGATGTTACTTTAGCGCTGCAATGAGATTGTTCTGCCGAGAAATGAAAATCCAGCAACACCAGGGCATGGCATGATTTCACCAGCTATAATGGGCCAGGGGGGTGGGGGTGGGGGGAGGAATTTAAGTTGGTGGGGGCCATGCAAATGCAGAAAATGAACTGAAGTTTAAAATTTTCTGCTAGTCATATACTGCCTTTTAAAATGACTTACTAGTTTGAAATGTTTTTGATCATGTTTTAATGTTATTTAAAGTACATTTTACCATGCTAAGTGCTAACGTTTGTGCAGAGAACTCTGTCATTACTTTGAAACCATTGAAAAAGTTTTTTAACCCTATCAAAAGGTATTTTTATTCGAGTCCAGTCAACGTATTATGCTTGCTCAAGAGAAAGGAGCTGCCATTTCAGCAATTGGCTCAATTTTCACCCAGCTAATTTTTTTTTTGCCACCAATTATACTCAAATGTTCCATTAAACAAAAATAAATTTATTTCCTGTACTGAAATTTTCATTGTATGTGTGTCCTTTCATGAACTTCAGAAAACACCTTGGTAAATGCTAACTGGCTTGTGTCCCAAACACAACTCCAGCTTGTGAAGACAGTTAAGTTCTGAACTTGTTGGCAGAGCATTGGTAACTTCCCAGCTATGCTTCACCACTGGAGTTTGGGGAGTTCAGGATGGATCAAGAAGTTCCATGGCATGTACACTGAAGTTCCTGCTCCAGTTTTGATCTGACACAGGTTCAGAATGAATGGGTACTTTCTGACCATGGAGAAAAAAAGTTTTGTTTTAATAAATTAAGTACTTGTGCTCTTGGTTAAGAAAGTTTATTTAATTAAGCCAAGTTTAAATGTCATTTCATTCTTAATGCATTAATTGTTTCCAAATACCATGGGGGGCCTTCAGAGGAATTGGAAGGGTGGGGAGCTGGAGGAAAGGAGACAGAGGGATAAGGGATAGCGGAGGGGCCTCAATTAAACTTCTCATCCTGTGCAGCGTGGTCATTGGATTTAATTTAGCTTTTTGGTGACAATATAATCAAGAAATCAAAGTCCAGCAGCTTGTTAAAATGTCCAATGGCCTGACTCAGTCATGCCAAATTTTGTGGTCTATGTTACCCTGTGGCTCTCCTACACCTGCTTGTCTCAGTCCTACACCAGAACCTTCCATCCATATCTGAGCAAATTGCTCTCAATTCACACATCCTCATAATATCCCAAATTACACACATTTTTACACTCAAAAATAATAAATCACCACAGACTATAACAATTTTATTAGAGCAAAAGTGAGGCAGAGGAAAAAAGTGCTCTTTACGACAACTCACTGCATCCACATGTACACACACAAAGAAACTCTATTCTTGCTAATACACCAAGTCGTTCAGATATTCCAGCCAGTCAGAGAGCAATGGCTTGTCTTGTGGAGGCTGAGAAGGAAGCAAGAAATGTGCAAGTTCAGCAATTGAAATAAAGCAAAGTAGCAATTTTTTTTGTATTTTTGATGTGTGTGCAAAATAGTTGCTTCTTTTCACATCTGTCTATTCCAGTGGTTCTCAACCCTTTTCTTTCCACTCACATACCACTTTATGAATTACCTATGCCATTGGTGCTCTGTGATTAGTAAGGGGTTACATAAGGTGATGTGTGAGTGGGAAGGGAAGGTTGAGAATCACTGCTCTAGACCCAATTGTTACTGAAATATTTTGCTTGAGAAAAATTGTCCTTGGCCCATTTCCTTTGGAGTTATAAAACCGTGAAGAAAACTGAGGTCCTCCATCAGCCAGCTCCCCACCATGACTACCAGCCCCCCCACATCTCCATCGGGCACACAAAACTCAAAATGGTCAACCAGTTTACCTATCTCGGCTGCACCATTTCATCAGATGCAAGGATCGACAATGAGATAGACAACAGACTCGCCAAGGCAAATAGCGCCTTTGGAAGACTACACAAAAGAGTCTGGAAAAACAACCAACTGAAAAACCTCACAAAGATAAGCGTATACAGAGCCGTTGTCATACCCACACTCCTGTTCGGCTCCGAATCATGGGTCATCTACCGGCACCACCTACGGCTCCTAGAACGCTTCCACCAGCGTTGTCTCCGCTCCATCCTCAACATCCATTGGAGCGCTTACACCCCTAACGTCGAAGTACTCGAGATGGCAGAGGTCGACAGCATCGAGTCCACGCTGCTGAAGATCCAGCTGCGCTGGATGGGTCACGTCTCCAGAATGGAGGACCATCGCCTTCCCAAGATCCTGTTATATGGCGAGCTCTCCACTGGCCACCGTGACAGAGGTGCACCAAAGAAAAGGTACAAGGACTGCCTAAAGAAATCTCTTGGTGCCTGCCACATTGACCACCGCCAGTGGGCTGATAACGCCTCAAACCGTGCATCTTGGCGCCTCACAGTTTGGCGGGCAGCAACCTCCTTTGAAGAAGACCGCAGAGCCCACCTCACGAACAAAAGGCAAAGGAGGAAAAACCCAACACCCAACCCCAACCAACCAATTTTCCCTTGCAACCGCTGCAATCGTGTCTGCCTGTCCCGCATCGGACTTGTCAGCCACAAACGAGCCTGCAGCTGACGTGGACTTTTTACCCCCTCCATAAATCTTCGTCCGCGAAGCCAAGCCAAAGAAGAAGAAGAAGATAAAACCGTGCACAATGAGTCAATTAGGGATGATTAAAAGTGGTTGTCAAACCTTTTCTTTCCGCCCACATACCATCTTAAGCAATCCTTTACTAATCACAGAACACCTATGGCATTGGCCCTATGCCATAGGGAATATTTAAAGGAGGTATGTGAGTAGAAAGAAAAAGGTTGAGAACCACTGGAATATTCCTTTCACTCCTACAACAGACGAGCTTTATAAAATTATTGAGATACTGCATGGTAACAGACCCTTCTAGCCTATGACGCTGCATCACCCAAATACACCCATTAACTTTCTGACCCCATACGTCTTTGGAACGTGGGAGGAAGCCGGTGCACCCAAAGGAAACCCACGTGGACACAGGGAAGAACATACAAACTCCTTCCAGGCAGCACCAGATTCAAACCTGGGTCATTGGCGCGGTAATAGCGTTTGAGCTGTTACACTAACCATGCCACCATTTTCTCCCATGCATCCAGCCAATGGCAGAGCAAAGCTTCACCTGTGCCATATTGGAGGCAGTTCTCCACGGGTGAGGTAGGATGGTAAAGCAAACTAAACCATGACACAAGAATTGATGGAATTGTGGAGACCGAGGGAAGTCATCAAAGAATATAGCAGGATACTGACCAGTTGGAAATATGGGAGGAGTAGCAGATGGAGTTTAATTAGACAAGTGTAAGGTGATGCATTTGAGAGGTCAAATACAAGAGTAAATGGCAGAAACTTTGGGATGATTGATGTACAGAGAGAACTTTAGATACCAGCCCATAGTTCCTTGAAAGTGACAACACAAATAGAAACGTGGTTAAAAAGAAGGCAGTGATATCATTGTCTTCATCAGACAGGGCATTGAGTATAAAGTCGGGAAGTAATGCTGCAACTGTATGAAATTGGTTTGGTCACATTCGGAATTGTGATCTTCACACTACATGTAGGGTGTGGAAGGTTTAGAGAGGTTGTAGAAGAGGTCCAGAATGTTGCCGGATGGGAGTGAATACACTCAGCTACAAGGACCGATTAAACAAACTTAAGATGTTTGAGAAGGGACCTGATAGAAGTATATTAAATTATCAGAGGCCTAGTTATAGGATATAGAGTCTCCCAGGATGGAAATGTCAAATGCTAGAGAGCATAGGTGAGAGGTGGAGAAAGTATAAAGGAGATTTTTGAGTCAATTTTTGTTTGTTTAAACACATAGGTGGCTGGAATGAGCTACCAGGAAGCAGGTACAGTACATGGCATTTGGAAAGCATGAACAGGAAGTTAAGGAATGTGGGCCATGTGCAAGCAAGCAAGTTGGCATGGAGTTAGGTTCAAAAGTGTTGAGTGGAAGGGCCTGCTCCTGTCGACGCAATTCCACCCAGACTCCTGCAAGGATTATTTTTCTCCCACTAAGTGAAATTTCCCACTGACTTGCATCAGTGAATACACCACAGGAGAAGGGCTAGACTTTGCATACCAACAGAACTGGAACTGCCCCAACCTCAACATGTCCCAGAGCAGAGCAGCAGACACGTGAACCCTTAATACTCACTCACCAGGGGAATAAGGAGGACCAGGAAGAGGGTTATGGGGAGGTAGAGAGGTGGGGTAAGAGTACAGAAGGGGGGCATGGGAAGAGGAGACAGAACTAGAATGGGAGGGAAAGAGGATGTGGGGGAGGAATGACGGTGAACAAAGAGCATGGAGTTAATCTGAACCGTACCTGATAATCAGGTTCAGCAAATAAGTGAGGAAGAGCAAGGGCATATAGGCCCTTATTTCTCTGGGACCCACATTGCAGGCAAAGACATGGCTCAATGGGCAGAATGGAAAGTTAAATGGACCAGCCCCAGGAGCTTATGTAAAGCAGATAATTTCTAAACACAAAGCGAATACTTCAAAAAGATGCAGTTTACAACTCAACAGCAGCACAAAGACGGCCATTTGGTCAACAGTCCTGGAGACTATTGGCCACAGCACTGCCTGCTCCTTCCAACACAGCCACAATAATTCCCAGGAAAGAAAAGTCCAGGCTACAGCTTAAGGAGGGGAAGCTAAGACTTCATTGCTGTAAAGTGGAGAGAGTTGGGGAGAACTTGAGGTTCTATCAGAGTGGATATTAGTGCAAGGACCATCTTTCAAGAAAGCTTTGAACAGAAGTTGGGAGACACAACAGACCACAGATGCTGGAATCCGGAGGTAAAATACACCTGCTGGCGGAACTCAGCAGGTCAGACGGCATCTGTGGAAGCAGAGGGAGGGTTGATTGTTCAGACAGGGATCCGGCATAAGAATTGGTGCAGGGGTCTGACAGAAACATTCATCGTCCTTCCGCCTCCATAGAAACACGGACCCGCTGAGTTCTTCCAGCAGTTTGTTTCTTGGACAGAAGGTAAACGTGCTGAATTTCATCCTCACCTTAGCGACCATATCAATGAGCTTTTTGTTCTGTCGGACGGAGCTGAGCTTGATCTCACCATTGTGCGGATAACCAGGCTCCACATACAAGGTGTAAACAATATTCGAGGAGCTGCCAGCAACTGAATGCAGAAACTTCAGTTTTCGTTCTTTTTCCAGCCAATCAATGGCATACCTTTAAGCAAGACAGTTAGATATTGTCAGGAGGTTAAAATTGTTCCATGGTCCTACATTAAATAAAATGCTGAATTAGAAATCTGGTCCAGGCTAGATAGACCACTCTAGTTCAGTATGTCCCAGAACAGGATGCCATTCATCCCCTCGTTTCGAGTTTGGCCCCAAGCGCTGTAGAATAACACATCATCCTTTTCCACAGATGTCTAAGATTGCCACAACTTTCCTCCAACCTGGGAAGAGAGAGAACAAAAGAAAATCTCACACTAGTTTCTACTCCTGATGTAAAAATTGGAAGTCCTGGATTTAATCAGCAGGTCAGGCAGCATCTGTGAAGAAACAGTTAATGTTTTAGGTGAAAGAATTTTATAAAACAGACTTACTTTAAGTTGCAGAGAAGTCAGAGGAGTGAAGATTGGACTAGACTGAATCAAGAAGTTATCAACCTCTGCTTAAAATCTACTTAATAACTTGGCCTCCATCTGTGGCAACAAATTCCACAGATTCACCTCTCTCTAGATGAAGAAAGTAATCCCTTAAGCCTGTTCTAACATTCAATGGACCACAACAACAGAAAGTGCTGGAAGAACTCAGCCAGTCAACCAGCACCTGTGAAAAGAGAAAGCAGTTAAAATTTTGTGTCAGGAACCCACAGGTGATTTATATACATTTGGACATACAGCATCATAACAGGCCCTTTCATCCCATGGGCCCATGCCACCCAAATACACCCAATTAATCTACAACATCCCCCTATGATTTGAAGGATGTTAGGAATTCAGAGCACATAGAGGAAACCCACACAGAGACTGGGAGAACGTATAAAGTCCTTACAGTGCTGGATTCGAACCCAGGTCGCTGGTGCTGTAACAACAGAGGACTAACCGCGATGCTAACCGTGCCATTCCTATACTAACTGTACTGCCCATATGTTAAATTCATCAGTCTTGGCTCCATATCCCTTTTTAATCCTATTTAGCAAATTATCTATTGACCTTGGATGGAAATATGTGACAGATTATGTTATATTGTATATAGATATGTTTTAAAGGAGATAAATTGTGCCAGGTTTTTTAGTGTAAGTCACATACAAACAGTTCAAAACAGACCTTATTTAAAATACCAGAGTTCTGCTCAAGTCAGAGAGAGTCCAGGCTCCAGGTGCCTTTGCAAGAACTATTGAAGGATGCCTATAAGGACTTCACAAGTAGGTATTAATTGGACATGCTGTGGAGTAATGGATTATTGTTTTGGAAAACAACAGATGAACAAATTTGGACAGTTAGGTCTGGGGCCACAGTCTGTCTTGAGTGCAGTTAGCTGTTCTAAGAGGGTCATGTGGTTTTCGCTGAGTGAGAGGGAGAGAGAATTCAGTTTTACAGTTCAGCATCAGTGGCTGGGACTGGAACATTGCAAGTTGGCAAGCTTGTGGAAAAACCCCATTTTGAAGACGGGTTGTGAGTTCTTAGTTCACCCTGGTCAAAGCCTTGTGGTCCATACAAGAGAAGATGGCTGGCTGCATAATGTTACCCTTGAAATAAGGGAAACAAAAAGGAACTCTGTGGTGACCTGAAAGAAAGAGGTTATCATCTGGAAAGCCCTGATGGGGCAAGTTTCTTCAGC
The DNA here is from genome assembly GCF_036971445.1 of Narcine bancroftii. Lineage (NCBI taxonomy): Eukaryota > Metazoa > Chordata > Chondrichthyes > Torpediniformes > Narcinidae > Narcine > Narcine bancroftii. The sequence continues at coordinate 79,106,070 of NC_091480.1, read as the reverse complement.
AAGACATTGAAGTGGCTGATCTGAACAAATCAGTTGTGGGTGCCCAACGAGCAACAATTCTCCCTCTGAAAACCAAAAAGAACCTTCCTGAGCGGTAACCATTTACCTTTAAAGCATCAAAGCCTGGTGAAATTCATAAATGTTAAATTCTGTGCACAGTATAAGAATTGCCTGCAAGCAGTGAACTTGGAGGAGTGAGAAGTAAGATTGGACTGTGAATTGAAGAACTATTTTTGAACTTGCATATGTGTGCTTAGAATTAGAAGGGGGTTAAGTTAATACTAATAAGTTAAAAGTTTGATCCTGTTTTCATGTTTAAAGATAATTAAAAGCAACTTTTGTTTAAGTGACCATTTGTTTTGGTGAATTTCTATTGCTCTTGGGTTTTGGGGTCCTCTGGGCTCATAATAAATACAAAATAGATTAATGTCTAATGTTGGTTGGGAAGGACCAGGCAGCACAATCTGGCCACATTTTGCCTGGTCAAATTCCTTGTTTGTTAGGGAAGTATTTATTTTTAAAATACTTTTATTGAGTTTAAATCCTACATGCAAAGTCATCTAATATAACCAACAAGTCATACCATATACATGTCACCAATTAAATATAAATGTAAATTGAAAACCTATTCATATTTATTTAACAATATTTATTTAAAATATTAACTTTTATGTTAAAATTTATTTAACATATCGGCAGTACAGTTAGTGTCGGGGTGGCACGGTTAACATCGTGGTTAGTCCAATGCTGTTACAGCGCCAGTGACCTGGGTTCGAATCCGGCACTGTCTGTAACCATCTATCTCTTTCTCATAAGATATTCAAAAATAGTTCTGTATAGTGTTACGAGCCCAGAAGACCCCAAAACCCAGCAGCAATAGATATTCACCAAGACAAATGGTTACTTAAACAAAAGTTGCTTTTAATTATCTTTAAACATGAAAACAGAATCACACTTTAATTTATCACTATTGACTTAACTAACCTAACAACCCTCTTCTAATTCTAAGCGCACGTGTATGTAATGCAAGTTCAGAAAAGTTCTTTGATTTACAGTCCAATCTCACTTCTCATTCCTCCAAGTTCACTGGTTGCAGGCAATTCTTATACTGTCCATAGAATTTAACATTTATAAAGTTCACCAGGCTTTGGTGCTTGAAAGGTAAATGGTTACTGCTCAGGAAGGTTCTTGTCGATTTTCAGAGAGATTTGTTGTACGAAGGACACCCAGCCACTTCAATGGCTTGCTGAAGAAACTTGCCCCCTCAGGGTTCTCCAGATGATAACCTTTCTTTCAGGTCATCACAGACTGCCTTGTTGTTTCTCCTATTTCAAGTGAAACATTAGATAGCCAGCCCCTCTCCTCTTGCATGAACCACAAGGGCTTTGACCAGGCTGAACTAAGAACTCACAAGCCATCTTCCAATTGGGGCTTTCCACAAGCTTGCCAGCTTGTCCTGTTCCAGTCCCAGCTGCGGTTGCTGATTGTAACTGTATGTGTGTGTGTCTCTCTCTCTCTCTTTCTCTCTCTCTGAGAGAAAGCCTGTTTGACTCTCTCTGCTTGCAAAACCACATGACCCTCTTAGAACAGCAAGTTCCCTTCCAGACAATATGCGGCTCCGACAAGCTCTTTCATCTGCTGCCTTTTTGTAAACAACAATCCATTAGTGAAGTCACTCGGGCTCTCTCCAAAGCTTCTGCAAAGACTGTTGGCCCCGACATGTGTAGCATGGGGCAGAGCTCCAGTATTTTAAATAAGATCTGTTTTCAAGTGTTTGTATGTGACCTACACTAAAACCTGCCACAATTTATCTCCCAAAAACATATCTATATACTCCGTCACAATAGAGAATAAATAAACAACCCCTTATCTGAACAAAGAGTAAATTTTGTCTTATTTAATGATACCTCTGAATGAGGGAAGTATTTCTAACTGGACTGCAGAAGGCCTGAGCAACTCCAACAAATTTCAACACAAAAGGCTGCTAAAAACCCAAAAATAAAAAAGGCTGTAAAGGAGGGGGTCAGAAAACAGTGGTTATTAGTTATAAGGCACTGCTATGTTAGCAGATGCAAGGTGAACATCGTCTGTAGACATGATGGAGAAGGTGGTACACTTGCCTTTATCGGTCAGGGTGTTGAGTTCAGGAGTTGGGGGGTGTCATGTTACAACTGCACAAGATGTCAGTAAGGCCACATTTGTAGGTCGTTCAAAGTTCTTTTTTTATTATTGTCAAGAGCACACACGTGACATCACATACAACCCTGAGATTATTTTTCTTGCAGGCCTTGCAGAATTTTTATTTATCAGTAGTGCAAAAAAACTGTATTCAAGAAAAGATACGTGTACAAAGGAGAGAAATAGAAACAAGGGAGAAATGTAAACAGATCGACTGTGCCATACAAAAAATAAATAAATATTCAGTAACAAATAATGTGCAAAGAGTCCTGAAATGAGTGTCTGATTGAGTTTCTCATTGAGGAGTGTGATGGTGGAGGGTAGTAACTGTTCCTGAACATAGTGGTGAGAGTCTTGTGGCACCTCTACCTGTTTCCTGATGGCATTAATGAGAACAGAGCATGTGCTGGGTGGTGTGGATCCTTGATGATTGCTGCTGCTCTCCGACGGCAGCATTCCCTGTATATTTTCTCGATGGTGGGGAGAGTTTCTACTGGGCTGTGTCCACCACCTTGTGCAGGGCATTCCGTTCAGGTGTATTGGTGCCCCCATACCAGGCCACGATGCAGCAGGTCAGCACACTTTTAAACTATAGCTGGTGGCCAGCTATAGAAAGGATATCATTTAATTAGCAAGGGTTCAATGAAGATTCATGAGGATGTTACTTAGACTGGAGGATTTGAGTTAGAGAGGCTGGATAGGCTAGGATGTTTCCCTGCTGGAGTGTAGGAAGCTGAGGAGTGACCTTACAGAGGAGTATAAAATTTTGAGGGGGACAAATGTGAATAGTCACAATATTTTCACTGGGTAAAGGAGTCAAAAATTAGATGGTATAAATTTAAAGTGAGGGGTGAAATATTTAAAGGGGACCTGAACACAATTTTTTTCTCTATGCTGTTGCGCATATGAAGCTAATTGTCAGAGGAAGAGGCAGGTAAAATCGTGGCATTTAAATGGTACACAAATAGGCCCTTGGTTAAATATAATTTTTTTAACATTTAAAATTTAAAAATTTAAATGATCTTTTTAAAAATTTTAAATTTAAATTATATATTTTTTTTAAATTTCAAAAGGCCATTTTGACCCACAAGCCAATGCTGCCCAATTAACCTACATGCCCAGTACATTTTGAATGGTGAGAGGAAACTGGAAACCCCGGGGAAAACCCACATAGACATGGGGAGAATGTACAAACTCATTACAGAGAGTGCAGGATTCGAACCCCGGCTCTGTAACAGCGTTGCACTAACTGCTACGCTAACTGTGCCACCCTTATGAAAGAGTTAGAGGGACACTGCAAATGGGATCAGATCAGATGCTCAACTTGGTCCTATGGAGAAAGGATCTGGTGTTGGGAGAAATAACTGGAGAAGTTGATCTACGAAACTTCCATTGGGGCATCAACATATTTATATTTTGTGATAAAGAATGCAAACTCACCTGTACTGCAATGACTGAATTTCTGCCCAGAGTTCCGCCTGACTTATGTAAAGCTTGCAGGTTTCAGCTGTAATGTTCGGCAGATCAACAGACTCCATCTTAGACAGGTCAAGAAAGGCACAATTGGTCTAGGGAGGAGGATTGAAAAGAGATGTTGATGAAAACTTTATGTTGAAAAGCAGTCAATGAGATGCAGGAACAGAATTAGGCCATTCGGTCCAAGATTGCCCTGCTATTTCATCATACCTAATTTGTTAGCCTCTTCAACCCTATTCTCTTCCCTTCTCCCCAGAACCATTAATAAATCCTAAGCAAGAATTTACCACCTTAGTCTTAAATACTGGTATATCTGACTTGGTCTCCACTGCAACCTATGGGTGAAGAAATTTCTCATCTGTTTTAAAAGGATGTTTTTGTATTCTGAGGTTGTGTCCTCTGTTCCCAGACTCCCCCACCATAAGAAACATCGTCTCTCTGTCGACTCTCTCTGCACCAATCCCATCCTCACCATCATACCCACAGGCAAAGGTGGGGCTCCTGTGATTTGCCGCACTGACCTCTGTCTGGCTGAAGCCAGATGACACCTCCAAAGAGGGGAAGGAGTTATTCACTTTATTACTTCCTTCAATCAATTAATAAATATGAGACCGGCTGAGATCCTCCAGCATTTACTGTGGTTTTACGATGTCACAAGAAGGGGCTGGTGACTTAAAATGTAGGAAAAACGGCAGTGCTGAAATGGCTGCGCTGCCGCTGGTACAGAACCGCAGAGAGCGGAGACACAGTCCTCCCACAGGGTCCAACCACCCAGTGCGACTGCTGTCAGATCCATACAGGCTTTGAATGGCCTTTTAAAGGAGCCGTCGGTGGTTTTATTTAAAATCCCATGACCAAGGGGTCTACACCCAAGATGGCAGTGCCAATGATTGGAAGTGGCCAAGAGGGTTGCAGACTCCAGGGAAGCAGAGGACTGACGCTGACCCCTGTTTGAGAAGGAGAAGCAGAGGAGATGACCCACGGGACGGTGACCATGGTGGTGGACCAGTGAAGGGCTCTGTGGCTGAAAGACCGACGTATATGGCAGGCTGCTAAGTGACTCAAGGCAAGGAACCCATGGAGGCTGTGGGCTGCTTTAAACTGTGGTTAAGGGACTTGCGTTAGGCTGCGAACTGCTGGAGACTGGGTAGAAACTGGCTGAAGCGGTACCAGGATGCGAGAGGGTGCCAAGAGCGCTAAAGGATTCCTGATCATGTCGGAGGCTTGGATCAGACTCTGTGTGGCTGTGGTGGCTGCAGGAAGCAAATCTACAGACACTCAGTGACTCTGAAGGGACTCTCTTTTGCTTCTCTTTCTCTGACTGTAAGAGGTGCTTTAGGCATTTTCTGCCAATGGCAAATCAGTTTGCCTTCCAGCAGACAAAAGCAATTTCGCATAATAGGACACTTTTATTACATGACAATTGAATCTTGAAGGAACGTAGACATTTCTTGCAGATGATGGTGAATCTCTGGAATTCTCTCTCACAGTGGCTGGTGAAAGCTACATCGTTAGAAGTAGAAGAGGATAAATCTAGGAACAGAGGGTCCAAAGAAATGGCAAAAACCCAGAAATCCTAGAGGAACTCAGCAGGTCTCGCAGCGTCCATGGGAGGTAAAGATATACAGGTATACACCGCTTTACGAAACTAGAGCATTCCTATGAAACCTTTCGTAAGCCAAAATGGCATAAAGCAAAGACATGACAATAAAATGAATCTTGAATCTTGGAACCCATTCAAAACTTTTTGTAAAAGCAAACACAGATTTCTTCGTAAAAGCGAATTTTCGTAAAGAGAGTATTCGTAAATGGGGTATACCTGTATTACTGACGTTTTAGGCCTTAGCCCTTCTTCAAGGCATGAGTAAGAAGCAGGAAGGGACATGAATTAAAAGGCTGCGAAGGGAAGAATGAGCAGGGTGACGAGTGCAGATCAAAAGACAATGGGTGTTGATTGGATATGGATGGGACACAGGAGAGGAAAGGCCATAAGATATAGGAGCAGAAGTAGGCCATTTGGCCTGGGCAACATTCATGGCAAAGACGAGGTCAGCATAGTTCAGCCATGATCATGTCAATGCTGGGCCTGACATTATGCTGCTACTTTTGTACAGGCTCAAGAGTTACACAGCATGGAAACAGGCCCTGAGCCCAACTTCTCCATGCCGACAAGGATGCTTACCCAAGCTTATCCCATTTACCTGCATTTAGTTCATATCCCCTCAAGCTATTCTTTTACCTAAAGATCTTTTAAGAGCGGTATGGTTGGTACCAGAGATTGGATCCGGACCTGGGTTTGAGTCCCACATTGTCTGTAAAGAGTTTGTATGTTCTCTTCGTGTCTGTGTAGGTTTTCTCCAGGGGCTCCGGTTTCCTCCCACCATTCAAAGCGTACCGGGTTGTAGGTTAATGGGGTATAAATTGGGTGGCAAGATCTCATGGGGCAAAATGGCCTGTTACCGTGCTCTATGTCTAAATTTAAAAATTACCTGCCCCTATCACCTTGTTTTTTATATCCATTTCTCCACCTTCTGTGGGGGAAAAACTGCCCCTCAGATCTCCTTTAAATCTGTTCCCTCTCATCATATGCCTCTCAGAATCTAGTCTGCTTACCTGGGAAAAAGACAGAATATCTACTTCTATTTATACTATCTATTTTATAAACGTCTATAAATTCACCCCTTAGCCTCCTATGCTATGCTTTGGAGAAGACAGCCCCAGTCTATCCAAACCCTTCTAATGTAGTCCCTCAAATTTAGTCGCATTCTTAGGAATCATTCTGGAATGCTCTCTAGTCCTTAATTGAGGAAGGATGTACTGGTTTTTGAGGCAGTGCAAAGAAGTTAGCCTTTAAGGAGCGACCGTTATCGCTAGAATTCAGAAAAATGAGAGAGGATTTTCTAGAAACATATAAAATTATGAAAGGCATGGATAAGATAGAGGCAAGTTGTTTCCATGTAGGTGAGACTAGAACGAGGGGACATCGCCTCAAGAGTCAGGGTAGTAGATTTAGGACAGAGATGAGGAGGAACTGCTTATCTCAGAGGGTGCTGAATCCATGGAATTCTCTGCCCATTGAAGCAGTGAAGACTACCTCAATAAATAGATTTAAGACAAGGTTGGATAGATTTTTACATAGTTGGGGAATTAATAGATATGGGTAAAGGCGTGAGACAAGCCTATCATCAGATCAGCCATAATCTTAATTGAATGGTGGAGCAGGCTCGATGGGCCAGATGGCCAACTCCTACTCCTATATCTTATGTTCTTCATATCCTTCCTATAGTAAGACAACTAGAACTGCATGCAATATTTCAAGTGCGGCTGAACCAACAACTTGTACAACATGTCGCATAACAAATTCCTCTACCCAATTCCTCAGCACACCATAGGCCTTTTTCATCAATGTCACCACTTTCAAGGAACTATGTACTTGTACCCAAGGTCTTTCTGTTCAGGGCCTTGTCATTCATGGTGTACATCCTGCCCTAACTGAACTTCCCAAAATGCATAACTTTGCACTTGTTCAAGTTTCATTTCATCCACTGTTCCTTTGCACACTTATCGGGTGCAGGGCTCACAGGAAAAGTGCACACACAAAATCAAACTCCAACACAAGTTGAGAAAGGGGCTGGAAGAAATATCAGTCCTCTGCCCTAAAGTTTAGATCCTCTCCAATCAATTGCTGTGGCTACATTGTGGTCTTTAGTTACTCAAACCTGCATCTTGAACGTCAAGATCAGAAGCACAATTTGCACCTTCTCTCCAGGACTCACACATATAAATATAATTCCTGGTAATTCAGTGGCACTGGGTCTACATCCTGGAACTGCCTGGCCAACAGCACTTTGGATGTACCTTCAGTTCACCAGTTGTTCAAATTGTTGCTCACCCTTGGACTCCTGTGGGCAATAAACAGCCTACATCCCATCAGTAAGCAATAAAAATAAAACCTCTCACTTATCGTAGTTGGTTACTGCATTGGAAACTCTGGCACAGAGATGCAAACTCCAGATGGTACAGGGTCCAATTTATACTTAGAAGCAGATGGCCTGCAGAAAGTTAGTTCAAACAGCAACAAATATGCAGAAAGAAAAGTAATCTGGGCACCTTCAGATGTGCAGTTCCACTGTCAGTCCAGTTTACTGTGAGCACAAGTGGAGCGAGCTTGGTCAGTGGGATCAACCTCTGGGGATTAAGCTGAAGAGTCACTTGATCTTCACACACTTCCAGGACTTTCAGACCTGACTGCATCTCCAGAATTTCGTGGAGCTGTGAGTATGTGTGGAAATCACAAGGGCGTACGCTTAAGTATAAAGGAAAAACAACAGAATTAGTCATGAGAGAATAGTTATTGTGAGGCCAAATGGTGACTAGACAAGTCAAGACTTAGGCTGGTATGCTGCAAATTAGTTGAAGAGTGACCACCCCTGCATTCCCATGTCAGTAATTTTCCTCATTTACACTAACCTTAAGAAATATATCTCCCATAGCACCAATCCCAGTCAGAATGGTGAGGATATGCTAAATACCCTTGGAGGTGGGGCTGGGATTTTGGTAGTATTTTAAAGAACTCATGAGATAGAGAATGAACAAAAGTGCTGGAGAAACTCAGCAGGTCACGCAGTATCCATGGAAAGCAAATAGGCAGTTGACGTTTCGGGCCTGGGGCCCGTCAATTGGGCAGATGACTGAAGAAGGTGGTGGTGGTGAGCAGTAATATTGTAGGTGATAGGTGGAGACAGGTGGGAGGGAGAAAGGAAAGGAGCAGAGATGACGGCAAGGGGAGCAGAGGCTTGAGAAAGATGTTCTGATAGGTGGTGCACAGGAGGGGAAAGAGGAAGAATGAAGTCACAAGAATGATGGAAAGCAGGGGGTGGGGAAGAGAACTAAAGAGAAAGGGGAAGAGAACTAAAGAGAAATTGGAGCAGTGGACGTTGATGCCATCTGGTTGGAGACTGCCCAGACATAATATAAGGTGTTGTTCCTCCAATTTACATGTGCCAGTACGAGACCATGGAAAGGCATGTCAGTGTGAGAATGGGATATGGAAATGAAGTTGCAGACTACTGGGAGATCCTAGCAGCTCTCCTAGATGTAGATAGGGAATTGGCACAGGAGGAGTTGAGGCCAGAGACAGAGCATTCTTGATCATATTGGTTGGCAGGCGAGGCTCGAGGGGTGAAGTGGCTGACTTTGGCTCCTAATTTCTTGAGTTTTTAAAACTGGGATTGATATTATATGTATTGAGCAAATTGGAAAACTGGACCCAAATTGGAACCATAGAACATTATAGCACAGAAACAGGCCCTTTGCCCCTCTATCTGTGTAAAACTTTTTTTCTTTCTAGTTCCACTAACCTGCACCCAGTCCTTAGCCCTCCATACCCAATCCTTAGCCCTCCATACCTCTCCCATCCATGTATCGGTCCACATTCTTCTTAAATGTTAAAACTGAGCCTGCATTCACTACTTCAGCTGGAAGCTCGTTCCACACTTTCACCACTCTTTGTGAAGAAGTTCGCCCTAATATTCTCCTTAAACTTTTCCCCTTTCACCCATAACCCATGTCATTTAGTTTGTATCTCACCTACCCTCAGTGGAAAAAGCTTACCTACATTGACTCTGTCTACACCACTCATAATTTTAAATACCTCTATCAAATCTCCTATCATTCTTCTATGTTCCAGGAAAAGTCCTAACCTATTTAACCCTGTAACTCAGTTCCTGAAGTCCGGGGAAACATCCCAGTAAATCTTCTCTGCACTCTTTCAATCTTATTGATTTATTTCTTGTAGTGAGGTGACCAAAACTGCACACAATACTCCAAATTTGGCCTCACCAACGTCTTATACAACTTTACCATAACATGCCAATTCCTATACTCAATACTTTGATTATGCCAAAATCTTTATTTAAAACCCTATCTACCTGCAACATCACTTTGAAGGAACTACACATCTATATTCCCAGATCTCTCTGTTCTACCACACTCCTCAGCGCCCTACCATTTACCATGTCCTTTCTAGGTTTGTCCTAGAAATGCAACACCTCACACTTGTCTGCATTAAATTGTCTAATAGATGTCAAATACAGAAAATGCTAGAAATACTGGGGACAGGTCCCACATGTGGGAAGAGTGACAGACATAATGCAGTCAAACCTGCTGAATATTTACTGGATTTTAAGATGCAAACTATGGCAAAGGTGGTATGCTTTGGATCTTGGCCAGTTCCTTTACACCACCACAATTTGCTCTTGTCATCACTCCGATACGAGTTAATCTTGGTTTCATCTGTCCACAAGACCTTTTTCCAAAATTTTGCAGGCTCTTTTAAATACTCTTGGTAATCAGTAATATGGCCATCCTTTCAGTGGCTTACTAGTGTTTTGCATCTTGCAGTGTAGCCTCTGTATTTCTGTTCATTAAGTCTTCTGCAGACAGAGGTCATTGAGCCATCCACACCTGCCTCCTGAAGAGTGTTTCTGATCTCTGGACGGTTCCGGCCGGGTGCCTTTCAGTGATGGACCGATTCGTGTGGGCAAATGGCCTGCTGGAGATGAACGAGACCCTGGTGATCCAGCAGCGCGGAATCCGACTGTACGATGGCGACGAAAAGGTCAGACGAGTGGGGCGGTGTTGTCTGGGCCCAGTCGTTCCGAGGGAACCAGGCCCCACGCGGAATTGGGCCTGGTCTTGGCTTCAGATTTCAATTCTTAAAATATTAACCTCAACATATTTGATTAAATCTACTTTTTTTTTTAACCTATTAAGGAGACTATAATAAAGACAATGTTATTAATCAAAAAAAAAAAGTGTTTCTGATCTGTTGTACACACATTTGGGGATTTTCCTTCATTATGATGAGAATTCTTCTGTCAGCAGTAGTGGAGGTCTTCCTTGCAATACCAGCCCCTTTGTGATTACTGAGCTCACAAGTATTTTTTTTTCCTTAATGTACCCAAACAGTTGATTTTGGTAACCCTAAGATTTGGGCAATGCCTCTTACTGTTTTATTCTTGTTTTTCGGCCTCATAATGGCTTCCTTGACTTTCATTGGCACAACTCTGGTCCTCATGTTGAAAAATGGCAACTACTGACTCCAAAGGTGATCAAAAGCTTAGAATCAAACCTAGCTCTCTTATATGGGATCTATACTGCAAGGATGGGTTACATCTAAATCCCAGAGGTACCAGTATCCTGGCAGGTGCATTTGCTAGGGCTTTAAACTAGTAAGGTGGGGGACAAGGGTTCATGTCAGGGAGGATAACAAGAACAGAGTCATCAGGCAAAGAAAAAAGGCTGTTTCACACAATCTGGAGGTGGAACAGCGGCAGGTAATAAATAGTGGCCATAGTAACAATTGTAGAGAGGGTGAGAGGCAGAAAGTTAAAGGTGGAAGATCTCTGAGATGCATTTATTTCAATGCAAGGAGTGTGGTAAACAAGGTGGATGAACTAATGGTGTGGATTGACACGTGGCGTTATGATGTGATAGGAATGGTTGAAGGAAGGTTATGACTGGCAGTTAAATATTCCAGGATTTTGCTGCTTTAGACGTGACAGAATTGGTGGAGTACGAGAGGGAGGTGTGGCGTTGCTCGTCGGGGAAGATATTAAAGCGGTGCTGAGGCAAGATAGACTGGAGGACTTGTCGCGCGAGGCTCTGTGGGTTGAACTAAAAAATAAGAAAGGTGAAGCTACAAATATAGGGGTATATTATAGGCCACCAAAAGAGGATAGGGAACTGGAAGAGCGAATGTGCAGGGAAATAACTGAGATGTGTAGTAGAAACAGGGTTGTGATAGTTGGGGATTTCAATTTTCCTAACATTGATTGGGAAACACAATCAGTGAGCGGCAGGATGGCTTAGTCCTTGTACAATGTGTGCAGGATTGCTTTTTACAGCAGTATGTTGAAGTGCCTACCAGAAGGGAGGCAGTGCTAGATCTATTGTTAGGGAACGGAATAGGGCAGGTGATGGAAGTGTGCGTTGGTGAGAACTTTGGATCCAGCGATCATGGGTCCATTAGCTTCAACTTAAATACGGAAATTTACGGAAAGAGATAAGTCAGGTCCGAGGTTGAAGGTCTTCGAATGGGGGAAGGCTAGATTTTAAGAAATGAAAAGGGATTTGCAGAAAATTATATGGGCTGATCTTTTTTCTGGAAAGGATGTAGAGGAAATTTGGAGGGTATTTAAAGGAGAGATATTGAGAGTACAGGATCTTTACGTGCCAGTCAGATCGAAAGGCCAAAAGTTCAAGGGAACCGTGGTTTTCTGGAAAAATTAGGAAGTCGGTTCGGGATAAAGGGGGGGGGGGGGGGGGGTGGAGAAATTAACTAAATTTAAGAAGCAAAAAATAATAAGATGTATGATTATTGCACAGATTGCAGAAAAAAACCTGAAGAAGAAAATTAGAAAGGCAAAAAGAAGGTATGAGGTGTCAATAGCTGAAAAGGTAAAAGTGAATCCAAAGGGTTTTTACAGATATGTGAATAGTAAAAGGAGGGTTAAGGATAGAATAGGACCACTGGAAAATGGGAGCGGTGAACTGTGCGAGGAACCGTATCAGATAGGAGAGATATTAAACGATTTTTTCTCATCTGTGTTCATGAAGGAAAAGGTAATTGGACTATGTGAGATAAGAGAGGCAAATGGCTTAGTTATGGAAAAGATAGGGATTAGTAAAGAGAGGGTTTTGGAGCTTCTAGGATCAGTAAAAGTGGATGTCTCCTGGTCCTGATGGGATTTTCCCCAGAACGTTAAGGGAGGTCAGGGAGCAAATAGAAGAGGCACTGTCGCTAATGTAGTTCTGTTGTTTAAAAAAGGCACAAGATGTCAGCCAAGTAATTATAGGCCTGAAAGCTTGACTTCAGTGGTAGGGAAAGTTATGGAGGGTATTCTTAGAGATGGTGTGTATGAATATCTAGATAAGCAGGGATTGATCAGGAACACCCAGCATGGGTTTGTGAAGGGGAAGTCATGTTTGACCAACCTGGCTGAGTTTTTCGAAGAAGTGACAAGGTGAATGAAGGTAGGGCAGTTGATGTAGTCTATCTGGATTTTAGCAAAGCTTTTGATAATGTTCCACATGAAAGGTTAGTAAGGAAGGTTCAGTCACTAGGGATTAATAGAGAAATAGTAAGATGGGTCCAAAGGTGGCTGGAGGAGAGACAGCAGAGGGTCATGGTGGACAACTGTCTGTCGGGATGGAAGCCTGTGACAAGCAGAGTACCTCAAGGATCGGTGCTAGGTCCCCTGTTGTTCATAATTTATATTAATGATTTGGATGATGGGGTGGTTAACTGGGTAAGTAAATACGCAGATGATATGAAAATAGGGGGAGAGGTGGATAGCGAGGAAGGTTTTCAGGGATTACAGAGGGATTTGGTTTGTCTGGAGAGCTGGGCTGAAAGATGGCAGATGGAATTTAATATAGAGAAGTGTGAGGTGATTCATTTCGGTAAAAATAATCGAAATAGAACATATGTAGTAAAAGGGAGGATATTGGGGAATGCACAAGTACAAAGAGATCTTGGAGTTATGGTGCAAGGTTCCTTGAAGGTGGATTCTCATGTTGACAGAGTGGTTAAGAAGGCATTTGGTATGTTGGCCTTCATAAATCATAGCAGAGAAGCGTTGGTGAGGCCAAGTTTGGAGTATTGTGTTCAGTTCTGGCCTCCAAATTATAGGAAGGATATAGATAAGTTGGAAAGGGTGCAGAGAAGATTTACAAGGATGTTGCCTGGCTTAAAATACCTAGAGTACAGAGAAAGATTGAAGAGGTTAGGACTTTATTCCTTGGAACATAGACGGTTGAGAGGGGATTTGATAGAGGTGTTTAAAATTATGAAGGGAATAGATAGACTAGATGCAAGTTGACTCTTCCCCCTAAGAGCAGGGGAGATTGAAACAAGAGGACACAAGTTGAGGGTAAGGGGGCAAAATTTTAGGAGAAACATTAGAGGTTGCTTCTTCACTCAGAGAGTGGTGGCTGAATGGAATAATCTTCCAGAGGAAATAGTTGAGGCAGAGTCAATTCTTTTATTTAAGAGGAGGCTGGATATATACATCGATAAGAGGGGGTGAGAGGGTTATGGGTGGAGAATAGGTGGGGGGAGCTGGCGGAGTTGTTTGAGTAAACTGGCGTGGACTTGTAGGGCTGAGATGGCCTGTTTCCATGCCATAAACTGTTATATGATTATATACCTGCACCAATGAAGCAATTAAACGTACCTGAGTACTCAAACACCCATGAAGCCAAATATCCCAAACATTATGGTGCCCTGAAATGAAGGGACGATGTATATAAAGTGCTGTAATTTCTACATGGTCAAACCAAAATGTGCACAAATAACATTGATAAAATCTGGAATGTGCACTTTAATTATATGTGAATTGTTTGATTACAAATTTGAAACTGTGGAGCACAGGGGCAAATAAAGGAAATAAATGTCTTTGTCCCAAACATAATGGAGGGCACTGTACCTTTCTTTATCAGCTGCAAAACAGTTTTCTCAAAAGCCTCGGTGGTTGGCAATGTTAACCACTATTAGAATTATCTTGAATTACTGGTCACCGTGACTACAGGAAGTGCTTCATGGTGTGATTGGCTATTCTTGGGGAACAATGCCATTGCCCAAAGCCCATCAGTACTTTGTGCACAGTACACAGTTAAGCCTATAATAATTTATCATCTTATATAGGGCATCTCACCTGTAGTTGAAGACAACTCCCTGAGCCAACAGCTGGACTTCTTGCTGTGCCTGTTGCATCAAAGCTTGACACTTCTTTAGAGACTGGGAGCATTCCAGAATGCTTCGCTCAATCTCCTTGGATAATCCAAGTTTCTGCTCCTAGATAACAAGTTAACAAGCAGATTCAAAAATACAGTTGAGAACATATTCAAAGGTACTTTATCCCCAATCTTACACAGCTCAGAGGTGCAGCTAGTAATAATCTAGTACCTCCCAGGTTCTGACTGCGGACCCTCTCTCTGTCACTTCTGGGTGCTCCAGTTAACTCCCACATTAGTCAGATAATGGCAAACTGTCTTGTGTTTAGCTGTGAGGTAGAATCTGGTTGGTGATAATGGGAATGCGATTAATGTAAATAGGTGGTTGATGGTTAACAGGAAGCATTGGCTGATTGGCAGGGGACAGAATTGGAATACAGGGATCATATTCTGATTGGCTGTCAGTTGCTAGTGGTGTTCCACAGGTCCGCTTCTTTTTATGCTGTTTATCACTGATTTAGATGATAGAATGAATGGTTTTGTGGCCAAGTTTGCAGATGATACGAAGGTAGGTAGAGGAGCAGTTAGTGTTGAGGAAACGGGGAAGCTGCAGAAAGACCAGGAGAATGGGCAGAGAAGTAGCAAATGATATACATTGTCGGAAAGTTTACAGTCATGCATTTTGGTAGAAAAAGTAAATGGGAAGACAATTTATATATGCAGATAAATTTAAAATTCTCAGATGCAAAGGGACCTGGGAGTCCTCAAGCAGGATACTCTGAAGGTAAACTTGCAAGTTGAGTCGATGGTGAAGAAGGCAAATGCAATGCTGGCATTCATTCAAGAGGAATAGAATATAAGAGCAGGGATGTGATGGTGAGGCTGTATAAGGCACTGGTGAGAACTCACTTGGAGTATTGTAAGTAGTTTTGGCTCCTAATTTAAGAAAGGATGTGCTGATGTCAGAGAGGGTTCAAAGGAGGTTCACAAGGATGATCCAGGAATTAAAGGGTTATCATAGGGGAAGTGTTTAACAGCTCTGGGCCTGTACTTGTTAGAATTTAGGAGAATGAGGGGAGATCTTGTTGAAACATTTTGAATGATGAAAGGCATGGAAGGACTAGATGCAGAAAGGTTATGTCTCGTGGTGGGAGAGTCTGGGACAAGAGAGCACAACTTCAAGTTTGAAGGGTGTCTGCTTAGAATAGAAATGCAGAGAAATTTCTTTAGCTCGAGAGTGGTAAATCTGTGGAATTTGATGCCACAGTCAGTTGAGGAGGCCATGTCATTGAATGTATTTAAGGCAGAGGTTGATTAGTCAGGGCATCAAAGGTTATGGGGAGAAGGCTGGGCAGTGGGACTGAATAGGAAAATGGTAGGACAGACTTGATGGGCTGAATGGCCTATTTTTTGCTGCTATGTCTCATGGACTCGGTGGGCTGAAGGGCCAGTGTCTGTTCTGCACCAGTCTGACTCTGTATAGACTAGAGCAAGATCCACCATGATCCAAAGAATAAGAGAGGAGCATATGGTGATAATCGCCAACGGGTTGCTGTGAAGTAGCAAGCAACCCAGAGCGTGAGATTCAATCTTTTATAATCCCTGAATTATGCTAAACTGACGTCAATATAAAACACTACACAAAATTAACACCAAAACTGATGGAACATAACCCAACTGGTCAATGTCATGGAAATTGACAGATATTAAACACAATCTGCTGGAAGTCGAGTAGCATCAGTGAGAGAAAAAGGATGGTTGAAGTTTCGGGCCAGAACCCTTCATTGCCTCCCGTGTCTCTAACTTGGCAGTCATGACTGTTGCAAACGTCTACAGACATACCTCTTTAAGCTTTAACCTCTTCTGTTGAGCAGCCTCTTCAAGCTGTTGTTTCTATTTAAAGAAAGATTATGAAATCAATGAATAGTTTTTTGGAAGCTGGACACGAGTCAGAAACCGAACTGGGCAGGTGTTTCTCAGCATGGCTACGTTGGTTGCCAATTTCTGAGCAAATGCACCGTCTTTTTCCAGCACTTACTAGTGGCAACGTTTACACATTGTATCAGAAGGCTGTGATTTGAAGGCCCAAAATTGAACAGCCTCCAAACTGTGACTGATACCTTCCAGGGCTCTGGACCCTCAGCCTGGCAAAGCCTCAACATTAAATGCCCCATCCCTCCTACACCTTAGCCTTTTCTTTCTCTGCAAACTCTATCTGAATTAAATGCTTCTCAATTCTGACCTCTCATGCACTGGTGGTTCTGCCTGGAGCCCAAACTTGCACTTCTCTACTTGGGATAGGTCCCTAAAACTCACATTTTCATCAGGCTCTCCTAGTTTTTCTGTGCCAAACGTTATTACCCATTCCAGAATCTTCTGGAATAGTTTATTTTTAAAGCTCAAGACAAACAGAAGTTATTGCAATAGCAAAAAGTAATCTGACCTTCCATGATGCCATCAAGGGAAAGGAACATAACACAGAGGGTGGTTCTTTGCATGATCTGAGGACATCTCAAAACAGCTTGCACCAATGAGATACGTTTTTTTTTTTAAAAATGAAGCAACTGCAATAATCCAAGAAGAGTTTCCAACCAAACTTTTACAAGTAGCACATCCGCCTGATTCTATTATTTCAAATTGAAGCTGGCAAGGGTCCAAATAGAGTAGAGGGAATGTCTTTGAAGTAGTGATGTGGGAATGTTTATGTCCGACTGATATTTAATTTAGAAAGATGGAACGTCTCAGTGCTCTCTCTTTCATGATGTGACATTCTCTCTGTGCTGCACCCAGAACATCAATTTGTGTGTTATGTTCTAGTCTCCAGAAATGGGAACTTGAAGTCAGATTTAGAGGCAACACAGTGAACCACGTGGAACTGCAAAAACCCGCAGCACCTGTACAATCAGCATCCAATTACCTTTGCTTTGTATAACTGGACAGCATTCCTCAGAGTCTGCTGCTTGGCCTCCAGAGCTTGGAATTTCTCCATGATTGCGGACATGTTTTGCAGTTCCTCTTCCTGCACCTGGCATTCTGATTTCAAGCTTTTCCACCTCTGCCTTATTTTGTTGATTTTCAACTCTAAGGAAATGAAGTCACTTTATAAATGCACCAGCTTTTAAAGGGTCTAATGCCAAAAATGCAGAATGCCCTCTCCATCAGGTGGGCCTCACATCAGGTCACGTGATAATTCACACTTGGCAGTTGAAGTAAGTTCTAGAACCTTGACTGGAACCCCAAAGGTGGACTCCCAGAGACATTTCCTTGCCCCTTCAACCCCAGAATTCCTTAGACATGAAACTCACGGATATCCTCCTGCTGGGTTACTTCTTGAATTGCATTGACGTCACTGTTTTTCACCAGATCCAACAACAAAGCACACTGTTTCATCTGCCGAAACATCATCTTCTGTTTCCTCCGAAAACCCTAAAACACCAAAGATTGTGGGCCATATTAGTTATTTTTTAAAAAATTGCATCTGTGTTGATTAATGAGCAATGCTGACAAAGAAGCTGGAGTAAAAACAGGCAAAACCCTCCCCAGCATCGAGAACATCTACAGGGAATATTGATGTTGTAGAGCAGCAGCAATCATCAAGGATCCACACCACCCAGCACATGCCCTGTTCTCGCTGCTGCCATCAGGAAAGAGGTATAAGTGCCACAAATCCGCACTACCAGGTTCAAGGACAGCTGCTACCCCTCCACCATCAGAGTCCTCAACGACAAACTCAATCAGAGTACACTACTTCCCATTGCATTACAACATCCTCTCAGAAAGAGTGCATATGCATGTAAAGCCTTTGTCTCCTCTGACTTTATTGCTGACCAAGAAAGAATCTTGTCTATGTGGGCCCTTGCGATTTTATGTTTATTGCCATAATGATGTTGCAATAATTCTTTTGCCCTTTTAAAACCTTGTTCTAGATTCATATATTGGCAAGTTTTGACTAACTCCTTCACCTGTCCTCCAGTATACTGCTCCAAGTAATAAAGACGATCTTTAGCGTTTTTAGTATCACTTTCAATGTGATGTTCAAAAGTCAGACAAAGTGAGAGGAAACTTCCAGGCAAACCTCCAAGCAAAGCTCGAGGATGCAAACTGTCTCACGGACACGTCTCCTGAAACCCTCTGGGATCAGCTGAAAATGGCCATACTGCAATCCAATGAAGAGGTACTGGGCTTCTCCTCCAGGAAAAACAAGGACTGGTTTGACGAAAACAACCAGGAAATCCAGGAGCTGCTGGCAAAGAAGCGAGCTGCCCACCAGGGTCACCTTGCAAAGCCTTCCTGGCCAGAGAAAAAAATGAGCCTTCCGTCTCGCATGCAGCCATCTTCAGCGCAAACTCCGGGAGATCCAAAATGAGTGGTAGACTAGCCTTACAAACGAACCCAGCTTAGCGCTGACATTGGCGACTTCAGGGGTTTTTATGAGACACTAAGGCTGTGTACGGCCCCTCGCCCTTTGCGCAGCTCAGACGGCGAAGTCCTTCTCAGCGACAAGATCTCCATCCTCAATCATTGGGTCTGAGAGAATAACCACTACTGTACAATACATGGTGTTGTAATCTGCAGTCAAATTGTACAGTCATTTTTTTTTTTAATCCTTAATTTTTAGGGGTACACAGGAACCTATAAAAATGCCCAAGGGGTACAGAGGAACAAAAAGGCTGGGAACCCCTGCTCTAAAGCCTATATTTTTTTCCAACCACTGTTGTTGTGCAGAGACAGTAGCCAAGTCTGCTTGCGTCTTCGCATGCATAGATGATATGCTTGAAGCACACAAAGTTGTACTTGCACTAGATGCCTTTGAAGATCTTTCTGCACTTATAGCCTTGGAAATACCATCATCAGGATTCACATCTGAATTTCAGATACTGCTGATTGAGTCTCTATCTTCTGGTACAGCATCAATGGGACTTTGCAACATACCTTCATCTGTTCCAGTTCCACTAACCGTTAAGCCAGTTATTGAGGCCTGCAATGCCTTGACAGAGTCTTCTTCTTGCTTGCGAGTTGAAGCCGCTTCTTCTTTGGCTACTGGCTCCAACCTCCTGTTAAACATTGTTGGTCTGCCTTGCTGGCTCAACTCACAATCAAACAGTTCTTTGAAAGGATCTGTTTGCTCGAGGTCTTTAGCCTGACGAGACTTCTTATCCATCTTGGGTTCTTCACACTGCAACCTGGCCTCTGCCCTGGCTTCTCTGATTCCTGCTGGAATTTTGTATCTTACTTGGTCCCTTTATTTGTGGTTCTGCACACAAGCTTTCTTATCTTAAATGTTTATGTTTACAAGAACACCTTCCGGGCTTCCTGCCAATTCTGCTACCAGAGCTGTGGCTTATCTTTATCAAGGACGCTGGCTGTCTGGCCAGTCTTTGGCTCAATTTCAAACGGTGCAATTCACAGACAGGTTCTCTCACTTCTGGAATATTGTATTGTTACAGCGTGGATATCTCTTGGCTTTAAATCATGTTGTTAATGCTTTTAGACAAATTTTACGATCCTTCCTTCCAAACAAAGTTCACAATTAAACTTTTCTTTGAATCAAAATATAGACGACACTTTCCTTATTTTAATATATCCTAATTTCAGAGCACCATCTTCCAATGAGCTGCGATATCCCAAATTTTGATGTTTAATCCAATAAATCAAACTTTGTGGCTGTTATTTTATACAGTTTTAATTTGTTGATAGAACTGATAAACATTTTGCATAGCTTTGCCACAAGACTTTCATAACAATGAATAACAAAGTATTTACTGAATAAAGATACAAAGAGAAATATAGAGATACAAAAGGTATTTCAAGATACAAAAGCTTAAAGAGATACAAAATTTCTCATGCTTAATCTCGTGTGTAGAATGACATAGCAAGCTGTTATCCTGGACAGATATGATATATTACATCATAGTCATTATGGCAACAGTACAAATAATAGTTTTCTTAAAGAGACAGGCACAAAACTAACTAAGAATCAAAAACACAAGGTTTTAACCTTTACACTTATCTGTGCACTATTGATTCTTTTTCTCTCTCTGTATTTGTACATTCATTATCTGTTTACAGTTCTTTGTTTGTTTATATGTATATCCAGTTTACAGTTTCCTTTTTGTACTATCAATAAGTGATCATTCTGCTACACTTGCAGAGAAAAGAATCTCAGGGTTGTATGTGATGTTATGCATGCACTCTGACAATAAATCTAAGTTCATAATGTTTTACCAGAAAAGCCAATGCCGCCAATACAGCACCCCTCCCTGTACCAGTCAAGTCGCACATCACCCCTCATTTTCATAGCCCTGCCTTCCATCCCTGCAAAAGCCTCATGATTTGCCATCTTTGTTGTTCATTTTCTCTCAATCCTCCCCCCGGTTATATTTGTTTCAAGACTCTTAATGCTAACTTCTAGTTCTGATGAGTGGCCAACAGCTTCCATTGCATAACCTTTCCAGAATTTTCTGTTCTTTCAGCTGTGGGACGAAATGGTTAAATCCTGAGGTGATGGTGCTTCCAAATTTAAGCAGTTTACAAAAGTCAAATGATCAGCAAGGGGTAGAACGGGCTGGCTTTCATTGAGGGGGCTGCCATCTGTGAAGGTGCATTTGCCTCAGGAAAGAGAAGTTTCAATGACTCTCTTCCCCACCTCTCCTATTTAATGCCTTCCTCTTGCTTGGAGCCCAGGTACCATCTTGCCCAAGTCAATGTCTCTCATGCCAAAAGAGAATCAATCAGGTTCTCACCCAGAGAAAGGGGTACTGTGGGTACAGAGTACAAGAAGGGTCTCAAACATTTCATGTGTTCTTCCCAGTTAGGATCATCAGCTAGCTAAATTTCCCACGTCTATCCCAGAGGACAACTTTGTCACCATAACCACAGACATATCTGGAATGGCAATCGGTCCACAGATACTTTTACATTCCTATTTCTGTCTACCTGTCCCATCAGATCGGTCTTCAACCTTGTATTCAGACTTGAGACCATGGAAATTTCATGCAATACTCACAATTGTATGTTGAACGACAGCAGGGCCTTCCTCTGTTACCCATTCCTCCTCTTTGTGGATATTTTTTGCAGCTTCTACCTCCTTCAGTAGCCTGAAATTTGAAGAAGGTTAGCAGTTTCTCTGTTAATGCAGCTGGTGAAAATAACACCATTTTGGAAATGTACATAGTTTACTATCGATTCCAAACATTCTCATTTGTAAATCACTTCTTAATCCTTGTAAACCAGAGGACACACAATTCAGTCATTATTTGATACTTGCTATTTATACTTTCAAATTATTTACCTGGATTACTCAATGGTCAACAGCTATTCCCTGGGGTGGATCTTAGGCATGCTGTGAACCCTCATCAATGTTCCAAAGAAATTTGATGTATTTAATAAACCATCTTATCTTTCAACCAAGGCATTTTTACCTTCCAAATTCAACTAATCAAGTTTATAATGGACTTTTCCCTGATATTTGTTCAAGACGATCATTCAATATTATTCTTTACCACTGGGTTTTGACTGGCATCACTTATTTTAAATTCTTCCATTCACAGAACTTCAATTTTGTTCTTGCCACCCCTCCTTAAATTGTTGGCACTAAATTTTATCCATCTCTCCTTCACTTCTATGAAAGGCCCTCTGTTTCTTCCTCCAACAATATGTCCTGTTGAGTATTTTGGCAGCAATATTTTTCATTTCAGTCTACTTCTATTCAACATTTTAGTTGTTTCAAAAACAAAACTTGCATGAAAAGGGCACATCTTATAAGCCAGTTAGCTTAACGCCTGTAGTCAGGAACATGTCTGGTTCTCAAGGAAGAAACAATGAGACATCCAAGTTGAAGTTAATTGTTATCTGATGGCACATATACAACCTGACAAAAGAACACATCTCCAGACCATGGTGAACACACACTGTACACCCTACACACAAATGACGTGTGCACATAGTGATCCATAAATAAATAAAGACAGAAAGAACAGGGTTTAATTTCATTTAGACACACAGCACCAAAACAGGCCATTTCAGCCCATGAGTCCATGCCACCCAATTTACACCCAAATAACCTACACCCTGGTATGTTTCAAAAAGTACGAGGAACCCAGAGCCCCCAGGGAAAACCTACGCAGTCACGGGAGAACTTACAAACTCCTTAGATTCAAACCCCAGTCCCTATAGGTGTTGTGCTAACTGCTATGTCAATCGTGCCACCCTAATGGTTGTTCAACAGTGTCACTGCTTGTTTCCCAACCTGCCAGACCTGGTTTTATGCTTCTGTACCTCTTCCTTAAAGGAGGCATCTCAAAGACACTGTGGGCCGGATGGTAAGTGTCCTTACTGATACGCTGAACCCTCTTTAAGCACCGCTCCTGTAGATATTGTCGATAGAGGGAAGGGAGACCCAGTGACCTGCTCAACAGTTTTAATAACCCTCTGATGCTTTGCATCTACTATATCACCCTATGATGCAGCCAGCCAGGACACTTTCCATCGTGCTCCTGTATAACATTTTTAGGATGATGGCCAGTAGCCTCCAGATAGAAATTGCTCCATCAAGCAGATGCAGCATGGATTCAGGAAGGTGCTTAAAAAAAAAAGGAATTCTTTGAGGATATAACAAGCACTGTGGATCGAGATCTATGTTGCATACTTGGATTTCTGGAAGGCATTAGACAAGGTACTGCATAAAAGACCTGCACAAGACAGGAATGCATGGAGTTGGGGGTAATGTACTAGCACAGATTGTAGATAGGTTAACTATAGAAGGCTGACAGTTGGGAATAAATGGATGTTTCTTTGGTTGACAGTGGTGAGTACTGCAGGGATTGGTGACAAGCTCACAATTGTTCACATAAATGAATTGGAGAGGGCACCAGGTGCAATTCATCTAAGTTTGCCGATGACACAAAATTGAATGAAAAAGAGAAATGTATACAAGATATGGGGAGTCTGCAGTGAGATACAGATTGGTTAAGTGAGTGGACAAGAGATTGGCAGGTGGAGAACAATGTTGGTAAATATGATGTCATCCACTTTGGGGGGAAAATAGACCAAATTATTATTTAAATAGTGAAAGACTGCAGTATACTGTTGTGCAGAGATACATGGCTTGTGCATGAATCACAAAAGGTTATTTGCAGATATAACAGGTAATCAATGCAACAAATGGGATGTTAGCTTTCATTATCAGAGGGATTAAATTTAAAAGCAGTGAGGTCCCGCCGCAACAGTAATGGTACTGGTGGAGGCCGTACCTCAAGTACGATGTGTAATTCTAGTCTCCTTAATTGAGAAAGGAAATATTAGCCTTGAAGAAGGGGCAGAGGAGGTTCAGCAAGTTGATTCTGGAGGTGAAGGTGAAATCAAGTTGAATATGGAACTCTGCAGCACAGAAGAAGCCCATTTGCCCATGATGTTGTGCCGATCTATATAAACCTACTCACAATCTAAACTTTCCCTATTCATACCCCTCTATTTTGTTTTTGCATTCATGTGCCTGTCTAAGAGTCTTTTAAATTTCCTTATTGTAGTAGCCCTCCACCACCACCACCCCTGGCAATGTATTGCAGGCACCCACTACTCTCCCCTCTAAACTTGCCTCCCCTCACCTTTGGTATTCAGGGGTAGGTAAAAGCGGTGGCTGTCCACCCTATCTCTGCTTCACATAATCTTGTAGACCTCTAGTAAGATACTTCTCCAATCTAGGCCACATTCCAGTAAATCTCTTCTGCTCCCTTTCCAAAGCTTCTACAACTTCTTGAAACACACTATTCAAAGTGTGGTCTAATCAGTTTTATAGAACTGCAACATTACCTCACAGCTCTTGAGCTCCCAATCGCCACTGCATTTGAACCAATGGTGAAACCCTCTGAAATACCTTCCTTCTTGAACTTCCCTCTGACATCGTTGCCAGAGCTCTTGACCACATTTCATCCATTTCCATCAACTCTGCTCTCAACCATTCTCCTCCATGCCAGAGCAAGGATAGAGTTCCCCTGGTCTTCATCTATCACTCTACAGCTTTCACATTCAAGTCCATCCTTTGCAATTACCTCCACCTTCAACAAGATTCCACCACGGCACATCATTGCTGCCTCCCCAACATTTGGCAAGGACCATCCTCTTCGCAATTCTCTTGTTTGCTCTTCCATCCACACTAACCACCCCTTTCATCTGGCACTTTCCCAGGCAATCTAGTTACATTGGCCATTGTAAATGACTTGAGGATGAGTGCAGAGGGGTGAGTCAATGGGAAGGGGAGAATAAAATGATAAATGGAAACAAAAACTAGGTGCACGATGATTGCCATAGAGCTGCTGGGCTGAAGGTCCCATTTCCCAGCGATATCTCTCTGACTCCCAGTCCTACCACCCAGGGCCCCAAACAATCTTTTGAGGTGAAATAACAATGTGTTTTCACTTCTTCCAATCAAGTATACTACATTTGGCATTCACATGATGCTCTCCTTTAAAGACAAGTTTGGTGAGTGCTTTAGTCAGTCCACAGGGGTACCGCAGAGCTTGCTGTTGCCTGCATTTTAACTTTGACGTTGATCTCTAGTTTCCTGCACTGTTACAATAAAGCTCAATATCAACCTAAACCTGTCAGATACAATACCAAGTTCAGATTTAGTGTCATGGTACATGCATGACATTACATACAACCCTGTGATTCTTTTTCCTGCAGGCCAGGCAGAATTTCTACTCCTCTCCAGCTGCAAATTGTACTCAAGAAAAAGAGATGTATACAAGAGAAATTTAAACAAATTGTGCAATACACAAAAATGAATATTCAGTAAACAAAAAGTGCGAAGTAGCCGTCTGTTGTTGAGGTGTCTGAGGGTGGAGGGGTAGCAGCTGGTCCTGAACCTGGTGGTGAGTCTTGTGGCACCTCTACCTCTTTCCTGATGGGTACAGAATTGTTTAACTCCTTTCTCTGTCTAAAATAGCCATTGTTGCTGTTAGTCATCCCTTGGTTCTCTCTCTATTAGCATAACTTGACCTAGGTTTCCTGCCGTTTCCCAGATTTTAAATTCTTTACTTGTCAGCTTTCATCCACTGCCCCCTTAACTCATCAAATATACCCCTCTTTGTGCGATCCACAACTCAAACCGACTTCACCTATTTCCCACCAGGCCAAACCTCCCCCTTCCATTAACATTGCCTGAGCCGCCGAGTGTCTGTGTTGGGTCGAACGGGGCCCAACGCAACTTGGTTGTTTTAAACAGGAGCCCCGGAGTGTGCAGAACCTCTGGAGGGGCGGTTCAGCGGGCAGCTCTCCGCCGGGGCCCCGCCTGATCTCGGAAGCGGGGGAAAGATACGCACGGCTTGCCCCACTCACCCAATCGCCACATCCTCCATCGCTCCGCCGGCCGTTCAAACTGTAGCTCCCGCGAGAAAGACCGCTCACCATTGGCTGCTGCCTGAGTGACCTCACCGTGATGTCAGCTCGAGGAAGTCCTCTTGGTCGTTGTCGTGGCTCATTTCCAAAGCGAGGACGCAACGCTACAAAATGCTCCGAATCAGAATGATCCCAATTACGTCTGATTCCCCGCATCATCAAACCTAGTAATTTAAAGAATGGTAGTAAAAGCTGAAAGTGTGCACACCGTGAATGAAGCACAAACACCATGCTGGGAAACTCGGGAGGCTAAACAGCGTAAATAGCTTGAGCCCGAAACGTTAGTTATTTGCTATATAAAGTAAACTTCTCTCGGAGTTTAAAAAAAAATACATCTACTTTTTAAACGAAAAAGAATTACTTCCCCCGCGTCAACTCAGTTAAAATGCGCTGACCAAACTTTCCCCGCTGCATGTCCAAAAACATACGCCTTCTGCAATAGGTGGAGTAGCGAACGCAGCCCAGACCACACTTACTTTTCCTGCTGCCTCGGAAAAAAACTTTTTAAAAACTCTTTTATGAGATGAAATAGGCGTGTCAGAAAGGTAGCGACGATAATGATGGGGGATTTTAATCAACATGAATGTAGATCAGCAATGGCTGGAGGATTGTGAACGGAAACATGAGACGAGGGAAGTTAAAGGCAAAAGTAAAAGTGGGAAGCTAGAGGACTGGAATATTTTTTAAAAACTTGTAGAAGACAACTAAAAATGAGATTAGGAAGGAAGCGATGCAAAAGGTTAGCTAATCTTATCAGAAAGGATTTAAAATAAATAGAATGAAAATTTTGGATGTCACTGTGGAAGACATTAGTAGCATAATGGACTCACATGGCTCTCTCAGCAGGGAAGTTAGTGCAGTAAAGATCATGAGTAGGTACTTGGGAAGCTAAATAATCCAAGGGTGGATAAGTCTTCTGGAACAGATGGAATGCACTCTCGTGTCCTGAAGGAGGTAGTCACTATTGTGGAGGGTCGCAAATGTAACTCCACTGTTTAAGAAGGAAGCGAGGCAGCAGAAATTATAGACCCATTAGCCTGATGTCAGTGATTGTGAAGCTGTTGAGTCAATGGTCAGGGAGGCTATTACAGAATATCTGTAGATGCATGAAGCGATAGACCCAAATCAGCATAGTTTCCTTGAAGGTAAATCATGCCCAACAAAACTATTCATTTTCTTTTGAAGAGTTCACAAGATAGACAGGGAAGATGCAGTGGATGGTATGAATTTGGACTTCAAGAGGCCTTTGACAAAGTGCCACACATCAGGCTGCTAAACAAGATGTTGAGTGAACCCATGGAATACCAGAATGATACATGGCTGGTTGGGGAATAAAGGGATCCTATTCTGGTTGGCTATTAGTGGTGTTACACAGGGCCAGTATTTGGGCTGCTTCTTTTTATATTAATACAAATAATCTGGATGATGGAATAGATAGCTGTCTAAATTTGTAGATGATACCCAAATAGGTGTTGAGGGTACCAAAAGGCTTCAGAAATGGATAGATTAGAATGGGCAGAGGTGGCAAATGAAATACATGTTGGAAAGTGCATTTATTTATTCTACTAAAGTGCATGGCCATACAGACTATTATTTGGAGAAAATTCAAACTTCTGAGGTGCAGAGGGATACCCTAAAGGGCGGTGAAGAAAGTGAGTGCAATGTTGGCATTAATCTCTAGAGGGATAGCATTCAAGAGCAGGGATATAATGTTGAGACTCTGATGTAAGGTCTCACCAGTGCTTTAGAGTACTGGATACATTATTAGGCACCATATTTGAGAAAATATGTGCTGGTGTTGGAGAGGGTTCAGAAATTTACAATGATACCAGGGTTCGTAGATGAGGAATGATTGTCATCTCTTGGAACGTAGTCAAGAGTAGATGAAGGAGTACCTCAGGCATGATGAATGGACAGAGTAATGTGCCAAGGATGTTTCCCATTTAGGGAGTTATAAGACAAGATTGCAGAATTAAGCTAAAGACTCAATTTAAAACATAAATGCAGAAACATTTCTTTAGTCAGAGGGTCTTGAGTCTGTGGAACTGGTTGCCACAGGTGGCTGTAGAAGTGAGGCGGATGGGTGTATTTAAGGCAGAAATTGACAGGTATTTGATTAGTCAGGGCATGAAGGGTGATGGGGAGAAAGCAGGGAGTGGGTGGATGGATAAGCTCAATTTGATTGCACAGCAGACTTGATTGGTCTGCTATTTTAGCTTGTGACCTTGAATAAGGAGCATTTCCAATTCCAACCTCAGCTGGGAAAGAGGCAAGGAAACTACTGATTCTGGACAAAGTCCCAGATAATCAATATTACTTACTATAAATTTGGTCACCCTTTCAACTTGTATCATGCTAGTGACATACCACACACAACTCAAATCGTCTATGCTAACCACAATGTCCACCTAACTAGTCACATCTGCCAGTTTGGCCTCTATCCCTCTAAACTATTTCTACCCATATAACTGTCTAAACATCTGACCCAATGTTCATCTCAACCAAAGCCAAGGTCAAATGCCAGTGGACAAGGATGATCTTCTGATCAGCATCCCACCATTCCCACATCCACCTCAACTCTAGTAACAAACTGCTCTCCCTTTAAGAGTTAATCTCCCAGGTACTGAGACGTAACTGATGCAAGCCAGTTTTACGACCCATTTCAGACTGGTTTCCCTCAATTCTTTACTTCCCCTCTCCAAAGTATCTGAGAGCAAATTTGATGTTTTGCTGATGAGAAACACCAACTTCAATATTTACAAAAATTGCAGTATTTTTATCCAAAATTGTGTAAGCAATTACAGCTGTTTCAGCAGCTCTAGTAGAAAAGGTTTTGAGGTTTAAAAACACTTACCTGGAAGCACGGGTACAGGTCTATTAAAGAAACAATTGATCTAGCAATTATTTTCACACTGTATATAGAAAGTACAACTTGAAATACAAGATTTTAAATACAATACATTTAAATAAAGACACAAATATTTACTATTTCTCAGTGTACTTTATTATCCTGTTTTCTACAGCTGAAAGCCCACAGGACAGCAACAGGTAGCACTGAGGAATGATCAGAATTCCCCATCAGTACGATCTCCAAAGTACAAAATAAAGGCATGAAAAGGCCCAGACCTTTCCCAGTACGCAATTATTAACTGGATAAAACACCCTTTTGCCAGTGTAAATACATGGTGCCTCTCTTCTCAGCCTACACTGAAGTGGTATGAATAACTCCACCAAATTGCATTAACCTCTGACACTAAGGCACATGTCCAATACCCTGTTTCAGTTGGATTACATTGTGTGGAACAAGTACTTATTTCAGAAATCACATAATGCAAGACCAAGTACAAGTTGTGCTGGGGAATGTTTTGACACTTTTTAAAATTCAGACTTAGTTGGAAAAAATATGCCATTTTGTTTACAATTGTGTCCGGTTTAGTTATGTCTGATACCAGGTGCAGCGAGACATTAATACCACAAATTTTTCCTTTTTATTTTCCTAATCAAATAAAAGCATTTAGATCACTAAGCAGTTTGAATGACATTTTATATGCCTACTTTCAATATGAAATTTGATTTGTTTTTCCTCCAAGCTCTTTAGAAATCCTAAGCACGACCTGAATACAATTAATAAATCTTTGGCACTCTGTTGTTTCAGCTGCTACAGTACAAACTGTGGAGGGGAAAGGGATTCCAAAGTGCTATCCGGCAGATTAGGGCATGATGCATTTCCATTTTGATTTCTTTAACCTTTTCAAATCCCTCTGCATCATTTATACGTTTCACAGTTTTATTTCTCTTTAACACAGGGGAAAGAAAGGCTTTTTTCTTTAAAGAGATAGTATCCTTCATGATGTGAAGAAAAAGCGACAAGCCCTCAGCCTAACTGTGGCCAAATAACCATCAATTCAAAAATATCTGGCTGGCAAGGACGGTGGTGTGACATTGGTGATAAGATGGAAGGTTAATCCTAACTAATCACACCAAATTTAAATTATTTGTCTCCATTCACCACATTTGCTTGACCACAATCCCTTTGTTAGCCTACATGCACTGAATTTAGAGGTATGGAAAAAGAACACCTAAACACACCATTTCATCTATCCCAGCCTTCTCGTAGAACACAATGCATCTATTTTTCCCAAAGCAAATGGCAGTAAAACTGCTAAAAATAGGCCACCTTTTCTAAAGGTCTATACAAAATCTGTTGTATTTTAGAGAAACTATATGGATATTTTCAAAAATAGTTGGAATAGGTTAAATGGCATGTTGCATGGATCCGATTCAATGGTTTAAAATATAGCCAATGCAAGCTATTTAAAAAGGGGATACCATCTCCTTAAATTCGGCTGAAGACTAACTGAAAGCTTCGCACAAGGAAGCTCTGAGCATTCATCAGTGTTTCCCAATAAGAGTAACTCTCATTCAATTCTTTTTGTGCTGCTTCAGTAGATTCAACTCTTTAATGCAAATGCTAACCATTTTAAGTAAATTGAAATGAATCTGAAGTAGAGAAAGTGTATGCTTTTTCACTCACACACACTCATCCCTGACCAAGAACCTCAACCTCTGCATGCATGAATTTCCATGTAGTATGATTACATCAGCCAGGCTGAGGATCCAATTTTCCTCCCAGCAGCTTTGTTCATAATCCTTTAGGAATTTATTTTCTTAAAACACTCCCGTTGTTTGACAGAAGGGGACTTCTCATTCTTGTTGCAGGTTACATTGGCCTTTGTTTCGGCGTTCAGTCCTGGATACTGCTGGATCAGGCGGTGTGATGCAAACCTCACTCACTCATTCGCACATTCTCAAACATTCAACATCCTTGCACACTCCTCACTTCTGTTCCAAAGATTTGAGAATTCCAGTGGGGTCTCAGGTGTCTTCCTTATCCCATTGCTGTCAGAAATCTGTAGGAGAACAGAACTGGAATTGACCAAAGATATCAAAACCCATTTATAGTTGTCAAACCATCCAATTTAACATCCTTGCAGTAATTCCACCAGGACAGGCAAATTGTGATAAACTGTGGCTCAGCTGACCTAACCACATAAACCAAGCCATCTTCCCCTGCAATCTTCAAAGTCCCTTCAACCCACAATATTTCAATGTATTTATCCCATTCCTAATGATCTTTTCAACTCTTCCCCCCACCCCCCCCCCAAATTTGAAAGCACCACTTTCAACAGATAATACAAATACCGCTATAATGAATCAAGTAATTTTCCTGCACATCACATTCATTAAAATGGTTCATTATATAACCTAGCAATCCAATTCAGAATAAAAGTGAACAATCTTGAACGTCTCCAAGCCATTATGCTCAGAAGGCTACAACACTCCCTACAGCAAATTGGACGCAGACCTGACCACCATTTTGAATTACACTATACTCTTGTTGATTAAGTTTCACATCTGAAAACGAACTAGTTCTTGCAGCTATTCCCATTTTCCATTAGTTCCATTTTATTTGATTTCTTGAACCTCAAAACCAACCATACTTCTGCTATGAAAAATCTATATTTAGATACTGTGAGCTACATCCTTGATTCATTTTTTCTCCACGAGATGGAATCATGCTCCCCAAACCATACCAGAACTCATTTTGATAAGTTATAGGATACTTTTCATTGTAGCAATTTATAAACCACCCACCTTCAAACTACATTCTACCATTTTAAATAGAAGTACTTAACATTCTTACCAAGCTTGATTTTTCAGTTTTCTAAGTTCTTTTGTAGCCCATGTGGCCAAAGTTTTAGTTTTGTTTGTCTTTGATCGTCTTCCTTCAGTCAAAAGTTCATGAATCATAGGCCTGGCTTCAACTAGTTTCAGTACATCCTTCCCAAATGCTGTACACAAATCTCTAAAAAAGTGTAAACCAATATCAATTCTGATCTTATAAAACCTACTTAAAGCAGTTATTTGTCTTAGAAAGATATATATATTATATATACATATTTAAATTCCTTCAGAAAATTGCCAGAGCCATCTGTAATTTGTCTTTTAAAATTGACCAACAAAAACATTTTATATTCAGAGCATAGTGTAAAATTAGAAAGTGTGAAAACAGCTGGAGGAACTGGTTGTTGAGCCAGCATTTGTGAAATGGCTAACATCCAGGTTGTGACTGAATCAAGAACCATGCAAGGCTTTGACTATTCCTTTGCCTGACCAGAGTTCCTCAAATAATTTTTGTTCTTGCTTCCAGCATCTCCAGAAATAATATAGAATAGTCACTGGTTAGGTTGAAATAAATCATACATTTCCTTACCCCAAGCGCACTTACCCTATCAATCCTGCAGCACAAGCTACGACTCCATCTGTATGATCATCATCTCGTGCAATGTGATCAATAAAGGAAAGAATGAATTCTACTCTTGGTTGTACCAACATGACATCAGCTGCAAGGAGGAAAATTTATAAAGTTGATGAAAGTTAACATTTGAATTTAATTAGAGATGTAATCATACCATAAGATTAAACTTACGATGTACATTCTCTTGGTCACCCTTCAGACCCTGAATAATGCCAGTATATGCCTCCAGACAACCTTCTCTTAGATCATTCAGGTAATCCACCATATCATAATCTGTCTAAACAATAAATTTGAGAATTTTAACTTGACCAGAAAGACACGCAATAAAGCGTCAGCAATTTAGAAAAGAAAAAGAACACAGGAACAAGGTGCACCTTGCATAATAGATGCAAAATTTGTCTTTTCAATAGTTCACCCAGTATACAATGACTTTCTAGATGAATAATTTTTAAGTTCCAAATTGATCTGGAAAAGATAATTTCTTAAACTGCCAACTATTTAACGTTCAATTAAACACTTCTATAGTTTTCAAATAGCATTAGTAAAATAGGATTAAAATGCTCAAGCCTTACTTACTTTGTCAACCTGGGCTTGGGAAGCTTGCTGAAGGGTGTCCAGGACAATATCCAGATATTTCTTAAATTCTCCTGCAATGGCAAGGGCAATATCTCCAAACACAGATAAAATCTGTGGCTTAACAGATCGATGAACATTTTCATTCTGGAATTTAAATGGGAGATATAACTATCATTGTCCAATTCAAAATCATTTTTAAGTCATACTCAAAACTAAGCATTACAACAGTAGCCTTCAGTTAAAGTTAGTCATTTGTAGATAGCATTTTGACAATGCAAAAAGAGTCATGTTTTAACCATATGAAATTAGGAGGAATGTAGAAGATTTAAAGTGTAAACTCACCCCCAGATTCTCCAATAGGAGTTGCATCATTTCATCGCAGAAAGGCAGCATGTTAGATTGCAGTGCTCTACACAAGTCACCAACCAGGCCTACAGCTGCAAGACAAACCTTCAACAAACATAACCATGAGTTTCAAAACACTCAGCTAATAACTGCCAAATCCTATTCAATAATTGCTCACCTTATCAACTGAAACTCTTTTCCACCTTGACGGATTTTCTAAGTAATGAAATTACCTGCTAGCTTTGCTGACATTCTAGAACAGAATTGCCCCAAGCCCCGAAAGCCTGTCTCACCATTCAACATGTCCACCTAAACGGTCTTAAATTTCAGTGCCCGCTCCCATCAATTCCTTAATTATTTGAATATTTATCTCCACCACAAATATTTCTAATGATCTTTCCTCTACCAACCTCCTGAGCAGAGAATTCCAGAGATTCACCAACTTCAGAGAATATTTATATTTTTAAAATTAATCCAATAGCAGTGCTAGAATCCATAATTTACACTAATATTTTAAAATCATTAATTTCATTGGTAATTATGGAAGTGACAGACGATATTGATAATGAGATGAGTAACAAAATGCAGAGTTGAAAAATGGGAAGAGATAGCAGATATTACATGCTGGAAGGAAGTAGTCAGAACTGGCCAATGTAAAAAATCTCTGTTGGTATAGAAGATCCCCAAGTAGTTTGAGACCCATGCAATTGGCAATGATAAAAAATGAATAATGGTGTCAGGCACTGATGTTCATCAAAATCGATACTTGGACCACTGCTGTTTGTAATTTTAAAATCTGGAAACAAAAATGTTTAAATTTGATGGAAGAAGTTTTAGGGACAAAATAGTAAAGGGCTTTGAAAGAGCAAACAATATTCTAAAATTAGAAGAGGACATGAGAATGGGCAAATATCAAGAGTAGTGGAAACATTCAATGGAAAGTTAGACAAATGCAAAGAGAATAAGTGATTATGCTGATGAGACAGATGCTTCAATTGAAATATGAATAGCATCGGCTAAATGGACTGTTTGTACAGCAAATTTTTCAATTTCAAGCTTAAAATTAGAAAGTGTGAAAATTTCAAGCTGTTGATTTAAAAAACTAAAAAGCATCACTTATAAGACCCACTTAAGATTGTAACCTAAAGATCCTATCACTAATAAAAAAAACAAATTCCTACCTGATACTCTGCATAATTCTTCAGTCCAATCCCTAGATATGGCTTAAAGGCATCCATGTACTTCAAAAACTCTGAACCCAGCACTAGAAGAAGAAAAAAAAATCAAAGTTCATGTGTAAAGCAGCACCAATCTTTTTCAAAAATCTAAAAGGCATTGGAGCACTTTATTTGCTCCCCATGAATAGGATGTCAGTAACATTTATTGAAATCAAATTACTTTCTCCACCTCCCCTCTCACACATTGCATTAGAAGATTCTCTTGGTTTGCATCCACTCTAGGGACCCTTTAAGAGTAGGTCAATTAACCTCAACCGATATGCCTTTGGGATATGGGTAAGAAACTACAGAAGAGGGAAAATTCAAATATGGAAAACATCCACACTGCAAAGTCAGCAGGGGACAGAATTTTATCTTGGTCACAAGCTGCAAGGCAACTTATTGTGTGGACACAATAGTTAATGTTTCCTCCACACGAACATGGATAATGCTCAAAATCTTTCCCCCTCAAACCAATGTTTTAAGAAGTCAATATGGACTGCATCCACATATTTTAAAAGAATCAAAGGAAGTGAGATACATTTGCTGTAAGGAGGGAGCCACGACTGAGTGACAAGATAATCTCTATTTGTGGGAATTGAACATGTGGGGACAGACCTACTATTAAGACATTTCTAGGCAATGAAATTAAACCAAGCAATGAAAAGGCAAAATGGGTCCCTTTACATCTCAGTGGAAATGGCTGAAAATATAATCTTTCAACAGACCTGGTGAGTGAATAATACAAGGAAAAGTTGGGAGTAAGCCCAGTAACTATATGACCAGGTGACAAAAGACAATCTGGAGTGGATTAGGAAAGCCAACTAAAAAACGTCAATATGAGCAGTGATAGATATCTAAGAAGCTCAATAAATTTAGGCCACAGAGATGAATTATATGGTGGGTAACAGTAGTTACTCACTTGTAGGTCAAGGAAAATATTAAACCAAAAATTGAGCAAAGTGGGAGTTGCTCGTGGTGCATAAGCAGTCTAGGATCTTATCAGGAACTCTGAGCAGAGGACTAAAAAGATAAGGAGAAACTTAACTGGCAAATAATATCAAAACAAACAGCAAGAGCCTCTAACATATACCCAAGCAACCTTTATTTGAAGTGATCTGAGAGGGTCAAATTAGATCTTTTTAGGCTGGAAATAAAGAATTTGTAGACTGCACCTAGTCTATCACCATTTATGTTAATGATCAAGATGTGGGTGGAGCAGATTACAGTATATTCAAGTCTGCCCCAACACACACAGAAGACATTTAGACTCAGCCACAGAATAAACATGTTGATAAAAGGGAAAGGCAGGGCATGGCTGCAGTAATGCCTAGAACAATGCAGAAAAAACTCTTGATTTTATGGATTTAACTTTATAGTTGGAAACCTTTAACTATAAAGAATCGTTATTTAACAGACCTAAATCTAAATGACTGAATGTTGAAATCTGAACACCGATATTCCTTCTTCACTCCTTTAAATAAGGCATACCTTCAACAAGTGTGCTTACAGCCATGAGGGCATCTTCCTGCACACCCCCAGAGCCAGCAGTGCTCTGGAACATTCTTAGTAACGATGCCATTACCACATCAGAAATCTGCAGTGCATCCTGATGCTGGACCTTCCTTAGAACATTCTAAGGACCAGAAAAAAAAACTTAATAAAAAGGAAATGGCAGCATTACTAATTAAAATGAAACAATTTCACAATGAATCAGAAAGTCACAATCACCATCATGTTTCTGAGTGGTGCATGAACTTGTCATCAGAGATTGTGTTCAAAGTTGCAAAATTAAGAAAATACCAAATTATTCTGCAATTTCATGATTTAAGTTCTGACTTGCAATGATATTCTACATCTTTTCAGCAGAGAATTAAAAAATGTCACTCTTTAGTTATCACACTATGAACCATATCAACAACCATATGTACAAATGTTTCAAGTGACATTTTCTCTTTTCTCCCTCCCTACCCTCCTTCCCACCCCCTCTAAAACTGATATTAAATACAAGAAAACAACATCTTACACGAAAGAAATACAAAAAATTGAGAAAGTTGTGTCGTCTATTTTTGCACAATAACTCTTAAACATGCTTATTTTCTGATCTCTTTAGGATATGGAGGTCCAAAGCCAGCATTTTTTAAAAATGTTTCATATATGTTTCTCAAATTTGTTCGAACAATATATATTTGTCTTTTAAATTATACATAACCTTTTCCAATGAAATACATTTATTCATTTCCACGTACCATTGTTGTATTTTCAGACTCTTTTCCATTTTCTAAGTAGTCATTATACATTTTTTTCCTACTGCTAGGGCTATCACAATGAATCTTTTTTGGGCTTTATCCAATTTGAGACCTAGTTCTTTACCTCTTATATTATTTAAAAGAAAGATTTCTGGATTTTTTTGGTATATTGTTTTTTTGTAATTTTGCTTAATGTCTGACAAAGCTCTTCCCAGAAAGTATTCACTTTTGTGCATGCTCAAATTGCATGATATATATGTATGTATGTATGTATAACCAATTATATTGTATCATACGTAGTCTTGTATTTATTGTATTCTTCATAGTTCTTGGACATGGCTCTTCCCAGGTGTTATTCTTTATCTTTGTTTAATTCTTTTTCCCAGTTTCGTACCTTATTTCATCATTTTCTTTCATTGGAGTTTAATGTACCCGTTTATAAAAATCTTTTAATTATCATTGTATCTGTAATTATATATTCAAAAATGCTTCCTTCTGGTAGTCTCAATCTGTTTCCCAATTTATCCTTTAAATAAGCTTTCAATTGATGGTAAGCAAACATTGTACCGTGAATTATTTCTTATTTATTCTTCAGCTGTTCAAATGTTTATAAATTATTTCCCAAAAGACAATTTTCTACTCTCTTGATTCCTTTTCTCTCCCATTCTCTATAAAAATAGATTGTCTATTGTAAAAGGGATTAGTGGATTGTGTCAATACATTTTTTGGTATTTGATAATTTTTCTTTCTACATGCATTTTCTTCCATATTCTAAATAAATGATGCAGTATAGGTGAATCATTATATTGCACAAAAATGTAACATTGAAGACAGATGTACTCTATTTGGTATCAAAATTCCAACCACAGTAAGCTGAAGCACAAGATGGTAGCAAATAATACATACACAAAGACTAGAATTATACAAGAGAATAGTTACCTGTAAGGTAGCACATAAGAGAGACTGAAGATCGTTATACTGAATTCTGTCTGAGGTACTTTGAATATGAGACTGGAAAAAAAAACATTAAAACACTTGATCAAACTTCAAGGTATGGGGAGAGGGGCTTATCATGAGGTAGTTTATCATCAGTCACATCCCATCCCAATGTGGAAATATTTCTGGATTGAGCTTAAACGGTTGTCCATCAATTTCAAGTCAGTGAGAGGGTAATAATACATGCTGGTCTTGGGAACACCATGATCATCTACGTTCTGAAGTTGCACTGAGTACTGATATCTAGCATTACAGCATTCTGGAGCACAGGAGAATTTTATTGTTAAACAGCAGAATGTAGAATTGCACCTAGAATTCAATTGCCACCCCTATTATGCAGCTGAGCACATTAAAAACATTGTGACAAAGAATAAGAACCTACAAAGTTAAATTAAATAGCAAAACAGAAACACAATGAAAAACTGAATTTTTGTATATTAAGTTATTCTGCCAGCATCATCAGATGCTTTCACAAGTCTAAATTAGAAGGTTAATTTTCCACTAAATTTAGACCGTAAAAATTTGAGAACCATGAGACAGGAAAATCTATACATCACCCATGTGACACGACTTGCAACACATTTTATCGACCCAAACATTTCCAAAAGTAGGTTTAGTTACCACGCATGCATCAACATACCTCCATTTGTAATACTTGTTGTAGCCTTTCCATAATAACCAATGTTGTTTTCTGCACAGCTGGGTAGCAGTCCTTGGCACTGTTCTTGACAATCTCCATCAATGCCTCATATGCAGCACTCCTCAAATTATTTTGATGTCCATCAGGCCTAAAGAAGAACATTAAACTTGGTGGCGCACATCTATTATCTTCAGATATAACTTATACTCAATTTTGAACAATAAAAATTTTGGAAACCTGGTATCAAAAGGGGACAACATCTGGAAGATTGTTATGAAAAAGGACTTTTCATGTCATCTGAACAGCTGAAGAAGAAATAAGATTTGTCCAAAAATCTTTTTGATACCTTGAGTTGTGATCCCTCCCTAGGGACAACTTGGGCCATGAAATGACTCTACCGGGACTCAGTGAAAGGAGAAACTACTCCATGAAGGAAATATATAGTTTATTTCCAGAATGTACTTTTTTTTTTTAAATTGATGAGTGAGAGCCCAAAGCCAGGTTTGCACAAGTCTAGGGTGAGACAATAATTGACAAAAAAAGATTCTGGTCAGATCTGTATCAGGAAAGTTTGATGGCTACTATCAATGCCAGGTATAGATTGGTCCATTATAATTTTCTCCATCAAGCGCACCTCATCCCACAGAAATTACACCAATATAAACTTAAATCATCAGAGATGTGTTTTAGGTGTGGTATAGAAGTTGGTTCCTTTTCACATTCTACCTAGCTTTGCACGAAGGCGAGGCCCTTCTGGTATGACCTCTGTAACACCCTAACTAAGATCACAAAAGTCACCTTCCCAGTAGACCGAGAGCTTTGTCTTCTGGGGAACTTTACCACAGTTGGCAGATTACTAACTAATTATCAAATTAAATTCATAAATTGCCTTGTGTATGGCCAGGAAATGCACAGCAGTAACATGGAAGTTTGACTCACCTACTCATGGATAGGTGGTCTTGGGAGATGAATAGTTGTATCCCACTTGAAATGGTCAAATACAATCTCAGAAAGGGATACAACAACTTGCTAAAATCTGGCAGCCTTATTGAGAGCATATAGATACATCATTGGCACCAATACAGAGTTACGATTGCTAATGGCTAGCCAGTAGACCTCTAAAGATTTTAAACAATGTGGTATTATCGTGTCTCCATTTGTTTTATTGCATGCACTGACATTCTTTCTGTTTAATAGGACAGACAGAGAGGAGGGGTGGAGGGAGGGGCTTTCTTGATGTTTTACATTTGGTATGATTGTTAAATATTAAAATGATAAATTGTAGCAGTCTGCGGCTTTTGCCGCAGGCCAATATTGAGGACGCTGTTTGAACAAGGCAATTGAGTGGGCTGCACGAGGCACCAGCAGCCTGTCCACAGAGGCCACCACAAAATGGGCTCTGCCAGCCAATCACGAGCAACAAATCACGAAAGGGCCAATCGGTGCCCAGGGCAGCACAAATCACACCCAATAACTTTGCAGCAAAACTGGTCGATCCAGCCAATCGCCGATGGCGGTTCGTGAGGACACCAATCAGAGCCTGAAGGAACATGGCCATCAGTCACGTGGCACCCCAAGGTCAGCCTGACTATATAAAAGGGAGCAGCCAGTTCAATAAATCAGTGCCAACTGCACTCCTTGTTGTCTTATTTCAGAGCTATAACTTCAAGACATGCCACCAAACAGCATTTTTGGACCCAACGCTGGATATCAAATTGGAAGACCAACCTTCAATCAACACGGTTTCCCTGAAGCTGCTGAGCTTCTGGACGTCGCAGCCACTGCCCAAGAAGGTAAAGGCTATTCACTCATTTGCTAGGCCAAATACAATCAAGGGCCTACAAGAATTTATTCTGGACGTCGCAGCCACTGCCCAAGAAGGTAAAGGCTATTCACTCATTTGCTAGGCCAAATACAATCAAGGGCCTACAAGAATTCGCCGGTATGATTAATTTTTTTTTAAACCACTGATTCATACTGGCAGCAGTCTGCATCATGAGGCCATTGTTCTCCCTCATTTCCAGTCACAAGAAAGACATTATATGGATGAATGAGGCAGGTGAGGCTTTCCAATCTGCTAAGGAGCTCTGGTCAACAACACTATTAGTGCGCCCTAGGCCCGACAGCCCTCACAGTAGATACCTCCAATTCAGCAGTCGGGGGTATGCCTGATCAGCTGGTGCATGGACAATGGCAACCACACGCTTTTTTTTAAGCAAAGGCCTCCGGCTGGCAGAACTGAAATACAGTGCATTCAACTGCAAACTGTTGATTCTGTACCTGGCAGTGAGGCATTTTCGATATTTCCTCAAGGGCAGGAAATTCCAGATCTTCACCGACCATAAACCACTTATCTTTGCTTTCAGCAAAGTTTCAGATCCATGGTCAGCCAGACAACGGAGACACCTTTCGTATATTTCAGAATTCTCCTCCGACACTAGTCAGATCGCAGGAAAATCCCATGTGGTGGATGATGCATTGTCCCGACCTGCCATTTCTGCCATACATGCCCCCGCCCCACGCATCTACTACATGGCCCTGGCAGAAGCACAAGTAGATCCTGACACCCTTGTATATTGAACTGCAGTAACCTGCCCACAGCTGGAGGTTGTTCCAATGGGCCCAGGTGAAATGACTCTTTTGTGTGACACAGCTACTACAATCTAGCACACCCTTCCATTAGGACCACTGTCAGAATGATTCATCTGGCATGTCCTCTGAAGAGGTCAGCAGTGGGCAAGAACTTGCACACAATGTCAGTCTGCTAAGATCCAGGAACACATTAAGGCCCCTCTCCACACTTTTGAACACGGTGAAGGTTCAACCACATACATGTGCACATTGTTGGCCCACTACAGGTTTCAAGGGGTGCCCAACACCTGGTCACTATTGTAGACCGTTCAACTAGGTGGCCCAAAGCAGTCCTGTTACTTGAGGTATCCACCAAGACGTGCAAGGGCCCGGCTAAACAACTGGGTGGCATTCTTTGAGGTCCAAGGACATCTAACCTCTGAGAGAGGAGCCCAATTTACCTCCAGTCTATGGGCAGCCTTGGCCAATTCCCTTGGAACCCAACTCGATCAGACAACGGCATACCACCCACAAGCCAACGGATTGTTGGAGAAATTCCATGGGCACCTCAAATCAACCCTCATGGGCAGACTCTCAGGGCCCATCTGGACAGATGAGCTGCCGCGGGTCCTCCTGGGGATTCAGACTGCACCAAGGAGGATTTCAATACATCCACAGCCAAGATGTGTGTACAACGTGCCCTTAGTCAACCCAGGCAAATTCTTGGCTGGTATCTCAGAAGATCCACCAGATGCCACCAGACTGTGCAAATGCTTGGGAACGCTTGCCCCAACATTTCCCAAAGCACGTGGCCATCCCTGATCTATAGTCCACAAGAACCTCAAGAACTGTAAATATGTTTTCACGAGGCGTGGCGCTCACTGGAAACCAATCCAAAGACCATACAAGGGGCTACACCACATACTACGACACAATGGTTCTGGACATCAGCGGCAGCAAAGAGACTTTCACGATTGACCAGCTCAAACAAGCACATTTGGATAGCCGTCAACCAATTACACTCCCAATCCCTCGTAGCAGGGACAGGCCTTCCAAAAGGTACCTCTCCAGGCCGCTTCTGGTGGGTGGGTGGAGAGAGAAGGGTCATTACAAACCACACCTAGCAAAACAGGACACCAATCAAAGCCAGAAGGAACACGGGTCATGTCCATCAGTCACATGCAGCTAGGGTTAGCCTGACTATATAAGAGAGCAGCCAGTTCATTAACTCGATGTCAACTTCACTCCTTGTTGTGTGCGACTTATTTCCGAGCCATAACCCCAAGACATGCCACAAAATATTTTGATACAAAGCAACATTTTCTTAATCAGTTCATCAAGAACAATTAAGGCACCAATCAAATTAAGGTCAACTGTCAGAATAGAGTACAAGTGTCTTCAGTAACTTAAGTTAAAATTGTTAACTTCAGTTGTCAATTTCAGATTTGTAAGCCTAATCATGACCATCTGGCAAAAAAAATACATCAAGGACAGGATTCCTACCGATCAGTAGTTTCTAGTAGCTTCTGTACTATCAATTCAAATGATGATGACAAACAATAAGTCGAAGGTTCTTCCTGATCATCTGCTACATCTGCAGCTTCATAAGCAGCTTCTGCCAAACTGGAAAATGCCTATGGAAAACAAGCCATATACCATATTCAGATTTTAAAAACTTAAGCTAAAAATGCTTAATCACAACAGACATCAAGATTAATTTGGTCAGGGAGAGGGAAAGAAATTTCCAAAATACACTAAATTCCCCCCAATAAATTTTCGTTCTCATGTGTAGTTGTGGCTTAAGATAACTCAGAAGTTTTAAAATGAATCAGCAACATGCATATTATTCCTGGAATGAACAGATTAGCACACAAGGAACCTTTCATGGGTCTTGGTCTGTACACCTTGGAGTTCAGAAAAATGAAGAGGACCTCAGATGCATTTTCAATGTTAAAAGGCCTGGACAGAGTGAATGTGGCAAAGTTGCTTCCCATTGTAGGTGAGTCAAGGACAAAAGGGCACAATTTCAAAATTGCAGATATGGATGGATTTCTTTAGCCTCAAATTTGCTACCACAGGCAGCTGTGGAGGAGGCCAACTCACTGAGTGAATTTAAG
Organism: Narcine bancroftii; assembly: GCF_036971445.1. Lineage (NCBI taxonomy): Eukaryota > Metazoa > Chordata > Chondrichthyes > Torpediniformes > Narcinidae > Narcine > Narcine bancroftii. Next base: position 79,063,252 of record NC_091480.1, on the reverse strand, counting down.
CGAGATAAATATCTGAATAGTTCTGGATTCAAAAGTTATGGGAAGAAGGCAGGAGAGTGGGGGAAATGTACAAGCTCAAAGATGGAATGGCAGAGCAGACTCAACAGGCCAAACAGCCCACTTCTGCTCCTATATCTGTGGACTTTATCATTTTGATGGCACATTCCAATTAACAAACAACTTACCCAGCAAACATTGGAAGCCACTCTAGGTTCTGCTCCTAGACCTTCAATAAGACACTGTAGTAATGGAGTCAGGTACATGTCATTGATAGCAGCCTCAGGAAGTAACTCACAAATGCGCCCCACAGTCCAGGCTGTAGTATCCCGAACCACAACACTAGGATCTTTCATTAACTCAATCAGTGTGGGCATTGCCTGAAATTAAAAATTTGAATTTATTAATATTGTACATTACAGCATAACAAGTCAACCCCCTTTTTCAGCCTCATTTTAAGGGTTTATGGTATATCCGGCATACAAAACGACCTCAATTTTCTGACTGTCTGAGGTGCCCCATTGATTGGCATCACCAAAGCTGGTGATGCTTGAGATGGGCCGTTGATCGACAGTTACGTCAACTCCCATAGATCGTGCAGATCGATCTGCTGTGCATTGGCTGGATGGGATGGCTATCACGTAGGGCCCATTGGCACAGCCCAGCATGCAATGAAAATATGAAGTCAGGTTGAAGTTGAAAGTGATAGAAATGGCCAAGAAAACCAACAACTGAGCTGCTGCGAGAACATTGGATGGGCACGAGAAGTTGGTTAGAGATTGGAGGAAGAAAGAGACTATGAAAAATACCAGAAAGGCAATGTTCTTTGAGAAACGGAATCACTCATTAGCCAGAGTTGGAGAATGGGTATGTGAACAAAGGCAAGATTGCTACAGTCATTTCAAAATAAAGTAACATTTGCATTGCAGTGGGGCAAGTCACACCCAGTCCTCAATGATGATTTTGAGGCCACATATGGTTTCATAAACAGGAAAAATCTGGTATTATGCCAAAAATCAAATAAATTCACAAAAACTACCAAAAATTCTTGATCATAAAGTTGTAAGTTTTCACCAATTTCTTGTACATAACCAGCAGAAACATCAGTTTGCATTGGCAAATATCAGAAACATGGACGACAACCCTGTGAATTTCAACATGATAGGCAATGGCCAATGGAAAGGAAAGGTGTTATTGCGCATGGCCAATGGGACAAAGACCCATGGTAATCTTCAAATGCAAAATTAAACAGAAAATGAAATTCCCTGCAGGTATTTTTGATCATCATAAAAAAGGATGGATGAAAATGGTTAAAGCTATGGATAGACAATGTGTGGAACAGGCAGCTTACGCAAAGATGAGTTTGCAGTCTTGGATATGTTTCGTAGCCACTTAACAGGATGCGAAAAGTAGATCAGCACTACATGATTCTTACGTGACGGTCATTCCAGGTGGTTTGATGCCTATATTGCAACCTCTCAATGTCTGCTTGAACAAGTCATTCAAAGATCATGTGAATACATGGATGTCGAGTGCAGAGTGCAGGGCAATGCATGCTGCATCACTTGCTATGCTGTTTAACTTTGTGCTCAAGGCATGGGACAAAGTTAAAGTAGAGACTGTGATAAAATCATTTAAAGAGTGTGGCATCTCTTGTGCAATTGATGGCACCAAAGATGATTTACTGTGGGACACTGATGACAAAGCTGAAACCGCCTTTATCAGATACAGACTGGGACCTATATGATGACTGTTTAAACAGTGAGTATGGGTGTGCTTGCTTCAGAGGATGAAAACGAGAATGATTTTGAAGGGTTCTAATTGTGTTGTTTTCAATAAAAATCAATTAAAATTTGTCGCAGTCGAGTTTTTTTGATTTTTCAAGGGTCAACTTAAATGCTGAATCAGTGAGGCTTAGATTTTGAGCTGAATTTTAGGTCTCAAAAGTATATTCAGTGTACAAATCCCATTTATTGAGAGTTTTTTTGCGTTTAACGACTTGACTTATACCCCGAAATATACAGTACTGGCAAAAGGAAATGTCAAAAATAATTACTAAACTGGTCAAATGTTTACTTTTGACAACTTTCAAGTTGGAGAAAGTTACTGTTATAAAAACATTAATACTCAATTGTCAAATTATGTTGATTTAAAAATATCCCATATCAAATGTAACCTGTTTCAAAGCCCGTTATTTAGCTAACTGCAACACATTCATCCTTCCCCACCAATGCCAACTCCAATGAACAAATTCCCTACCAAAGCCTAATCTGGCAATGCTCAACATACATGGCTTAACTAGACAATTTTATGGAAAAAGAGAGATTTTTGTAACAGCCATAACATGATCATTTCAAACAGTACTTTCCAGTAGCCTCAGGAGCACTATGGTCGAAAATACCTGTATCATAAGTGGTTTAAGTTGATTGGGTTCAGGACCTTCCAGAATAGAGCCAAATGCCATCACAGCTGCATCTCTGTACCTCCAATCTGGATTTTTGATGTGTTCTTTAATAAATGGAAGTATGTGTGGGACAATGTCATCCTCACAGCAGGTCGCCAGTAACATGAGACAAACACCAGCGGCTTTGCATGGATTCCAATCATCATCATCGTCATTTTCATCCTAATAGTGAAAGGGTAGATTAATTTTTAACAATTCACTAGAGTAGTGCATGTCACCATCAACTGATCAGACATTCTAAATCGATAATGGATCTCATTTTTAGCAGTGGCCGTGATGAAATAAATAAAAGTACATCAAGTTGGTTGCAATCCTAACTGGAATTTTCAAACTAAATTATGATTAAAATATATCCAAAACCAATCAACTTGTTCTGCATTCACACATGTTGGAAGGAGGATCACCATGATGACTATAGGAGACATGGACAAGTGACTGGAAGAGCAGAACAAACCTCGAAGATTAAAGTTATTGCTTTCTCAGATATGTCAATCAACACTGCACAAAAAGCTCCAAGTTATTAACATACATGCAATTACATGAATGTAAGATACGATCATTTTCAAAAACTCCCTGTGGATTTGCAGTTCACAGTGCTACACAAAAGCCCAGAACCACCAAATAATTAGTTCTGCTTGAAAAAACGGAACTATATACAGGCACATGTGACATATTTATCTGACAGCGGGGAAGGAACAAGACATGGTTTTAAAATTTCCTAGAGCTCATGTCAAATTAAGATATGTATTAATCTGCAAACTGCCATGGTAACTTTTTCAATTTCAACTACTTGAAGAAATTTTAGGTTACATTTATACTTTAAAAAGTAGTTTTCCTGCTAAGGGGATGGTTGGGGCAATTTCTTTTTTTTTTAATATTTTATTTAATCAAAATATACAAGACCAAATATTTGACAATGTATCCAAATAATATAATAGAATATTAACAAATACATGTTGAAACTATACAGATAAGAAAAAACAAATCTAAAAACTAAAGATTACCTACTACAAATAAAAACTAAAACTCTTATAACCCACCCTCCCCCCCCAAAATTAGTCTAATTCCAAAACTAAAATACACAAAAATATTTCATTATAAAATGATTACAATTGATTAATTTGGATTGCATCAGTTGACACTCAGAGACCTCAAAAGACAAAATTATTATACCTTCAGGGAAAACTTCACTGAACAGGAAAAACAAAGAAAAATTTTATAACTTTAAAAACATGATTCTTGCCTACACGACCCCCAAATTTGCAAAAATAAGGAATATTTATCCCTTAAATTATATATTTTTTTTCTAATAGAATGGAACAGAATGTTGAATCTCAGCATGCCATCTATCTGATGTTAATGAAACATCAGATTTCCATGTTACAACAACACATTTCCTTGCTATTACTAAAAACAAATTAAATTTTAATTGAGAATCTGACAGCAACAATTTAGGAGTGGCACTTCCAAAATAAAGTAATTCAAGGTTTAAAGGAAAATTCACCCCCGTTAACCTTTGCAAAAATTTACTAATAGAAACACAGAAAAAGTTGACCTTTAATCAAAATCACGTAGAAAGAAAAAAGTTCCAATTTCTGTAATTTCTGAAGAGTAATATATAATTGATGTAGAAAACATTAATGAGGTAATCTACATCTTACATTAATAGTATTTTTCATAACTTCTTTACACAAATTTTGCCAATCTTGTTTATCTATAAATGTTTCTAAATCTCGTTCCCATCTTTCTTTTGAGTTAAACAAACCTACTTTAGGTGCCTGTTCTTGTAATAATATGCAATTGAAATACTTTTTAAATCATTCCATCAACCATAATTTGTTCTAAATTTGAAAGATCTTTTAAAATAATTTCTGATCCCAATTTCTCTCTTAAATAAACATTCAATTAAAAACATAATAATGTATTATGGAGGTATATCATATTTAATCATTAATTGATCAAAAGACATCAATTATCATAACAATCCCCCAATTTAGAAATTCCCTTCTAATGCCGTACATTTTAAAAAAGGTCGGGGAAATTTCTGTGACCTGGATTTTCTTTGGTCATGCCTCAAGGATACAGGGCTTCAGCCTGTATACCTAGGCCAGAAAATCAAACATCCAGAACTGGAGTGCTAGGCAAATTATTTTGGAGGGTGTTAAGTATATGGAACAACCTGCCAGAGAAAGTTGTAAAGGGTACAATTTGTTTCAAAGACATATGGACAAGTTTTTAAAATTGTAAAAGTTTCAGGGAAATGGTGCAAATGGGACTAGCTCAGGAAGGTAACCAAAATAAATTGGGCTAAGAGGTGTTTTTGTATTGAATAACAAAAACTTTATTGGCTACTGACCAGAAATTGATTTCAACGATAACAATTATTTTAAAATGGTGTCTTTTTATCAAATGCTTTCTAAAACACTTCAAGGGAATGTTGCATCTACCAATGATTAAACAGTCATCCAAGTTGATCTTCAGGTACAGCAGTTACAATTCTTAGTTTAAAATGGAACACAGAAGTATACCAAGTTCTTGGGTGGAATATATAATTTAGCAAATCACATTGCATTAAAATATAGAATCAATTTCATGCATTATTAACTCAACTGAAGTTTGCAGTTTACCATACACCTTGACATCAAATTCTAATTTAAAACATTTAGAATTAGCACAAAATTGGATCTGGTTCATCTTTTACCATGAATTACCTGTTTAGTCAGTGTCTGAGTGAGAATGGGTACCAAATACTGCAGTGCCCCTTTGGCATAGAATTTGCTTGTATGCTCAGGAGGCCTTCTGTGTTCTGCTGCCTGTGTAGACAATTTGAAATGAACATAAACCACTTAAATACAATAAACCAAACTGGAAAACTTAATTCACAACTAATCTCTTAGTCATTACAATAGTGAACTTAAACAGCCTTTGCTCTTTTCCAACTTGGCAAATCAAGGCTCAGCTGTCTCAACTGCAGTTTCAGCAGGGATACAAGTGGTGAACCATTTGCAGGAAAAGTTGCTGTGCCCATAACTTTTAGACCAACTTGCCACGTGTGACATCAAAAAGGTTACCCTCGCCTTCAAGCTTACTCAGGTATTCATTATAGTCGATGTGACAAAGCATTCAAAATATTCCAACTTACAGTGACTGGACAAATTTACCATTCGACATTACTGCTTTTGCATACCATTCCTTATCACAACATACAAATATTATAACTATTAACATTATAACTCAACCTCAAAGGAACCAATCAGGTTTGTAAACTGATACCCTTTCTCAAGTACCTAGATTTATTTATGTACACCAAGGATAACCCAAAAAATAATCAATTTCAAGAGGACTAGTAAAATGATACAGCTCCTTCAACAACGAAAGGATATCAAAACAATTTACAGGTAGGGGAAAAGTGGAATAGCAAAATTCTGCATTCCAATTTCAAGCGAACAATTAAATAGTCTGTTTAAATGTCACGAGGACTGAGCATTTTGTTGGGACATAGCTGCCTAACTCTTTTTTAAAAAAAGTACTGTATTGTTACGGGGTTTTTCACATCTAACAGTATAAAAATCCAGTGTAACACCTGTCCTGAAAGAGCTTTTCTACATTTATGCAACTGTGTCATGCCTCTCCACGCACATGCAAATACTGTATTAAACGCAATACATTTTTCTGTTGCCTAGTAAAAAACATACCTCAGATGCTTCTATAGCTAAATCCATTTCCTCATCACAGACATTAGACCAGAATTCAATTCCTTGCAGGGCTACTTCATCAATATCACTCTTCATAGCTTCAATGGTAATCTTGAGTTTAAAAAGCAGACATTTATAGATATTAAATACATTTACCAGCAACACAGAGCTGACAAAATAATAATCCCAATGGTTCACCATCTGGCTCACTGGGACCCCAGTTCCTAAAAGCCTTTTAAACTTACCAGGGACTGGTTTTGCAGTGACTTTTTAGAATCTCCTCACTCAATGGAAAAAAATCATTGTACTCTTGGTTACATATGAATAGCTGTTTAAGTTTAGTTGGAGTGACATCCAAAACAGGCAACACCTGCATTGGGGAGAGGCTGCATTCCTAAAAAAAATTAGTCTCTCAATTTTTTGTGATGGAAGGCCACATTTCCCATTGAACTGCATTTTACAAGTGGGATAATAGTTTACTGTTTCTTTAACATTGTGTTTATTACCCACACAAAACTCCGACAAAGACAAAATTCTGCAACTTAAATGGCCACAGTATTTGGCAGGGGGTTGTCACTGGTAGTCTGGAAAAAATCTGACAGTCCCGTACCAAAGTTCCAAGGGTGCCTGATTATCATTTTTACCATAGTTACTATATTCCTGAAATAACAAAAAGTATACTTACAGCAAAAAGAGCAGGACCCATATAAGTTTCCATATACTGGTAATATAGGGACATGATCTTCACCAAGTTTTGCAAGGCAGCCACTCTCACCTATTAGATTCAAGCATTAAATTCATATGTATCCACAAAGTAATTTCCTGGCTGAACCTTTTATTTCACATTTAGTGTTTGTTACTTACCCTTGTATCAGGACATTGAGTTGCTTCACAAACTACTTGCATAATAAAGTGCCTCTCAGACTATAAAAGAAAAAAAAATCTGAAAAATTGCACAGAAACTTCAACCACAATCTTCACAATATGCAATACCTAGTAAACAATTAGTCACAATGAACTAGAGGGCAAATAACAATCTTTTTTGAAAAGGGGCAATGCTGGTGTTTCAACCCTCTTATTACATTTTGTAGTTGGACAAGTACATGTATGTCAATAAATTAATCACCACAGAAAAACAACTGGACAATTCACACACAACTTTTACACAATAGGCCTATCGCTTGATTAAACTGTGAACATCTATACTTTTGGAGAAAGCCAATAAAATAATTAAAATTAGTTTTGCCCTCTTCCCAATCCAACAAATATCTCATTGGGCAAGATATTTGGTCCTCACTCAACAACTTTTAAATATTGTTATAGAATCATGGATTTCGAGAACCAGATCCCCATCTCATCCTAACCTTACTATAAAGCACAGCCAGCAAGTCTCAGGTTTATTCCATTTAATTTCATCAAAAGGATATCAGCGTGGTGCATGATTTCTCATCACAGACTTAAGGCGAGCCATTGAAGAATACCATTAAATGGAAAGTTGAGAGATTGGAGGATTAAATAAAACAGGAGCAGCCACATTCACACAGGTAGATACCTAAAAATGTACTTGAATGCTTCAGTTTGATACATTTACTAATTCAGGATCATGCACCCTTTTTTGACCAAGGCTGATGAACAGCTGCCATCACAGTATTGAAATAGCCCCGTACCTCTTTGTCAAAGTTAGCTTTGGTGAATTCCAAGGAGTTGAGCAGTGCATTAGTTGCAGCTAACTTTACATTGTTGCTAGGCTCCTCCTTACGCATTCCTTGAATAATTGCAGTAAGGATTTCATTTGATTTGTCCTGTAGTTGCTCAGGGTCCTGAGGAAAAAACCCACAATTTATAAATTCACTGATGACACTGCTGCTGGCTGATGAACAGGAAACGAGGTCAGAATGGAATTTGAGAATTTGGTTATATGGTGTCAGAACAACAATCTTGCTTTCAAAATCAGCAAGTCTGGACAGCTTATTGTGGATTTTAGGATTAGGAAGCTCACATCTTTCAACATTAAAGGGATGGCAGTGGAGAGGATTAGCACCTTCAAGTTCCTGGGAGTCTGAATATCAGAGGACCTCCCCTGAAGCAAACACATGTCAAATGTGAAAAAGGAATAGCCAACACCTCGACTTCCAAACAATTTGGAAGAGATGCAGCATGGTGTCAAATACTGTGTCACACCTTTAAAGGCATACTGTGGAAAGAGTATGGACTGGTTCAATAATGGCCCAAATTTACAAATTCAAATGCCTTGGAACATAGACGGCACCAAGAAAATGGCAAACCTAGCCAAGTCCATAATGGGCACTAACCTACCATCCATTGAAGACATCTAGGAAAGGCACTACCCCTTGACAGCAGCTATCAGAAAGGATGGCCACTTCCCCCATCACAATCTTTTCTCACTGCAAGTTTCAGACAGAAGGTACTGAAGCCTTAAGGTCATGTAGTAACATTCAGGAGCCTGCTTCAGGTTGGGGGAGGGGGGAGCTTCATGAACCAAAAGTGCTGGACTTGACTATCCTGGAAACATCAAAAGGATTTGCCTGCACTGTTAAAGCCTTTCTTTCATTAACTGAAACAGTGTACATTTATTCTCACTTTTATATTCATCATCTTTTGCTGTCTTGGCATATTGTGGTAATTTTATTTGTATTATTGTAGTTGCTGTATCTTGTGTAAATAAAATACTCACTATATCTTGGCATATGTAACCAATGGCTTCCAAGGTCGCCTCTTTCATGTGTTCAGTGCTATTAGGATTTGTTACATTTGCAACCAGATGAGGAATGAGTTCAGGCCATTGAACAACAGGGATTTCTGCACATGCAATACCAGCAACACACTGTGATGCAGAGCTGGGCCTGTAGGTTTCTGTTCCTAAAGTTTGTAAGACCTGTGGGAAGAGTTTAAAAATGTTAAAGTCTTACTCCTTCAAAGACGAGTAACAATTTCTTTAAGGACAATTAACCAATAGAATTGGAAGAAAGAATAGAACAGGTACTGTAGATTTAATCCTTAAGATCAACTTTATTGTACTGGCTCAAAATAACATTTACTCCCCCACATCCCCAAACCCAAAGAGTGTCATCATCCCCCAGTGAATTAACATGCAGATTATTACAGTAAATCACTCAAGAATTAAAATTATAGAAATTCTAATCAAAACAGTTGAATTCATACACTAAAATAAACCCCAAAGACAGCACACAATTTCAATAATTAGAGTTGATATTCAAAATATCATTTTGTATTTCACAGGCTCGATTCAATCATGACCCAGCAAAACCACAGATAACACAGAATCCAGATTAGATTTTCCACTTGAGGAATATTTTAAAATAAAAATGTAGTCATTGTGTGCACCAAATGATACCATTTAGAGCAATATTCTTCTTTTCATTTTAGAATTCAGCATCCCACAACAGAGATATCCTATTATAATGCAGAACAGTCCCCCACACTCCATGTTGTACTTGAAACTCAGGCATATATTAATTTTTTTTTAAAAATTGCTACTACTGTAAATAAGGCACATGACAGAATCTGAGGGAACAAACATTTCTCATGTAAATTCTTATTACAAAAACATATTGTGTTGTGTTTCTTACACTTAGTTATCAAAAGGAATTCTGCATGAAACAATAGCTGTGAACCGGTTCTTGAGCAACCATTGGAATCAAGATACACCCTAAAATACCAGGTCAGATTTGTATAAAGAACAAATGTGGAAGATAACTGCACGTGGAGATGCCCCTTGATGAATTCATCTTCCAAATGTCACTTAGCACTGCTAGTTACAAAAAGCCAATATCCAAATGGTCTTAACCAAAATCTCTTCTACGATATTAAAACTTGAGACTCAAAAGCTAAACAGATTTGACCAAAAAAAATATGCACTGCACGAAATCAATTATCTGCAGAATATTTAATTTGAGATTGAGAAAAAATGCTCTATTAAAATGCACATAACCTTCATGAATAATGAAGGCAAGAAAAATTTTTAGAATGCACATCCATAAATAAAATCATGTCCTCCTTGGCAATGGACAGTTAAACAAATTTTAACGAAATGCAAAACTGAAATGACAAAATATTTATAGTGAAATTGCTAGTTAAACCCAAGAATGTGAAAATGTTCCCCATGCCATTATGCTTTTATTTAAGCCATCTGCCTTCATCACATATTACATAGCAAAATTACAGAAGTTGTCATAACTTCCCTAACTTACGAAGGTTTTGATTTCTCGACGAGCATTGCTGTCAATAGCCAACCACCTTTGCTGATATTGTGTCTTGACATCAAGGTCCTTGGACGTTAAGGAATTCTTTATTTGTAGACCAGCTGCAATTCGAGCAACTTGGCTGTTTCCTGGGTTTGCTAGTACCTTTGAGAGTTCCACCAAGAAGGTAGGCTGCAACGAGATTTACGAAATAACGTTTCAATAGTCTTTACTCCCATTCCCAACATTTCTGGTTTAAGAGATTATATTTTAAAATTAAGATATTTTGTGCAATAACAAGGATACAAACAGGGGCTTAGAATAATCAGATGACCATGACTACCAGAACATAAACTGAGGCAGAACCAACAAATCTAGTTTCAAAACATTACTGAGTACCAGATATGCACAATGGCAATAACTTTTAACTTGATACATATGCCATTGCACCTTGACATAGGTAGAGTATTAATAGATGAGTGAGTGATGGGCATCTTACCTCCCAATAATGCCTTGAATGTACAAAAAAGATAAGTAAAAGACGCCGACACTTGCCGAAAGCAAACTTGCAGGTCCCAAAGTATAGCCCCCAATGCCGCTAAAATAAATGGACCTTAAAGCTGAATTATCTAATGTACCCCAAATACCTAATCTGAAAAAAGACACGGGCATTAAAAGTGACTGTCACCCAATGGTTACTACCCCACGAATAAAAAGAATTCAACCCACCCGGAGACGCATCACACCATAACTCAAATTCGCTAGTCACCCTAATGAGATCATATTCCTCACGTTAACAGTTGACCACTTGATGACTTTCTAGCATTTTAAAGAAATTTTATTCTATTTTACCACCATGATACATTGTTTAAATTAACTTAGTTCATGGAAACAATCGGTCCTGAGAGAAGACTAGCTGTTGCAATAAGTCACATGATAAATGAGTTTGAGTGAGATCTTAAGGTCAAAATACTCTGATTTCTATAGATAACAATAAATTCTTGGAACCATTATCTTGACAGGAATTCAATTGCTCATCTGATTGACGAGAAACAAAATCAACACGAGAGCAGCATGCTACAGTGCCAGTGATCAGGACAGATTTCGAATCCTGTGCTGTCTGTAAGGAGTTTGTATGTTCTCCCCATGTCTATATGGGTTTGCCTCGGAGGCTTCGTTTCTTCCCACCGTTCAAAATGTACCAGGGATTATAGATTAATTGGGTGGCACAGGCACATGAGTGAGTCCTGTTACTGTGCTGTATGTCTAATTTAAAAATTTTAAATTTAAAGAGGAACTTGATGGCTTAGTTACTGGATTGATATTGTAACAAATGAAGTAAAAATCCTAAAATATGGATAATATGCATTGCAGCACAAGTGAAAATAGTTGTAAAATTAAACCAATTAATTGTCCGAGTATAACATCAAAGAAAAGAAATGTAACTGGGGGCACATACCTGAAGGTGTAAAACCAGAAACTAATGAATCTTCTTTACTGACAGATGAAAACCATACAAAAGAAAATAATTTGGCTTCAGATGGGAATCAAATTCAAATCTGGACATGAACAATTTTGAGGACACGTAGATTGTTACAGGGAATAAGATAAATAATCAGAGGAAGAAAATAAAACCATGGAACTTTAATTAGCTGCATTCACTGCAATGGACAAAATAGACTTCATTTGTACTTTAATACTGGTTTAGTCCAATAGCTCCCACAGAATTAGAATTTATCAATAAATGACCTACTACATGGTTGGAGGTACACTAAGCATATTTTGATTTCCACCGATTGCATGGTTAAAAGCATGAGCAATTTTTAAATTCAATAAATGTTCCTTCAGCTGCTCAAAAACAGTTTGCAGAACTGTCACTATTGGTTTAAAATAGCATTTCCTAATTATTGGAATCTCTGCCAATGTTAAATTAGTTGTATTTTGTATACTTTTACACTGAGGACCAGAGAACGCTATTTCATCAGGTCGTACTTGTACAATTGGATGATAAATAAACGAACTCTCAGCAAATTCAATTCAAGCAGTTCCATTTAACAGTGAGTTTACTTTGTTACAAGCCCAGAGGTCCCCAAAACCCAGCAGCAATAGAAATTCACCAAGACAAATGGTTACTTAAACAAAAGTTGCTTTTAATTTTCTTTAAACATAAAAACAGGATCAAACATTAACTTATTACTATTAACTTAACTCCCTTCTAATTCTAAGTGCACCTGTATGTAATATGTACATGTTCAGGAAAGTTCTTTGCTTTAATAGTCCAGTCATTCACTTCTCCAAGGTCACCGGTATCATACTGTGCATAGAATTTAACATTTATGAATTTTCACCAGGCTCTGGTGCTTAAAGGTAAATGGTTACCGCTCAGGAAGGTTCTTGTTAGTTTCAGAGAGATATTTATTGCTCGTTGGACACACACAGTCACTTCAGCATCTTGCCAAAGAAACTTGCCACAATATGGGTTTTCCAAATGATAACCTCCTTCCAGGTCACCAGAGTTCCTCTTGTTTCCCTTATTTCAGGAGAAACACTCTAGCCAGCCATTTCCTCTTGTATGGACCACAAGGGTTTTCAACAGGCAGAACTCACAACCCGTCTCCAAAATGGGAGGGGGGTTTCAACAAACCTGCTAGCTTGCCATGTTGCAACCTCAAAAGCTAATGTAGAACTGACTTTTTTCTCTCTAAGAGAAGAACCCTGTTTTCTTTCCCCTCTGCTTGTAAGAACCAGAACCCCTCCCAAGGCTCCAAATCCAATCCTTGAAAGATTTTTATCAACATTTGACTTCTCCATTTGCCCCTGGTTTTGAAATACCTTCCAAAGCAGTTCCATTGTCTTTTGCAAAGTTCTTGCATTTTCAATGAGATGTGAAGTGTAAGTTTATGAAGTGACCTACACTAAACCCTCAACAATCTCTTAAAAACATATTTAGATATACATGACCAGTAACAACTGCAATACTACAATTTACATTATAGTAAACAGTTTCTGGCAAAGTTTCAAACTGCCCAATAATAATGGGCAATAAAGAAATATGTAGAGTTGCTCCACTGAATCAGCAATCACAAGAAACTAAAATCACATTTTGTCTATATTATGAAATATTTTTATTCTAATTAATCAGAATCATTTAAAATAATCACCAATTAAAATGAAAACTCCTGTATTGCCAAATAAGACTGCAAAATATTCACATCTAATTTATTATTGTTGTAAGATATCTAAGCATGTTAGAAACAAAGGACAGAATATCTAGTGCCACAAACGAGCCTGCAGCTGACGTGGACATTTACCCCCTCCATAAATCTTCGTCCGCGAAGCCAAGCCAAAGAAAAAGCTACAAATAAGAAAATTTGAGGTACGGTCACTATAATCCTTCTGGCCAAGAATCATGGAAAAGAATAAGCGATCAAGCTCATGGGAAAAATAAGTGCTATAAAAGACACTGTGCTGTTGATATTTACCATTAAGAGTAAATGACACGTTTTTCTTGAAAATATTAATTTGCTTATTTACTAGAGTCAATAAACACAATAAAAACATTGCTGCTAGATGTTACATAAAAAGTTGCCTTTTCCAAATATGACCAAAATTGTTCAAAATCATATACAAGTTAAAAAGTATTTGCAACACAAATTCAAAAAAAAAACTTCAGCAAAACTAACAAATTGGAGACAATTGGATAGTGAATGCAACATAATTTTAACAAATTCATTTATGGCTAATTGAATGCTCTGCTCCATATCTGAATGTGCAAAATTTCTGCCTTTAATTAAATGGCCCCAACAAACTATGTGGAATATTAAATAGGAATAAACTCAAAATAGGAATGAAAATTAACTCAAGAAAAACCTGCTAATATTTTGGATGATACACCATTTGACAATTCTGACAAGTTCATTATAAATTCAGAATTAGAAATCTGCAGCAAATCAAGCTTAAGATCATGGTGGAATTAAGCTAATTTGCAAAGAGTGTAACATAAAGATGTATAGTTTCAGTTAGAATAAGGAACAGAAAAAGTGCTGCAGTAAATTCACAAAACTATTACAATTGGTGCATCAGGGTCCCAATCCCACACTCAATTAAAAATGCTGGGGTCCTTCTTACCACTGCCCCATTAGACTTGCATGGTTAAGTTCAGACTGTGCAACAAAATCCAAATTAAGTATATTGTGTACAAGTTATTTCAAATAGCCAAAAATTTCTGCCAGTCTGGTAGCAAAATTCCAATGGGAGATGATCAGATCTTCTGGTATTAATGTACCAGAGCACTTGGTGACACCAAAAGATGATAAATCCCAAAGACAAAACCTACACCCAGTTTTGAAAGAGATGACCCTGGATGGTGAATATTCTAATTATTATCCAAGTCAAAATTCTGTAATTGTTCTGTGTATTGGAATGCCACAATTTAAGAGGGTGAGAAAACAAGAAAATACAAATAGACAAAAAAAAGCCAAAATTTGTAACGGATGGACACCAAATGCCAATCAAGAATTAATGGACATGGGTAACTTTCTGTATTGTTGCTTTCACCATCATTTTTCAAAAAAAAAAGCACAAATGAGTGACATTGATAGACAAGAGGATTGAGAGGCCCTTGAGCAAATACACCAAAAGCCATGAATAAATACTAAGGGAATCAAGGGCTACAGGAATAATGCCAAGGGTAAAAAAAAGCACATGGGTAATAGAGCTGGAATGTCTTTATCCATACTTTATTCCACTTCCATATTAAAACATTTTATTTTTGCGATTCTTCTTTTAAAAAAACTTTTACTACACCCATAAACAGATGGCAGATTCTGCTTTGATTAAGCTCTATCAAGTACCAAAACTAAGATTCAAAACTATTTGGACAACTTCCAATGCAATGCATTGCAGTTCCTTAAAAATTGAGTTATCGGAGGCAGTTAGTGTAGTGGTTAGTGCAATGATGTTACAGCGCTAGTGATTGGGACCAGGGTTCAAACCCAGCACTATCTGTGAGGAGTTTGTATGCTCTCCCCATATCTGTGTGGATTTCCTCTGGTTTCCTATCGTTTAAAACGCGTCAATTGGGCAGCAGGGGCTCATAGGATGAAAGGGCCCATTACTGTGCTGTATATCTAAATTTTAAAAATAAATTTAAAAATTAATATCAAGTCCCACTGAAGATTACAACCTGGAAATAACCTGCACACTGGGTGACCTACTGACCATGGGGTGTGTTACTTCCAACAAGATGTAACAGTACATCTACTACTCAATAAATCAACTTGCTTTAGTTTTGCCAGTGAACTTCCAAAATGTGGCACTCCCAGCAAGTTGTATAACCAACTTCTGTCACTTCTAAGTCTCCAAAATAAACTATCCTCAAATATACTTGAACTAAAGCTTGCATTGAGCACTTTCAATGTAATGAAAATACCTCAACAAGCCATATAACATAGAAATAAGACCAACACGGGTAACCAAATTTCAGGAGTTTCTCACTGAATTAAAAATTTCATGATATTTGATAGATTCAGAATCTGACAGCTGAAAGGCAGAGATTAAAACAGAGGATGCTCCACAGACCAGAACTGCACTGTATGAACTGAAAATCATACCACTTTTTAAAGGCATTATTTAAAACTTTGCGAGTTAGGACACAAAAAGCAAAGTGCAGAACATGGAAAAACAACAAGGATTACATTGGAATAAATAAAGCACAAGACAAAAAGGTTTTACTGTATTTGTACTCACTATAGTCCAGACACTGGGACCAGGTTTACCCACCCATCTGGTAGGCAGAGATAGCTCACATTTACGTTTCTGTTCTAACAGGAGAGATTTCCTGAGACTTTGCTGTACCTCAAATCTTTAACTCTTCAAAAGAAAAAAAAAGAAAAAAAAAAATTATCCCCCCCCCTCTAAAGTTATACCAACACAATGCAGCTAAGATTATAGGATCTTGCATGCAAGCAAATGTAAAAGATATTGGTACAATGTCACATCTGACTAGGACATCTTACCACTGACACTGCTAGAAAGGTCATTGGATATTGAAGACCAAGAACTGTTCCATAGTTCCTTTCCCATGCTAGCTCAGACATGAGGGCCTTAAATGATTGAATTTGAGATTGTTTAACAAATTCACAGAAGGAAAGGACAGTTACTTGCTTTTACTTAATAGGGAGAGAGCTCTTCATGAAGAGCCCACCACCTCTCTAACAAATTCATGAGGTGCAGGAATGAACAAGCAAACATAAAGAGCACCATCGCAAGGATGGGATGATTGAATAGAGGTGGAAAAGCCTCAAATCTTTTTTATTTATGTTGAGCAAGACCAAGGAAACAGATGGAAAAATATGCTGAAACAAGATAAAGCCGCAGTGTTAGCTCTGTGGTTAGTGCACTGCAATCATAGCACCAACAACCTGGATTTGAATCCAGTGCTGTTTGGAAGAAGTTTATGTTCTCCCTGTGTTGGGAGTTTCCTCCAGGTGTTCTGGTTTCCTCCCACACTTCAAAAATCTTTGCAAGTTGATTGGTGCTTAGGCAGCATGGGCTTGTGGGCCAGAAAGGCCTGTTACTGCACTGCATGTCTAAATTTAAATTCACGACAGCGAGGAAGCAGCTTACAAATACCAAAGAGCAGTTGCTTCTATGAAATTTATGTTGTGCAAATCGAAAATTGATTCCACTTATCATTTCATGAAAATAATTGTTTTTTTTTAAGCTCAGGTGACACTGAATTTATGCTGTTGACAGGTGATAATTCGACCAAGGGATTGAAAATCAAAATGGTTTAAAGTATGAATGACCATTATTGACAAAGCTGTGTAAATCTTAACATTACCCAAATATCTGAACTCATTTTATGATTAGAACAAACTTGAAGTTTAGGAAAAATCTGGCTAACAGATTGCTATTGATTGGCTAGTGATGGATCCACAGAAGCACTTATCAAGCAATATGAATATCAAAACATTGTGAACAGTGTCACATTCTGTGAGTTTACGATCAACATTTGCTGTGTCATACTGGCAGCAAGAGACAAAATTTGGGTACAGACCATGACAAAATATAGATATGAAAGCTCAACAATTGGGACCACTATTGTGTACACACTTGCCCCTATCCTGTCTCCCTTTATCTAATACATAATTTGTATTTTCTAACTTACAACTTAAAATGGATTACTTACCTTTTCTCTTTTGGGAACATAGAGATATCAATGAAGAAATCTCGTCAGATACAACCACAGAAGTACTTTGACTCAGCAAAAAAGCAAAGTACTCCAGTCAATCTCAACCCCAGATTAAAGTAAACAAATGCTGGAGAATCTGAGCAGGTCAAACAGTGTCCTTTATATAGCAATGGTCAAAATACATAACTAACATCGATAGCTTGAGCCCTTCATCAAGGTATCTTCATCAAACCTTGATAAAGGTCTCAAGCCCTAAACCTTTGCTAAAGAACACTGACCTGTTGAGCTTCTCAAGCATTTTGGTATTTTTTTTTTAAAAAACTTAAACCATGATGCCTACAGATCTTCTCGATTTACTTCTCAACCTGATGCACCCATTAAATACTTACAACTCTGTAGACTTAAAACCAATGCACAAGGGAAAGATTGGAGCAATGCACAATAGAAATGTGGAGACAGGTTGATGCCTGAATAGGGAGAGGTGGGAAGTGGAACAGGTAAGTGGTGAGCGAGAGAGATAACTGAAAAGTTATAGGTGAAGAGGGCTAAAGGAAGTTCTCTGACAGAATGAAAGGAATGGGGAGCTGGAGGAAAAGAGAATGTTGAAAGGGTTAACAGAAATTGGGGGTCAATATTAGTGCTGCTTGGTGCTGAGGCAAAATACAGGTTGTTCCTCCAATTTGCAGGTGGCCTCTATTTGAAAGTATGAGGCAATGGGTAGTCACGTCAGCATAGAAATTATGTGTGGAGGCCCTTGCTTGTTGTAGCAGCTCAATGAAACAATCCTCCAGTCTCCCTGACATAGAGGTGCACCAGGAGCACCCCACAGATTAGATGAATATTTCTTGAATCTGCCACACCTAGAATTTCTAATATTTTACTCATTATAGCAATTAATTGTAAGCAAACCAAGTAGGTCTCAAGGTTAATAACACATGACAAATTTGTACTGAAGCATTTAAAATCCAAAATAAAAACAGAAAATGTTGGAAACACTCAAGTCAGCCTGAGCATCTTCCATTTTTAAAATTAGATTTCCAGCATCTATATCTTAATTTTACATTAAAATACATAATCTAACAAAACATCAGCATAATTCATTGCTAACAAGCTAGATCAGAGTCCATTTGTTTCCTGTTGACAAAGTAACTCAGTTACTTTCCAAATACCCACGTCAGGGCACAGTCTGGAAGGTACTTGAAGCAAATGAACTCCAATTGAACTAAAAAGGAAATGTGTACAAACCCTCAAGTTTACAACAGTAGAAAACATCTACCAGAAATAATGAGCCCCCCGCCGTCAAAAAAAAATGCGTTATTTATGGATTACATTTCAGATAATGTCAATTTAAATCTGACAATTTTTTTATTCTGTGAAAACGCTTATTACTGCGAAGGGAGGGAAAAAGGAAATGGAATGAAGGGATCATGGTTGGGGGGGGGGGGGGGAGGGGAAGAGATGGGAAGGGCTACCCCAGGCGGGGGAAGAGAAAGAACAGGCCGAGCCGGCAACACGCGCTCAGAGGCTCGGGCTCACAGCTTCCCTTCGCCTCAACCCAACTTGAGCCGGTAGCCGGAAACCCAACCCCTCCGGCGAGCGCCCATTGGCCGAGGACCGGAGGCCGGTCCCGCCCCCTCCCCATCGCGCAGGAGCCCGCGCACCGGGCCCGTCAATCAGCGGTGTGCGGCGCCAGGATCCGGTCAGCATCTTCGGTTGCATGACCGCTTTCCCCCCCCCCCCGGCACCCCCACACCCCACAGAGGGAAGGCCTTTTTTTCGCGGAGCCAGGACGGAGACGAGTCCCTGCTCTCCCGCCCGGAAACCCCCATTCACCCCCCCCCACCATGATGAACAACAAAATCCCCCCCCCCTCACTGTCGTCCATTCAAAAGAGAATGCAAATACCAACCAGATTCTCCACTGCCGCCTGTTCCAGAAACTTCTGCGCGGCCTCCAGTTCATTGCGGTCTAGAGGAGGGGATGGGGGTGGGGGGCGGGAAAAGAGAGAGAGAGGGTGAGGCGGCGCTGGCGGCGAGGGACGGCAGAGGCGCGGGGCCCGCACGGCCGGCGCCGCTCACCTGGAGACACGGTCTTCTCGAGGATCGTGATGAGCTCCATGTTAACGAATCTCATGTGGGAAACGTCGCGGATTGGCTCAGGCACCAACGGCCATCAATGACTCCGGCGGACGACGCGGACCCAGGGCGTTCTGGCGGTGAATATGGTGCCTTTTTTTTATATAATGAATGCCGGTCGCTCCTCACACGCCGCCCTCACGCCTTCTCCTCCCGCAGCTGCGCAAAAGAAGTAGAGTGGCGCCGGCGGCGGAGCAATAAAACTGGTCGCCCGCCCTCACCATCTGACGCGTCTTCCCATTGGGCCGTTTCCGCCGCGATGAGTCATCGGCCCCCGTTGGTCGAGTTTTGCCTGCTCTTCCCGCCTTTTCGAAGCTGAGTTCTCGCCTATTGGTAGGACGGACCGCCCATCAAACGCCTGACCATGTCGTCCTACCCACCCCTCACCTGCCGCTGCTATGCAACGCGTCATCCCGTTGGTTAAATGGTGCTCCTCCCTGCCCTCTCAACTGGCTACGCTCTCGAAAACGACTTTTGATTGGTCAAAAGGTTAATTCTGAAGATCACGGCAAAAGCGTAATCGGCACTGCGATGCAAAACACGTTCGGATTGGTCAAGTTTCTGGCCTCTGGCGCCTAAACTTCAAATTAAGAAATTTCTCTCGATCCGTGTTTAGATTTGGCGATGTTCTCACGGAACTTTCTCATCGTCCTTGTGGAATTTTTTTAAAAAATGCGAAATTTCGGGGATGCTTTGGGCCTGTAGCCTTTCGCTGCCCTGCGAACCTTGGCCAATCAGATCGAGCCTTTTATTCGGGGGTTCAGTTTTCTGCGTGGTTTGGACCTGCGGCCGACGCCTGCCGCCCGTTTATTACGTCGGTGGCCGCCAGAAAGAAGCTCGGCGCTCCCATAATCGGTGGCGTGAACTGGGGTTTGTGCGAGATACGGGCCGGGCTGATGAAACTCGGGACTAATCCCCAGGACGCGGACATAGATATTGGGAGCGCGGCGGCTCTCATTTGTACTTCCCGCCCGTTTCCATGGTGACAGGCGTGGCGTTTGGCGCAGGAGGGAGGTGAAGGCCCGACCACTGCCCACCCACTGGCCCAGGTTGCACCCACAAAGTCATTGCTCTGGTATCATCTCCGCAACTGCAGCCACGCCATTGGTTTTTAAAGAAGCAATGTGTAATTTTCAAGAAAAAAATCTGAACAAAAAAAAGCAAAATGCATGGGACAGAAGATTCAAGATTCCTTTATTGTCATATAATATAGACAGCAATGTTAAAAAAACGTTTTCGCCTGCCGCAAGGCAGACAGATTAGCCATCAGCAGAAATTGTCTACGCGCCTTTTAGAATTGGAGAAAGAGAATCAAGAGTCCCCTCAGCTACACAGTCTTGTCCAAACCATCAGCATCCTGAGCTCCAGATCCAAACCTCCGACACCAATGGGAAACCTTCAGCATCCTCTATCATCCTGGTTTCAAAACCTGATTCCTCTTAAGTCAGTTTTGTGCTAGACTCCAGTGGTTCGCAGCCTGGTGCAAATCCCTTGACCGTAGTCATGTCCCACAACCTGCATGGCTTCCTCACCTTGCTGCTTGTCTGTTTCTTCAACTGCAATGCTCCTCACTGATCCATGGGACATCTCCTCTACTTCTCAAACAAGAGGTGGTCTCCTTTTCTGGTGTCCTGAACTAGTCCTTTCCTTCCCTGGAGTCTGCAACCCCTTACAGCTGTTTGACCCACTGAGTTTCTACAGCATTGTGTTTTTACTTTTGTGTTTTACAACAAAAGGGGAGGTGGCCCATGGTGTCACAACGACCCCTGCTCCTGGGAGTTAACCTTTACTCACTGTCTGTGCAGTCCGAACATTTACCCTGTGGCCATCTTTCTTCTCCCATTGAAGTGACTCAACCCACTGGGTTCTTTCAGATGGTGGGTCTCCCTCAGGAGCACCAGTTTCCCCACTGCACCCCAAAGACACAGCCCACATGGAGGGGATTCACTTGGTTGCAGGAAATTACCCTCTTGAAAAGGCTTTGGAGACAGTTCAAAGGAGGTTTATCAGGTTGATTCCAGGTATGAAGGGGTTAGCTTATGAGGAGAGATTGAGTTGTCTGGGACTCATTGGAATTTAGAAGAATTTGTAGAAACAAAATTATGAAAGGCATAGATAAGATAGAGAAAGGTAAGCTGTTTCCATTAGTAGGGGAAACCAGAACTAGGGGACATAGCCTCAAGATTCAGGATTTACGATAGAGATGAGGAATTGCTTTTCCCAGAGGGTGGTGAATGTGGAATTCACTGTCCATGTAAGCAGTGGAGGCTAGCTCAGTAAATATATTTAAGATTGGATAGATTTTTACATGATGAGGGATATGGGGAAAAGGCCAGTAAGGGGAGATGAGCCATAATCATCAGATCAGACATAATCTCATTAAGTAGCAGAGCAGACTTGACAGGCCAGTAGGTCGACTCCTGCTCCTATTTCTTATGTTCTCATGTATTTCCTAGAAGGAAATTGTGCAGAAATTGTTCACGGAGGTGGTACAGGCACTGGATATCTTGAGAGGATGAAGAAACTGGGACTCTTCTCCCTGTAGCTTAGGAGGCTGAGGGTTGACCTTGGAGAGATAGGTGAAAGGCCACAGCATTTTTCCAGGTAGGCGAGTCTAGAATGGGAGGAGGGACATATTTAAAATGGACCTGAAGGAGAATTTTTGAGGGGGTTTGTGAAACGAGCTATCAGAGGAAGTGGTAAAGGCAGGTAAAATTATGACATTTAAGTCTTTTTGGCACGTGCATGGATAGGGAAGATTTGGTGGGAATTGCAGGCAAATGCGACTAGGCCAGATGGGCAACTTCATTATCATGGACAAGTGGGTCAATGGGCTAATTTCTGTGCTGTATGATGAGTGGTAGAATTGGGGGTGGGGTGGGGAAGAGTTGATGGGATTGTGGGGAGAGTAGGTGACAGAGAGAATCAGTGGAGGAATGGGCCAGCATACACTTGATGGGCTGTAATCGCCTCTTCATATGTCATCCAGTAATATGGTATAGACTTCAAGGAAGGAATGTGACCCCATTGGCCTGAGGATTAGGAATACTTCCAAACTCTGCAAAGTTGGGTCAAGAAATTGATAAATAAAGGGAAAGTTGAGAGGGCAGGAAGAGCTCCTGAAAAAGTCTCGGGTGCTTGAAGGCTTCCTGATTGTATCAGATTTGAATCTGGAGCTTGGGATGACGGTGGATTGAAATGGAGTCTGTTCGACTGCAGGAGTGCTGAAGGCTAATCCTCGGACATACAGCAACTCTGAAGGGATTCTCTTTTGCTTTTCTTCTCTTGTTAGGGATGCCTGGCAATGCTCATGTGGCTCTTTACCTTACAGCAGAGAAAAATTAAGGCATATCATGTATTTTACATTTTTAATGTATTATTGTGCAACAATAAAAGGAACCTTTGAGCTTAGGTTGGGATCATTTATCAAGAGGAAAGTGGGAAGGGGAGATGTTGAATATCCAAATGTTGGGGGGAAGGAATGTGGAGATTTACTAGGATGTTGGGTTTAGGGTGAAAGGGAAAAGTTCAGGGGAAACTTCAGAATGGTGGGAGTGTGGAATGAGATGCCAGCTGAAATGGTGAATGTGGGCTCAATTTTAATTTTTAATAAGATTTTGGAGAGGTACATGGATTGTAGAGGAATGGATGTCTATGGTCAAGGTGCAGGTCAGTGGGACTAGAAAGAATAATAGTTTGGCACAGACTAGAACAGCTGAAGGACCTGTTTCTATGCTGTATTGTTTTATTCTCTGGAGCATATGGCTGTTGGCCACACCGATGGATGATGTTACGTCTTGAAGGGAGGGTAGTAGGAAGCAGCAAGGCTGGATGTTACACACCTCTTCAGAGGTGGTTTCTCAGGGTCAAAATGCCTTGTGGCTGGAACAACCCCCATGGAACTTGCAAGTGTATGGTGCTATCTATGGAAAATGGACAATTATTACTTTTTTTTCCAAAAAATTAACTTACAGCGCAGTAGAAGCTGGATTCTGGCCATTTAAATCAGTACTGCCCAATTACACCCAAATTAGCCTGTATGTTTTGGAGGGTGGGAGGAAACTGGAGCACCCAGGTAAAACTCACATGGACGTAGGGAGAATATACAAACTCCTTACAGATAGCACTGGATAGCATATAAACATCTGTGGAATTCTCTACCATCAATGGATGAGGAGGTTATATCATTCATGGATATAATTTAAAACAGCCAGCTCCTTTAACAGGCTGATTAAAGCCTGTACTGAACTGCCAACATTAGGTTGAGCCCTTTGGAGTAGCACTGTGTCTCCACTCTCCTGGCTGTGCATCAGCTGCAACGCTGCCATTTTCTTCACCATGGATGCTACATGACCTGATGAATAGTTCCAGCTTCTCAGATCACTTATTTTGTTATTAGCTGTTTGTTCTTTGTAGCAAATCACCATCTCAGTCATAAGGAAATTGACAGATCCAGGAATTGAGGACTGGGGGAATTGTTAGAGTTAGGACCTGGGGCACAAGCAGCCTCCTGCTTCCATTTCCTTGTTCTATGTTGCTTGAGGTCGAAAATGCATCTTGCTGTCTAGGACCACTCTCACCTCAGGCCAATTTAATTAAAACAACTTCATTGCTATTTGTTATTATGTGTAAGATTTTGCCATGCACAAACTAGCCACAAAGTAGACCAGTAATTAAACATCAAAACACTGGGCCATAAAGCACACTGAAGAGGGCAGGAGGAGAAAAGCATGAAATAAATGCAGGCTGATTTCTATCCCTTCACTCTTTAGTCAGATAAGAAACAAACCATTATACTGGCAAATATTGACTCACTTCAATGACTGCAGGTTCAAAGCCCAGTCAGGCCAGCAGAGAAAACTTGGATGGGGAGGGGAAAAATGCAGCTCAATGAATGTACAGAAGATGTGACAAATTCTTGCCTCAACCCAGGAAATGTTTTTATTTCCCCTTGGAGAACTTGCAGGGAGAGTCTCTCCAAGACTCCCTTATTCACTCTCCCCTCCCCAAACACCTCCATTCCTTTGGCACTTGCCACTGTCATCACAAAGAGCAAAACTTGTCCTGACATCTCTTCCTTCACCTCCATGCAGTCACCAAAAAGGGCTTATGCATAGGATGTGAAATCAGGAATGGGTGGATGTTTCACCAAACACCCATGCTCTGTAAATCCATGATCAAACTCCTGGTGGCTTATCGTTTTACCTCCCCTCACCATTTCCCCTCACCATTTCCCCACGTGTCTTCAGTCTCATCCACTGCAGGATGAGGCTAAATGTAAACTTTAAGAACAACACATAATTTCTCCTGGACAGCCTTTAACATAATGGCATGAACATTGATTGTTCCCATTCCAGGTTAACCCTAACCCCCCCCCTCACCCCAAGAAATATCTGGTTCCACTTTATCATTCTCTATCTACTCCTTTCTTACTTTTCTCTCTCACCTCCACCCCCGCAGCTGTCTCTTCCCACTTTACTCTCTCCACCTTTCCTTCCTTCTGTCCAATACCCTATCACCTCAGCCCTTCCCCAGCATCTTCCTTCCCCCTTTTTCTTACATGACATTGTCCCTCCCTACTTTGGTCTTGATAAAGGGACCCACTACAAAAAGATGACCTACCATTTCTACCCATGATTTTTTCCAAAACTGGAATTATTTTGGTGACCCTGAGAAGGCAGCTGTCATTGTCAACCCTCTTGAGTTTCACCTTTAGCAATGTTCATAACCATCATTCCAACCATTTCCAGCCGAAGTTTTCATTCACACTAATGTGATTTTGCAGAGATCAGGAAATTCTCATGTTTCTTGAGAACACTGGAGGCTTCTACTTGACCAATCAAGCTTTTGCTAGTTCTTAGGGCAATCCCACTTCCTTGTAACCCAATTTCACACATGCCCATTAACACCACACACCTATCCAAGGGCCAATTAACCAAGGAACCAGTAGTTCCTTTGGAGCACCTGTGTAAAACTCACATAAGCACAGGGAGTGGATGAACATTCCACTCAGGTGGCACACGAAGTGAATGTCGAACTCAGGATAGAGGCAGCACTAACTGTGTGGAGAAAGCAGCCAACATCATAAGGATCCTCATCAGCCTGGTTACCATTTCTTCCTGCTGCTTCCTTTGGGAAGCTCAACCGCAGCTTTGAGGTTCGAAGTTTTTTTTCCCCAACAGCTCAGGTTTTTGAACCTCCCCATACTACCCTAACCCTATCTATAAGCGAGTCCAGGATCACCATTTGCACTATTAGAACATTTTTTCCTTACACTAAATGCAACTGAATATTTATGTTGCTATCATTTTATATTTTATCATTTTTTCCTGTCTTGGTATATTGTGGTAATTTAATTCATATTATTATAGCTGATATACCTTGTGTACCCATTAAGCTACAGCAAGAAAGAATTCTAGTGTATCTGTAATATCTGTACTTCTGTAATGACAATAACCTCAGATCATCTGTTGTATTATTACACCTCCCCAAATAACTACAGAAGCTGGGATTGCTTTCCTTGGAGCAAAGCTCAAGGGGACATTCACAACAGAACCAGACAAGGTTATTAGAAGTAGCCTGTTCCCATTGCAGGATCAGGCCCACAGACTGAGTTTTGGGAAGCAATAAGCAGTGATTTAAAAAAAAAACCCAGCAGTCCTGATTTGGAGCTTGCTACCTGCAAAACTATTGGAAATGTGACCAAGATGTCACAAAATTTGTTGCTTACAGCAGCACTAATTGTGTATTACAGGTAAAAATTACTTTAAATTACATTCCTGCAAATACAGCATTAAAAAATTAATGCAAAAGAAAAAAGTGCAGCAGTGTGATTCATTGTCCATTCAGAAATCTGATGACAGAAGCTGTTTTTGAGCTGCTGGGTGTTCATCTTCAGGCACTTGTAATTCCTTCCTGATGATAGCAGTGAGAAGAGGGCATGGCCTGGGTGGTGAGGGTCCTTGGAGGACAGAGGCTGCTTTCCTGAGACACTGGCACTTATAGATGTCCTTAATGGAGTGAAGACTAATACCCATGATGGCACCAGCCAAGTTCACAACTCTGTAGCCTTTTCCAGATAGTGATGCAACCAGTCAGAATGGTCTCCACTGTACAAGTGTAGAAATTTTCAAGCTTTTTGTGACGTACCAAATCTCCTCAAATGTAGCAGCTGGCGAACCACCAATATTTCATCGACATCAAGGTCCCAGGATAGATTTTCAGATGTTGACACCCAAGAATTTGAAGTTCTTTACCATTTTCATTGCTAACCTCTTGATGAGGGTTGGTTTCCGTACTCGATTTCCCTTCCTGAAGTCCACAATTAGTTCCTTCGTTTTCCTAACCTTCAGTACAAGGTTGTTGTGGTGACACTACTGAACTAGCTGATCTACTTCACTCCTGTACGCTTTCTCATTGCTGTCTGTGATTCTGCTGATCTGCTTTTGAATTGTGCCTAGTTGGGTGCAGTGGACTAAGCATGCATCCTTGGGGTGTGGTTGTGTTGATGGTCAGTGAGGAGGAAACTTTGTTACCAATCTGCACTGACAGCCAATCAGAGTGTCCAATAGAAATTAGATCTGTACTCCTAGGAAAACCATTTGCATTACACAGATAAGGCTCAGCAAATAAGTAGAGGAACCCTTCAGGCATGGTCTTCCTATTCTTTGAAAGTTGAAACTCAGAAGGACACCAACACTAGCTTTTGCTGCCACCATTGAGATGTGACAATAATCAAGAAATTAAGAGCACTGGTAGGTCTTTACATGTACACAGTTCAACAGACGGCAATGACTCATTATCTTGTCACATGCAAGCTTGGCCATACAAATTGGCAAGTTATTCAATTGAGGAATATCCCATACAGCTGTTTGATGTATTGGATTGCTTTGGTATGTTTCAATGAGGTTTTGCCTGTCTCTGATACCTTGTCCACACCTATCTTTAGTGACAGACTATTATAGCCGTGTAATCCTGCTTGTATCCTTCCTCCAAGACCAAAAACAATTCAAGCCTGCACTTTCCAACCAAATTCCTTGGACCGTGATGAGAAACACTGATCCTAACACCACTGTCCCCTTAGATCAGGGGCTCTGCAAATAATCATTTGCACGATTAGGTATACACAGCTGCTGTGGTTTGAGAAGCAGGATCGAATTTGCAGAGAAAGATTAAACCATTATAATATATTATTAAATATTAATCAGTACCACACAAGGACTGTGCATAAGCTATCATTGAGAACCAGCATGCATCAACGGGCCTTTTAAATTAAATGTGATAGTGGCACACAGACCCATTTCTAAGGTGATAGAGATAGGTTCGTCTGTCAACTTGACTGTTGGAATGGAATATTAAGACTTGCTTCATCCGGCACTGACATCTTCTACCACCACCCAACTAATTTGAATAAAGAGTCTGATTGCAGATTACCAAAGGACATAAGCATCACTGCATTTTTCATGGAGACTGAAAAAAACAAATATAATCCACCATTTCACTTTAGAATTCAATCAAATGGAAGACATTTGGACAGGTTCATTGATAGAAAAAGTTTTCAGGATGTGGACCAAACTCGGGCAAATGGGATGAGCTTCGGTGGGGAACTTGGTTAGAAGAGAAACCTTGGGTCAAAGGACCTATTTGTGTTGTAAAGCTTCGATGAAACGAAAACAACCAGCAATTTTACAAATGAGCCAAGTGTCTGAATTTAAAAAGTAAATAATCAGGTCAAAGTCAGAACGTGGGATCAAGCCCTTCGGTCCATGCTGAAACCTTTGCAATTCTCCCCACATTAGTATCAACTCCCTCCATATTTTACCCCTCACCAACACACCAGGACCAATTTAGTGACCAATTAATTTACCAAGCTGCACCTCCTTTCATATCTGCACCTTGCTTCACGTCTCATCCAAAGGCTGGTATAGTCAGTGCAGGGTTCCTGGCCCCTGTGGAAAAGTCATTCAAATCTCAGGGGTGGCTCTTGAACCCACGGTCTTCACGAACAGTGGTCAGAGTTACCAACTAAATCACAGACAGCACTCAAAACCCCACATACCTGATGCTTCATTACATGTGCAATAATCAAGAGACTTCTCACTTTGAGGTTTTTTTTTTATTAACACCAACTGTATTTTAAAACAAAAAGCACAACGAGTATTTCAGGGAAGCAGTTTGACAATTAGTTTGATGACCTTCTCCAAGCAAACCAAAGCCACGTTAAACATCAGATTTTAGTTAAAAATCAGGTACAGCCCATCCCTTTGAATGCTTCATGTATTTTGCACAGTTAGTACAACATAATTCTCACTTGCAAGTTAATTCTACCATTTACAAAGTTGTTTCCCACATCCCTCCCACCCCTCCCAATTACACACCAGTTTGTACCAGTTTTAAGGTTTTCAAAATGGTTATACATAAGCAGAGGAATCAGGATTTGCTTTTGTTGCTACTCTTAAGCAGTGTCCCCAGGCTAAGGGGCTTTAATTCACATCATTTTGTTCAAGTATTAAAGTTATATAATTTATTTAAAAACAATTTATGTGCTAAATCGCAATTAACAGTCAAAATGGCCTGGGTATACACAACACAAATTCATGCATCTTATTCTCAGAATGGTCCCTAACCCACTTTATTTTAAAATGAAAGCTCATCTAATACAACAATTTTTATTTATATATCCTATTTTTATTCAACGTGGCTGTTATTGAGATATTTTTCCTGTTTACGAAGGACATCAATGGTTAAACTGAGGCCTAGAAATAATTAAATAAGAATTAACTCGCCTTGCCAGGGAGGGGAGGGGGGGGAGGTGGAGGAAGTAATTACATTACCACAATATAACCAGCAGTCTTGCTTCAGTGTTCTAAGTTGTCACCACTCCAACAATGTAATACCATAATCACTGTCTGCACACACATTAACACATTTCATTTCAAGTGCCAATAGCTTTATTTTTCTCTCTTAAAAATGAGGTATAAACTACATTCATTTCCAACCACTGTTAATAGGCAACAGGTTCTAGCCATGAAATATACGTTCAAACTCCCCTCCCTGTGGCAAGGCAGAGGGACGATGATGGCTCAGCGGACCATCCAGTCAGACAGTGAGGTGTGCTGCTTTGCGCTGCAGCAGGAACTGTTGGATGGCCTCTGCGTCTCGCTTCAGCCAGGCTCCATTCAGCAGTATGTTCTCGCACGACTGTTGGATGGTTCGTTCTGCTGCAGGGGCTGGGTGAGTCTCGAAAAAGCTCTGAAATTGAAGACATGATTATGGAGATGGGCAAATGTAGGCAGGTGAATCATAATGGTTAAGTTAATACCAGCCAGTGCAAGAGCAAGATTAAGACCAACATTTACAATGAACGGAAGCAGCATGTATCATTAATGAACCTGAATATCAGACCTTGTAGCAAACATGGAAGTTTTGAAATGCCTTACTGGAATATTATGGCAGCAAACCAGACATGGAATATTCTCACAGCATAGTATCAACGACAAGCCACCTGCTCTCAGAGCTTTTGGTTGCAGGTGAGAAGAAATGTGGACATTGCTCAGGATCACTGGAGAAGCTGATCAGTCTTCAAAGGGTTTCACTGGATCATTGCTCACCATTAAGGTCCTAATACAATTTCACAACAGTTTCAAGGAATGACAGTGAAACATCTCCAGTGAACTGCCAGTCCAGATTATATGAATCTCCTGGAGCAAGGTATACCTTTTTTTTTGACTCTGAACAATAAAATTTCTTCAAATGTTCAAAACTTGCCCAGCGTCAGATGAGTTAATGGCAGACGAATCTTTCATTTTTTTGAATAAAAAGAACCACAGATGATTTTCCAAATTTACTATGTGTTCAATTCACGTAATCTAAACCAATGATTCACAATGGGAGCCACAGCATATTTAAGAGGCAGTGCGTGGACTGAAATCATGAAATATTATTTTTTGTGTAGTTAGTAGGAGAGAGAGAAGCCAACTAAATTTGACTGCTTTATAGGGAAGGAGACCATAAACTTTGAGGGGGGGGGGGGGTCATAGACAGAAAAGGTAGAGAATGGCTGATCTAAACCATTTGATAGAGCTACAGTGAAAGAAATTAGACTCTACATTGAGAAATTCCTATTTCTCTTAAACTGGTGTCCCAAAACCACGATGATGATATTCACAAACAGGTCAGACACACCCCACCAGGTTCAGACATGACAAAAAACCGTCCCAGCCACCGACTCAGAAAAGGTCATCCAACAAATCAAAGTAATGGCTTGAAACACGATCGACACTTCCCCAACACGGCAGCAGAATCTTAGGGAGAGTGAACATGTTCATAATAGACCATGAGCTGCTGCAGGAACTCAGCAGGGGTCTGGACCAGAAATGCTGTCTGGCCATTTCTACCAAAGGATGCTGCCTGAACTGCCAGCAGCTCAAGATCCCAGTGCCTGCAGTTCTTGTGTTTCTCCACACACGAGACTTTAGACTGAACATTCACATGATTCATGGCTACAAGAGTAGGTGGGAGGCTGGTAGCAATGGACAAAGATTTTGCTTCCTGAACACTTTTGGGAATATTTAATGAATTTTGGGCTGCTGTTCACAAAAATCACCTTTTTTTTTTAAATAACCCATTTTTGTGACTTCCTGATATTTTAAGTCTACTTCAAACGTACAAAACCAGGAAGTGCAACTTGTCATTGAAAATTCATTTTCTGCCTTTGCACTTGGACGTCTCCCCTGCTGATCTCAGTGCAGTCAGTGATGAACACGGGGAAAGGTTTAGGACATTATGAGCACGTTAAATCAGTATCTGGGTAACCGGAATCCATTAATACTGGCCGTCCATTGTTGGACACGAGTTGCCGAGTACAAATGAAAATCAGCAGCAAAATATTTTTAGGTCCAGTTGAATCAAATCAATGCGTCGGCGTCGTTATGGAATTAAACAGGGAAAATTCAATAAAAGTTATTGTTTCTCCAACTTCCTACGTGATACAGCATATCTGAAATTATCTGTGTTCAGCCTGAAGTTGTCTATCATAATCCCCATTTTTCAGGAAGCAAACCTTTTGGAAAAAATGTGTTGTCCACTGTAATCTGCAGTGGTTGATCATCCCACCCTCTGCCCCAACAAACTCCCATCAACTCTATGACTTAAACAGGAGTAGAATAGAAATCAACCAACATGCTTGGAGGAGTGGAATTCCAACAACATTCAAGCAATTTGGCATTATGTAGAATAAAGAAATGGCACCTTGAACATTCACTTCCTCCACCAATGGCACCATAACTACAGTGTGCCCTCTCCAAAATGTACTGCAGAAACTTGCCAGGTCACCTTCTACCACATCTCCCAATACTCAATGCCTTGGCCAGCAGATGCATTCCCTGCAGCACCCAACATTTTGATTGGTGTTCCTTCCATATCGGAGTTCAAATCCTGCACATACAATGGAGTGGGTCACGCTGAGGCATCACCACCTTCTCTTGGGCAGGACACGGTCATGTTGAGTGTGACTCTGACAAATGGAGTTAAAGTTTGATTCAAATGTGAAGGGGTCAAGTTCTATTCATTATCCTTCGAAACAGATTTTCATTGGATTACATTTAGTGGAACGGAGTTTGAAATTAATGTAAATCAGACGTGTCCTTGTAAATATAAGAACTTGCACATCCTGTCACTTAATCTGCAATATTCATGACCATCTGTTAACACTGCAGTCAGAATTTCAATCACTGGAAAATACTTCCCAGATATTAGCAGAAGGAGGCAGAATCATTTTAATGGATCAAATAGGCTTCTCTTGAATATTGAAACACCTTATTCATTGGATATTTGATAAGAAAATGCACTGATGATTACTAAGTGGAATAATTCCCTGTATCAAAGCGATTACCAGGCATATATTTTATGAAAACTAATTTTCAGGTTTATGGAGTGAAAGCTGGATGTGGGTGACAGTTCTGTCAGAGACAACACCTGCACTATGGACTGTGACCTCCCCCCCTCCCTCCACATTCATTCTGAAAGAGGACACAATGCCTATCCACGCTAATCCCATCTGCCTAAATCAGGCCCTCATTCTTCTCTGCCTTTTTAACCTGTATCTGTCCAAATACGTTTTAAAACACATGTTACCAAATCAGATTCTTGCAGAAAGGACCAGACTCAACTGATCTCAATTCTTTGGTTATAGTTAATTTTGGATCAGAGAGATTATTGATCCTCCAATTGTGGACTGCCCATGATGACCATGGTCAAGACAGAAAGAATGTAGTTTCTGGGAGAACTTTGAAGTACAAGATGAGGAATGACAAGAATGTTCATGCTGGTACAATCAAAATGTTAGTTCCCAGTCTGAGGGAGACTGGTCTGTTAAGTACTAGGTAAACTATAAAAAATGGGCTAAATGAAGCTGAGATGGTTCAACTTCCAGGCTGTAATCAAGTCACTTTTTACACCTCTGAAACTCAACAACTGGCAATTACAAATTAGAAAACACAGCTGCTAGGGCATCCAAGAAAATTTTACACTAAATATTTTTCTTTACAAAGTTTACAATAGCTAGTAAAAATTCTTAAGCAAACTGCCTCTGGAAAACTCTGAAGAAAAAGTAAATCAATAAGCAATTCTTGGAACCATTAATCACTTACCAGGCTCCGTAATTCTCCTTCAGTGAAGCTATTAATTCTATTACAAGATAATAAAATTATTACATTTCCCAGCCACTTTTCACAAGTGGCTAGAGTCAACAAATCTGGATTGTAGTTTGTGTGGATTATAAAGGCACAGCCACTGCAGATTTCTCAAGCATTTCAACACAGGACAAGAATCTTCAGATGCTAGAACTTGGAGCAGACGTGGGGAGAAACAGATGGTCAATCCTTTGGGTCAGGACACTTCCTAGATTTTCTTTACCCAATTAATCTTCTGCATCAGTTAACAGCACAGAGCCTTTTAACAGAAGAAACACTCCTCACAAATAGTCTTGCATTAAAAAGTTCCACACAGAAATCCCCTGCAATAACTAAAGAAAACAATAATTAAAATGTTTCAAATCAATAATCTTTCATCAGTCTTGATGCAGTGTCTCAACCTGAAACACTGATTCTCCATTTCCCTCCACAGATGCTCTGCATCTCCCCATCATCTGGTATTTTTCACTCCAGATTGTTTTTTTCTTCAGAAGTGCTCTCTGAATCAACATTTCCAATATTTAATTTTAATTCCAGATTTCCTGCCTCTGTAGCATTTGAATTTTGAACTAGAAAGTAGAGGGTTTAGAAGATTGTGGAAAGCATCAGCATTGCTCCACTCTCCTTCCCAACCCAAAACAGGCCATTTCCAGCAGCTGAGATCAATGGGGAATGGTGTAAAATGGCAAAAATTAACTAGTTTAGGATAGGATGGTTCAAACTTCAAATACAAAGCAAGACCTATAATTCATGCAAATAATTGAAAATTCCTTTTTACCTTGACATCAGCTGCCATCTTATCACCAGTAAAACCTTCCACTGTTAGCTGAATGTAGAAAGTAAAAGAACAATTAGCAAGAAAACAGTAACATCTTCCAACGCAAAGAACTGTCCAGTTA
This sequence comes from Narcine bancroftii, assembly GCF_036971445.1. Lineage (NCBI taxonomy): Eukaryota > Metazoa > Chordata > Chondrichthyes > Torpediniformes > Narcinidae > Narcine > Narcine bancroftii. Next base: position 79,028,953 of record NC_091480.1, on the reverse strand, counting down.
CAGTTCAGAATCTCCCAAGGTGTTTCATCCCATGCTAAATCATTGATATTAAACCTTCAGTTCTTGGGTGCATCAGACGTGATCCAGCGCCAAAGTTAGAGAATGTGGGGGTGGGGGGGGAGGAGAAGAAGGAGTGGGGAAAAGAGAGATCTAGGAGAAAAGGATGGGTCAGTAGAAGAGGTAGTAAGGGGGCAGGGGTTTATTCTTGTAAGGTGTTATGTGTATGTCAGGGTCATTGACGTTGCTGCAGGGTGTGTCGCAGACTCAATGAGCTAGGTCTGGAGGGTCGAGAGTAAAGGATTGGATGGGCATTGGACAGGGGATGGCGGGGATGTGAGGAGGGCATGAATGTTGAGAGAATCTCCAAGGCAATGGTTAATACAATTAAATATTTGAGTTTTAATGATAATGGATTAAATGGAATGAAGAGGAAGAGTCTTGGCACACAAAAAAAAATGAAAGTAGACATAGCCTTTCTTTAAGGACATCTCACAGGAGAGCACCAAAAAAAATGAGGATGGGTAGATCAGATAATTTTGTCCTCCTTTAATTCTAAGGCAAGAGGAGTAGCAATTTTGATAGAGAAAAATATTCCAGTGAGGGAGTATGGCCAAGGATAAAGCAGGAAGATATGTAATGGTACACTGTCAGATATATGCAGAACCTTGGGACTCTGCTGAACATATATGCCCCTAATTTTGATGACAAGACATTTATACAAGATGTCTTTTTGAAATTGGGGAAGGTAGAATAAACATCCTGGTTGGAGGGGACTTTAATTTTTGTCTGCATCCGGTACTGGAGAAGTCGACAAAAAGGCCACCTTGGCCTTTATGAAAGTTAAATTTAATAGATGCATGGAGAAGGCAGCATCCAAGGAAGAGGGACTATTCCTTTTACTCAAAGCAACACGACTCCTACTCCAGAATAGATTTATTCTTGGCATCAGTCCAATTAGAGAGAAGGATCATGGAAACACTACTTTTGTCAGATCACTCCCCCTGACACTTACGATCATAATGCCAGATAAACAAGAGACGGTGTACAGGTGGCACCTTAACCCATTGCTGTTAAAGAAACTAGAGTTTTGTAGCTTTATTGGAACTCAGGCGTTCTATGAGACTAACTGTACTTTTACTGCAGATAAATTTCTCATTTGGGACATTTTAAAGGCATATTTGAGAGGGTAAATAATTGGATATACTAAAGCTGTTAAAGAATATTTGAGGGAAGTGGAACAATTGGAACAGGAGATTATGGGACTAGAAAAAGACTTTCAAAGAGCAGGCTTGGTGGGAAAATAGAGAATTATCAAACAAGAAGCTCAGGTACAATACACTCCAAACCTATAGAATGGAAAAGGCCATTCTAAGGTCAAGGGAGAAATATTATGAGCTAGGGGAAATGGCCCATAAAGTTCTCTCCTGACAGCTGAGGACAAAACAGGCCTCGAGAACAATTAATGCGATACAAACGTGGAAATGACAAGATCTCATACAAGCCCAAAGGAAATCAATGATACTTTCCGGCAGTTTTATGAACAATTATACAGTCGAGGGGAAAAAAAATAAATCAGGAAAAATAGATGATTTCCTGTCCAGAAGATCAAGAAGGGCTGATTACCCCCTTTACAACAGAAGAGATAAAGGAGGCATTGGGTGTACTGCAGGATGACAAATTTCCAGGGGAGGACAGGATCCCCCCTGAATTCTACAACCACCACTCCCCCCCCACTTCATGGAGGTTATGGATCAGGCAATTGAGACCCATACTCTCCCATAACCTTTTACAACTGCAATCATTACGGTGATTCCTAAAAAGGGCAGGGACCCACTGAAACAGTCTTCTTTTAGACACATTTTGTTGCTGAATGTGGACAATAAGATCCTTGCCAAAGCCTTAGCAAATAGATTGGCGAAACATTTGCCAAAATTAATGAATACTGATCAAACAGGTTTCATGCAGAAGCAGCAGATAATGTAAACAGACTTAAATATTATTCACCTAGCACAGTCATGGAGTAGTCTAAGTGTAGCTGTGGCCCTGATTGCAGAGAAAGCATTTAACCAATTGGAATGGGACTATTTATTCAAAGTGCTGGAGAAAATGAGGTTGGGATCAACTTTTACAAATTGTATTAGGGCGTTATATCATGCGCCCAAGGCTCAAGTTGTGACCAATGGGCAAGTGTCTTCAGCCTTCCCACTAGATCTAGTAGACAGGCGTGTCTTATCTCCAGCTCTATTCATATTAGCTATGGAACTTTTGGCAGAAGCCATTCGTTGACATCCAGACATTAAGGTCTTTAGAGTAGGCCAGGAAGAATACAAAATGAACCAGTTTGCTGATGTACTGATATATCTAACAGAACCTGTAAATTCATTGGCCAGGCTCCACTCCACACTGGAAGATTATGGAAAGATCACAGAGTACAGAATTCATTAGGACAAAAGCAAAATTATGCTACTCAAAGGGGGATTACAGTGAATTGAAAATGGATATCAAGTACCTGGGGGTCAAGGGAGACAATAATTTATCAAATTTGTATAACTTTAACAACATCCCCTTGCTCAAAAAAATTGAGGACTTAAAATAGGTGGATGACCTTGCCTATCAAATTGATAGGGCAGGGTCAATTGTTTCTGAGGCCGCTGTGGTAAAACAGGGTGGCTAGCATCCAGAGGTCAACTGTTAGGTAACTTCAATTTAATATGCGTCACACACTGGCTGAGAGAGGAAGAACTGGGCAAGGGAAAAAAAACATTGGTTTTTCCATGGATGCAGATAAAGGGAATGTAATCATAAGTACAGTGGAAGACCACCAACTTGAAACTTGTGTCCAAATGTTGGAACAGCAGCCATTAAGTCCAACTATAGCAGTTTAGAAGTCATTAGACCATTAAAAAAAAACACAGGAAAGAAAGTGCAAACATTTCAAGCAGCATAACATCGGAAGTACTGACACATAGGTTGACGTTATAAATGCTCTAAGAAATCAAACTCAATTCTGGAAGTTTTTTTACCAAAATGTTCCATTTCCATTCCTACCTGTCCACCCCATAAAAGCACAAATCATTTATTTGTTTTATCGTTGGAAGCCTTGCTTTCATCTGAAATTCTCTCTAATCACCTTCACTAATTTTCCTACATGAAGATGCTCAGTATTTCCCATCTCCATGACAGAGTCCTTGATCAGCGCCTGACCCCAAAAGATCAGCGCCTGACCCCAAAAGATCAGCGCCTGACCCCAAAAGATCAGCGCCTGACCCCAAAAGATCAGCGTCTGACCCCAAAAGATCAGCGCCTGACCCCAAAAGATCAGCGCCTGACCCCAAAAGATCAGCGCCTGACCCCAAAAGATCAGCGCCTGACCCCAAAAGATCAGCGCCTGACCCCAAAAGATCAGCGCCTGACCCCAAAAGATCAGCGCCTGACCCCAAAAGATCAGCGCCTGACCCCAAAAGATCAGCGCCTGACCCCAAAAGATCAGCGCCTGACCCCAAAAGATCAGCGCCTGACCCCAAAAGATCAGCGCCTGACCCCAAAAGATCAGCGCCTGACCCCAAAAGATCAGCGCCTGACCCCAAAAGATCAGCGCCTGACCCCAAAAGATCAGCGCCTGACCCCAAAAGATCAGCGCCTGACCCCAAAAGATCAGCGCCTGACCCCAAAAGATCAGCGCCTGACCCCAAAAGATCATCATGCATCATTCAGCATGAAACTTGGTCTGACAATGGTCCTGCGAAGCTCCTTGGGATGAAGACTTTATACAGAGGGTGGCTATTGGTGGTGTTGTACAAGGGGAGTCATGAAGCTGATATAAACAGGAGACCTTACAGCCCCACAAGCCTCCACTACTCAGGTTGATCCTATCCTCTGTCTGCTCCCTTTCTCTCCAGTCTGACAGATAAACATTGAATGCTAACCACTCCATCCTAAAATGTCAGTCCTTGGCCCGAGCTGGTGCCATATTGAGATACTGTATTACTGAGGAGTATTGCAGATTTGAATGGCTGCATTCCTCAAGAAGGGAAATGTAAAATTTTGGGCTGACACAGTAAAAAGAAGTCACTGAACTAGGTTTTTTTTGTTTACCTTGATTAATCGTGATATTAAAAAGCCTCCTTGATAGCGATTGTATAGTTCCTCCCAGTTCTCCTTTAGAAATTTCCAGGCAGCTTTCCTCCCCATTAAACTCCCACCTGACACTCCACCAAGTACAAAGACAGTGTCCTGGGGCCGAACTTCCTCCTAAAAGAACAACAACAGTGCTACAGTTAAAATAAATGCATTTTTAAAATAAACAAGCTTCCTTTGTTGTGCACCAGCTCCACGAAGGCTAAGGCACTGCGTCCAGAAATAAAATAAAGATGCATTTATGGCTTACAGGTCTCAACAGTACTGTGTCGCGTCATGTGTTTAATTGACCAAGGTGAGTCCCAAAAGATACCACCCAAATTGCGATTTGTCCAGACCTGAGCCCAGGTACCAAGCCCAGCAGATTGCAGCATTTGGCCGATGTCCATGTATATTTTGCAACAGAACAAAGGGCATCAGTAGAAAGAGGTGGTAGTTGGTGGCTCTTCCCCATCGCTACTGGCCATCATCAACATTGCTGCCCTTCCCAACACTTGGATCTCCTTGTTAAACATGAGTGTACTGAATATCAGGGTGCCATCCCTTTCAATTCTACTTCCCAATATCATTGGAAATGTGACATTAGCACTTTAAAATCACTTGCTGAAAGCTATTCAGTTTGGACCTCAAAATCAAAGTTATATTTTGTACACAAGATTTCAGTTCCCTATGGAGGAGGGAAGAGACATTGGGGTAAAAATTGTCTTCATTCTAACTAGTTTTCCTCTTCACACTAGTGGTTTAAAAGCCAGACAATGAGAGCATGACCAACAAGAGAACTTTTTAAAAAATGAACAAATTTGCCAAATCTTTATCACTTCTATTCTACAATTCAGAAAAAAAAGTTGTGCAAAAAAAAAAACAAGTTGTTGGGAGAACATCAAAATCTTGCACTAAGTCAAAATGGCTTATAATTTGAACAATTCAACTTGCATTTTTGTTGCACAGGACAAATTTTAATTTTGAATCCCATTATGAGGAATAAAAGCTCAGTGGCTATGCCAACAGCATCCAAGTTTAAAAATATATTTATTAGTTCATACCTTATTTAGCTTAAAAATCCTGTGATACGAAGAAAGCAAGACTAAAGTTTTAACAGAGATAATACAGGTACACGATCCTTTATCTGGAACCCTTGGGTGACAGTGTGTTCCGAATTTCAGATTTTTCTGGATTTCGGAAAGCCAGATTTAAACCCACCCGAACTGTGCTGCCATATCCACCCCCACCCACTTCCAATCGCGGTGCCGGTCTCCCCCGCCCCCAACTGCCTGACTTGCGCTGCCGGTCTCCTCCCCCACCCCCAGACCACCCGACTCACGCTGCTGGTCCCCCCACCCCCCAGTCTGCCCGACTCGCGCTGCTGGTCTCACCCCCCACGACTCTGCCCGACTCGCGCTGCCAGTCTCCTTCTCCTCCCCCCCCCCCCGCCACCCCCCGACTCATGCTGTAGTCTCTCTCCCCAGTTGCCGGATTTTGGACCTTTCTGGATTTTAGATGTCCAGATAAATGATTGTGTACCTGTACATCCATTTAAGGAAAGAAATGAACACAAGAGGGAGAAAGACAAGAACAGTTACACCAATACAGTGAGACCAATCTGAGGGGGAATGCATGGAGCACAAAACACAGGGAAGACCAACTGGGCTTAAGAATTTGCTTTTGCAAATTTTATGGAATTTTTTTACAGTTTTGAATCCTATCCAAACAAACTTTAACTGTCACGTTAAACACTACCAAGTTCCAGGTTTGCCCTGCATGCAGAATGCAAGATGGATTGATGGCATGGTGCAATGGAATCAGAATAGACATCATTCTCTTTTTGCGGTAAAGCTCTGTCCTGTTTTTAAATCTTTACTAATACAGTTATGTCAAAAGTTGTGGAGAAAACTCATGTAAACACTCCCCACCGTAATTGCATCTTTCTTTCAGTGGTACAAATACTAGTTAGTGAATCTTGCTTTCATATTAATTGTGGATCAAGCTGACAGGATATACAAGCAGGTGCACAAGTCATTTAAATTAGCAGCACCCTCTGTTAATGCAGCACAGGTAATGTCAGAAAGGTATGGAAGCGAAAGGGTAACAGGAAGTATCTGCAACATGGTCACAGCAGATGCAAATTTTTTACTAATGAAGTTGCTGCGAAGAATATTTAATAACAAATAGATTATTTTTAGCAATAAAGCATAATAGGGAAAAGGGACCAGTTAATTCTGCAAAGAAAATGTCAACCAAAATATGAAAGATGTCCTAAATTGATGAACATGCAGGATACGAAAACTAAAATTAGTTTTCTAGTAGCAACAAGAGAAGGCAAGCTAGTGCTGCAGATTGGCATCAGCTGATCTTGCTACTGCATTGCCAACATTTTGGGCAAAGGGATCTAATGGTGTTTACAGTGGTGGGAAGTTGCATTTAAAGATCTGCCTTTTAAAACACTATTTAAGCTGTCATCAGAAACAAGGGCTAAATCTCCAGATTTTGTTGCATCATTCAACCATAAATTGAAAAAAAGTACAAATCCCACCAAAAACAGCTTAATTAAAAAATCAATGCTGTTCCAGCATGTTCACATTAATGTAACTAAGCCAGAAATTTAAAAAAGTTATTGCATCAGTCAAGTTTCCAACAACACTAATTTTTCTTTGATTTACTCTTTTCAAAGCGTAGTCTGCTCACACCCCCTATAAGCGCATCTCCCGTTAGCGGATCATCTCATCTCGGTGGACCATTCATGGAGGATACCGTGGCTGAGAATGTCGCACCCTCCCAGCTGGTGGTGAGCAGTTCCTGCAGGGAAAGAGTGACAGAAAACCTGTGGTTTAGGCCCCTGAGCAGACCAGCCATTTAGAATAGTGCGCATCAGGGGGAATTGGCACAGACGTGGGTCTGATCTTGATACTGGGAAACCATGGTGCTGGGATATATTCTACTCCTATACACCCCATAATCAAACTTGTATTTGTCATGGGTTTTGGAAGATTGCCTCAATGGATGATTAAATGTTTAATCAGGTACTACACGTTGAAGTGTGCTCTCCAGCACAAGTACCTATGACTGAGGCAGCTGTTCAGGGTTAAAGTCAATGGAATATCTCCTGGATGGATGTGTTGATGTTGAAACCATCTTTAAAATTCAGAGCTACAAAACTGCTACATCAGCATCATAACTTTTGAAAATGGCACCAGCTCTTGAACTCAAATAGTTAACATGTGACAACAATCACTTAGATATTTCCTCATGACTGGAGTAATGGAGTGGATGAGGCGAGAACAAGCTGTCATTTTCTCTTGCCCCATCAGAGCTACTTTTTCTGAAAAAATATCCAACACGGAGGGGGAGGGAAAGACTACCAGTGGTTTAGTTCTTTCTACCCTTTTATTTAAAACTGTCATTCACAAGCTGAAGCAGTGATCAACTTAACTTTGTACAGTATTCTGTCACTAGCTAAATAACCGAACTGGCCATGGTTCCTTCACAGAAAGAGAGACTCAGGGCAGGGCTGGACTCTCCTTGACGGTGATAGCTTGGGCCTATTCTGGAGCTTAGTGAATCGGGTCTGCTGAAAGTGCAAATTAAGGCTGGAAAAGTGTCTTCAGACAGCGAGGTCCTGTATAAAAATGCAGCTGAGATCCACACACAAAAAACGGGAGGTGACGTAGAAATTAAAGATGGTCCACTAATGTTTTTTTTGCATGTGTCAATCCTTCTGATGTTGCATCAGTGCCATTATCACAGGTTCTGATAGGGATATTCACTATGCTGATGGCAGTAGTTCTGCAGAGCTAGAGTGAGAAAATAAAAACATTCTTAAGAAAACATTCACAGCAAAGGTATCAGGCACTAAAGAGAATGCTTCGTTTTTGAGGAAATAAATTCAAAACTCTTTCAACCCATTAAATAGAAATCATGTATATTATTTGATTACTTTTAAAAATGATATTTTGAGAAACAGGTGCTACAAGCTAGGAATAGTACGCAGTACAACAAAAATGCCATTTTCAGATGAGATAAAAGGTGGAAAAGTTTCAGGGTGAAATCTTGAGGGTTCTCAAAATATTCAAGTTTTTATTTGATCCAAATGTACCCTGTTACCTTTGCATTGTTTAAACTTGGAAATTAGTGCACCAGGATATTGAAATCGAATTAAATTGAAATGGCTAAAAAAAATAACATACCGACATGGCAAAGGTCAAAACCTTCTGAACAAGGTCAGGAGTGGAGACAGCACCCAATAGCCTTTCAATTCGAACCTTCTCTTCCTGTAGATCTGCCTGGTTATGTAGCTGTGAAATGTAATGGTATCAAATCAGCTACATCGTAAAACTAATTGCTGATGCGTATTATACTTTATTTGAACACAATTTTCCCTTATAAAAAGAACTCTGTTGGAGAAAGTAATTTCAGCACAGGGCTAGAATCAGAATAAGAAATGTTTTCTAAAGAGGATTTGTAACTTGCTCTGCTGGCACAGAGTCTCGCATTAGAACTGATTCCGCATTCCACAATCCTAGCAGTCTGTTCACCCAGGACACTCTTACAAGCCCGAGGCACTCATATTCATAGAACATTACAGCACAGAAAGCAGACCCTTCTTGTTTGTGCTGAACTGTTATTCTGCCTCATCTCACAGACCTGCACCGAGTCCATAGCCCTGCATACCCCCTCCACCCATCCACATGCCTGTTTAAATTTTTCTTAAATGTGAAAACTGAGCCTGCATTCACTACTTCAGCTGCCAGCTCTTTCCACATTCCCATCACTCTCTGTGTAAACTTTTCCCCTTTAACCCTCAACCTACGTCCTCTGGTTTGTATCTCACTGAACCACAGTGAAAAAAGCCTATCTACATTTATTCCGTCTATCCCCTCAATTTTAAATGCCTATTAAATCTCTCCTCATTCTTCTACACTCCAGGTATTAAAGACCTAACTCATCTATATATGCTTTCCTTCTCTACTGTGTTCAATTCGACTTCTTTCCACTATGTCTTGTGTTTTTACATTTATTAGGAAGATGAAATCTGGTCAATTCTTACACATCCAAAGGAAACAGTCTTTTGAACTGATCCTGAGAATACACTGGGGACCATTCAACTGTCAGAAACTCAAGGGATGATTCTACTGAAAGCACGAATGATTGATTTTTCAGAGATCCTGCTTGACTTGAAGAGCATTTCCCACTTTCTTTTTTTGCAGTTCCAAAACCTGAATAACATTTAATTGACTTTTCTTTTCATATCCTAAGTAATACTGCATCCTCTTGTTTTAGCTATTTTCATCACTTGTGCCAGGCAATATGCAATGACAACCCATTCCTCTGGATGGCACTGTTACCCTAGGTCATTATACAAAAAATTGCAAATTCCGATTGAGAAACCAAGTTTTAATTAAGATTTAACTGATATTTCTGAAAAACCAAGAGATTTAAAAAAAAAAGCAGTGAATAATATCCAGCTTATTGATAATAATGCTTGGAATCTATAAAGATACGTGAGAAAAATACTACCTGACAGGATAGCTTCTACCATTTTATTAGTTCCTGTGTTGTGCAGTTATGAAATATTTCTCAACATTCAGGATAAAGGTTTTCCAATAAAGTAATTCATAATTTCTCCAGTACTTTGATTTTTTTGGTTTGGGGAAAAATATTCTGGCTCATAAATCACAATAATGGAAATTTTCTGAAAATTAAAATGGTCCAGATATCACAGCATATTATTAGCATGCAACAGGCTCTTCGACCCAACTCATCCATGCTAACTGAGCTGGCATTCTGGACTGGTCACATGTGGTCCATATCCTTCTCAGCCCTTTCAATCCACCCACCACCGACAGCAATGAGAAAGCGTACAGGAGGGAGCTAGTTTATAGGTTTAGATAAGCTAGTTTAGAGGTGCCACAACAACAACCTTGCACTCAACATTAGCAAAACCAAGAAGATGATTGTGGACTTCAGGAGGAAATCAGGAGAACATGAACAAGTCCTCATCGAAGAAAGGGTTAAGAGCTTCAAGTCCCTGCGTGTCAACATCTGAGGATCTGTCCTGGGACCTCCATGTCGATGCAATCACGACGGCGGCTTACCAGTGGCTATACTTTGTGAGGAGTTTTCATATGTCACAGGTGAACTGCAGAGAGCTTTCTGACTCGTTGCATCACTATCTGGTAAGTGCCACTGAACCAGACAAAAAACTACAGAGTTGTGAAGTCTGCCAGCACCATCACAGGCATCAGTCTCCACTCTATCCAGAAGATCTACAAGAGGTGGAGTCTAAAGAAAGCAGCCTCTATCTTCAAATACCCTCACACACATTGCTACCATTGGAATGGAGGTACAGGAGACCGAGAACGAACACCCAAGGCTGAAGGTCCACCTTCCTCTGCCATCAGATTTCTGAACGGACAATGAACTGCAGCTATTAGTTAATTTCCTTTCTTTTGCACTAATTTTAAATGTAATTTTAAAGTAATATTTGCATTGTAATGCTGCCACAAACCAACAAATTTCGTGACATGTTCATGAAAATAAATTCTGATCTGTCTAGATGCCTTGACCATTTTAACTGTGCCCACCTCTAAGGCAATGTGTATTCATATAAAGAGGCAGTCATTATTACAGCAGTAATAAAAACAAAGTTAATATCTCTGTGTGGCCACTGGAATCACAGTGGACACAACGAAATAACCACACAAGGGGTTTCCAGAGTGAATCAAATGTATTTACTCTTCATAACCCGCACAACCTTTTAAAAGCCAGAATCACATGCTTGACATCATGCACTGACATCACATAGCCAGTTCGATACCTTCTGGGAGTTGCAATGCCACCATAGTGCTACTACATCTCCATACATGTGTTAAACAGATTATAAACTTAACATTGTTTCTTGGAGCATTGTAACTTGATTCCATTGAACTCAACAGTTTCTGTATGACAATACAAAAAGGGTAGAATGGGAATGTATGAGGTACAGTGTCTCCACTAGGAGTCAATCCCAGTCATGACACCAAAAGTATCTATAATTCAGCAAAGTCTGAACATAAAAAAATAAGTGGGAAAACTATATTCTGAAAAAACCAGTAAAAGGTTGAAAGTTAAAACTATAACCTGAAAGTTGTAGGTTTAAAGTGAGGGAGAGATTTATGGGGAAGCAAATGGGCAAATTATCACCTCAGAGTGGAGTGTGTACGTGGAAGAAGCTGCCAGAGGAAGCTATAGACGTTGATACAATTACCACATTCAAAGGACATTTGGACAATTATGTGGATGGGAAAGGCTTGGAAAGTTATTGGTCAAACGAGACTAGTCCAGAATGCTGACATGGATGAGTTGAGCTGGAGGTCTGCTCTATGCTGTGTTGCTCTACAACTGCAAAAGCATTATGACCATATCTGTTGATAACAGTAGGGAAGGAGAGACAAAATACAGATTGTGAGATCGCTTTGCATAAAACTTCAGTCTTCAAGCTTATGGTTATCTGTCACTTTAAATTCCTTCTCTCCATTCAATCTCTGTTCTCAACCTTGCCACCACCTTGAAAAACAATGCCTGCTTGTAATTCAGCACTTTAAATACTTCTGGATTCAGTACAGAACTCAACAATTTTAGATAATGATACTGCTATTCTTATTGTTATCTTGTCTCGAGAGACTTTTTGCCTCTTATTCCATTCACAGCCTCCTGCACCATTGTTTAAGCTTGGTCTTCCACCTCCTTTCATTTTTTTTCTTCTCCTTCCAGCTTATTTTACCAGTTCAAGAGAAAGTCCCAAAATGTTAACCATTTCTTTCCCCAAAGACGCTGTCCAAGCTGCATAGTGGTCCGGCATTTTGCGTTTTTATTTCAATGTTTGACTATCTACATTTTTCTCTCCTCCTGTATGCTTTCCTTCACTTCCATGGTAACGAGGCACTAAAAAGCTCTCAGAACTGAAAATAACAATTTTTTACTTTTTTCTAGTTCTTCTGATCATGTGGGATTTTTTAAAAAATTAAAAACAGGGTCCTCAACTCCTGCCACAGTACCCGACATCCCAATTCATGGTCAGGTACTTGTGGAACCCCAGAGGATCAGGCAGCTAGAACTGCAAAGGGCAACATGGTCATTCCTAATCCTGTCCTAACTAGAAATCATTGTTCAGTGATGAGACATGATCCTGATCAGATTTTTTTCCTCCCTTTGGGGGCAATGGCTATTATGAACCCAGGAGATCAATTAACACAGCACATCTTATTTGCAAGGTTTCAGGGAAAGTACAAATATAACCAACTATTCCTCCCTGGCAGGTGTTAAGCAGAAACAGTTACATACCTTCAACATTGTGTCTAGTGTTGTTGCATCTCCATGCTTCAGAACTGTTAAATATACCTGAGATGATACAAGAGAGGTCATTTCCAATGGAAAGCAATACAGTGAGAACATTTACTTTAAAATCACTGTGGATGAGATAATAAGTTTATTGTCATATACACAAGTACAATGGTCAAATACATAAATTCTTTTCGCTTGCTGCAGCTACACAGGAACACAAAGTAAACAATAAACATAGTAACAGGACAATACAGGAACAGGCCCTTCAGCCCATGTGTCTGTGGTGAACATGATGTCCAATTCAAACTATTCAGCGGCTTTTACTACTTCATATTCGCGGATCTATCGAAAGTTGTTAAATTGTTATTGATTCTGCTCCCACCACTACTCCTGGCAGCCTGTTCCAGGGACCAACCACTCTGTAACATTTGCCCCACACTTCTCCCTTGAACTTCATCTATATCACCTTAAAAACAATCCCTCTCGGGTGTGACACTTTTATCCTGGAGAAAAGATTCAGAATGACCTAGAAACACCATTCATTGTTGTATAAACCTTTATTGCGCCCCCCCCCCCCCCCCCACCCTCCGATGCTCCAGAGAAACCTCGCAAATTTGTCCAGTCTCTTCCCACAATTCATTCCCACTAAATTTAAAACCAGGCAACATCTTGGTAATCTTCTTCTGTAACTTTTCCAAAGCCTCCACAACCTTCTTGTAATTGTACACAGTATTCCAAGTGTGGCCTAAAGTATTGGACAAGATGCAATACTACTTCCTTTTATACTCAATGAAGCCAAGCATATATTCCTTTACCATTCTATCTACTTTTAATGAGTCCATGAATTCTCAGTATATCAGCAGATTTGAGCCCTGACATTAACTGTATACATTCCTCTGACATTTGACCCCAAAGTATACTTTATACTTGTTCGCATTAAAATGCATTTCTCTACTTAGGTATGTAACTGATCCATATTCTATTGTATTCTTTAATAGCCCTCTGCACCGCCTACAACTCCAATCTTTGAGTCACCTGTAATGTTACTAACCCGCCCACTTCACTTATATACATCGCTCTGAAATAGTCACAGCCCTCCAGCCTGACCATCTAAAACTACCCTTCATGTTCGATGGGCCAATTTCATATTAAAACCATCAATTCTCCATGCATCCCATGCACCTGCATCAGCCTACCATAAGGGTCCTTGTCAAACGACTCACTAAAGTCCATGAAAATGACATCCACTGCCCTACCCTCATCATCCACCTTTATCACTTTTTCAAGACAGTCAATGAAATTGGTAAGATATGACCTGCCCCTCAACAATTACAAATAAAATTACAACAGGAAAATGGGATAACTATTAAAAAAGATTGATAATTATTCAGAGTTTCAGTTAATTCAATTAATGCAAGAAAAATGTTGCAATAGTGCAAATACATCTTTGGTCTCAGAGCAGTGTTATGGTTGTATGAGATGGCTATTTATTCCCCCCCCCCCCCCAAAAGAAGCTTATTATTGTCATACGATGTTCTTCATTCCTCTGTGTAAAAAAAACTTGAAAGTGTGTGTGTGTCTTCATACACAAGCCTGAAGAAAACTGAGGTCCTCCATCAGCCAGCTCCCCACCATGACTACCAGCCCCCCCACATCTCCATCGGGCACACAAAACTCAAAACGGTCAACCAGTTTACCTATCTCGGCTGCACCATTTCATCAGATGCAAGGATCGACAACGAGATAGACAACAGACTCGCCAAGGCAAATAGCGCCTTTGGAAGACTACACAAAAGAGTCTGGAAAAACAACCAACTGAAAAACCTCACAAAGATAAGCGTATACAGAGCCGTTGTCATACCCACACTCCTGTTCGGCTCTGAATCATGGGTCCTCTACCGGCATCACCTACGGCTCCTAGAACGCTTCCACCAGCGTTGTCTCCGCTCCATCCTCAACATTCATTGGAGCGCTTTCATCCCTAACGTCGAAGTACTCGAGATGGCAGAGGTCGACAGCATCGAGTCCACGCTGCTGAAGATCCAGCTGCGCTGGGTGGGTCACGTCTCCAGAATGGAGGACCATCGCCTTCCCAAGATCGTGTTATATGGCGAGCTCTCCACTGGCCACCGTGACAGAGGTGCACCAAAGAAAAGGAACAAGGACTGCCTAAAGAAATCTCTTGGTGCCTGCCACATTGACCACTGCCAGTGGGCTGATATCGCCTCAAACCGTGCATCTTGGCGCCTCACAGTTTGGCGGGCAGCAACCTCCTTTGAAGAAGACCGCAGAGCCCACCTCACTGACAAAAGGCAAAGGAGGAAAAACCCAACACCCAACCCCAACCAACCAATTTTCCCCTGCAACCGCTACAACCGTGTCTGCCTGTCCCGCATCGGACTTGTCAGCCACCAATGAGCCTGGAGCTGACGTGGACATTTACCCCCTCCATAAATCTTCGTCCGCGAAGCCAAGCCAAAGAAAGATACAAAAATAAATGAATATTGTTAAATAATAGCAGATTCTCAAATGAATTGTGCGAGCAGTTTATTGGTCATTCAGCATTCTCACTGCCTGTGGGAAGAAGCTGTTTCTCAGCCTGGTGGTTCTGGCTCTGATACTTCTGTATCTTTTTCCATTTGGAAGTTGCTGGAAGATGCTGTTTGCAGGGTGGTAGAAAGTGCTCCATCAAGTTGATGGAGATGGCGGAGGGAAAAGAGAGACCCCAGTGATCCTTTCTGCTGCTCTTATGGTCCTGTGGATTGATCTCCGATCCAATACTCTACAACAAAAGTACCACACTGTGATGCAGCTGGCCAGAACTCTCTCGATAGACCGCCAGTAGAAAGTCGACAGGATGATGGCCAGTAGCCTTGCCTGTCTCAGTCTTCTCAGGAAGTGCAGTCGCCATTGCACCTGATGTGTGTCCAGGATAGACAAGCCTGAAGCTATTGGAAAGCATGGCTGTTGTTCTGGTACCACATTCTGACTCATTGTTATCCATTATTCAGAAGACAGTGGCGTTGCCAAGGCTGGAGTTGAACTTTGTTATGCAATCATGACTTTTGAACAAGGAAGCAAGCACACATCCAGGAGATGTCTGTAGTGATGGTCAGTGAGGAGGTTATGCAGCCAATCTGTACAGATTCTGATGAGGAAATAGAGGATCCAGTTACAAAGAGAAAAGTCCCAGGTTCTTGAGTTTGATTATAGTGTGGCATGATTGTGTTGAACACCAAGCCATAAACAGTGAAGAGGTTCATGTCCAGGTGATGTAATGCAGAGTGGGCAACTAGTGAAATGGCATCTGCTGCTGACCTGTTGTGATGATCAGTGAATTGAAGTAGGTCCAGATCCTTCCTCAGGCAGGAGATGATTTACCCCATAGCTAACCCTTCAAAGCACTTCTTCATAATGGATGCAAGCATCAGCAGCCACTATTCACTGAGGCAGGCCACCATGGTCTTCTTTGGCACAAGTACGATGGATGTCCTTTTAGAGCAAGTGGGGATATCAGTGGAAGTGAGAGAGTCAAAATGACTTCAAAAACTCCAACCAGTTGGTTCCTGCTGGTATTAAGGACATATCCAGTTACACAGTCTGTGGCAGATAATTTCTGAGGGTTCACCTTCTTGAAGGTTCTTGTGTGATCGCTATAACCTTTCGGGACAGGACACAACTTTTAATAAATATTAAAAATTAACTCAGAATCTACTTAAGAAACATCCCAGAAAGAGCCTTTGTCAATTTATCAAATTGTCCCATTGTTGTCACAACCTTCTTCCCTCTGAAATAAACCAAAAAGCTAATTCAAACTTACAGGGCATCGAAGATCGGCAGATAAGACCAGCTTTCCTTCAACGTGATCCTTAAACCTACGCCGTGCTTCCTCTACCGTTGGTTGGTGCCCAGCTTTTCCCAGCTTTCCAAGGACCAAGCCTCTCAGGAGTGCATCGAGGTGACCTGGGACACATCCAAAATCTCAATACTTGTTTAAATTGAAATTGGCATATACAGAGGAAGATTGACCAAAAGTACAGTTCTTGTAATTTAAGAATGTAGTTTTTTTTTAAATTTATTCATTCGATGCCTACGATTTAGCAAGATGGACTTTTCTGCTCATGTCCAATTGACCAGACATTGAGTCAACCATATTGTGCGGGATTACCTGAAGATTTTCCCTCTAATATAGTAAAACAGTTGTCCAGACACACACTCAATAATGTTCAAATAATTACATTCCTAGGAGTCAGTTAATTAAAAGCAAAGGAATGGATATTTGTATCTCAGAACTAAAATAGTACATTTTTGATTGGAATCATGAATCTATGTTTGCATCAGAACTTCCAAGTATGCTGTAGGTCAATATAACCAAAATCTAAAGCCAACATTATGCAGTCCCTGCTGCTCTCAAGCTCTACAACCACGTGATCACACAGCACTCGACCATAGCATTATACACCATTGAGCTCTGCATCGATCATTCCAGTCAAAAAAGTTCTACGATCTTATCTGAATGAACAATCTTCCAATTTTCTCATATTCACCTCAATCCTACAAGCCCTTCACCTTCAATTGTTCAATTCCACAGAAGCTATACAGCATTCCTGTACACTTCTGTCAGCTTACAAGGCACATTTTAATGGACAAAAAGGAAATTTGAATGACCTCAAAGGATTTTACTTCTTACTGAATGCAATTTTTTGCTAGAGAATTCATGATAAAGCCTTGCTTACAGTGGCAGATGAACAATAGGTTCACTTGGTTTATGATAAGAACTTTCCCTGCATATTCTTCTCCACAGTTCCCTTTGTCTTTGTTCATCTACCCCTTAATTAGATACTGTCCCACTAGCAGCTAAAATATTCAAGAGTTTATAATAACCTTTTATAAGTACAGCAAGCATCTTTGACTTGTAGACTCTTATGCACCAAAAAAAATGTAATTTCCCTACATTGTGTGATCAATACCTGCACAGTAATATTTCTACTTTCCTAACCCCTCAACTATTAGCCAGAAGGATTGTGCATTTTGACCATTTACACTCAAATCTAACATACCAGGAAGCAAGATTTTTAAAAAGTCACAAAAGATCACTTTTCCCTCTGCTTCTCCCTTAAGCCTGAACAAGCACGACATTCTATATTAGGTAATCCAACTCAATGATCTGAAAGCTAAAATGGATTTAAGATTGTAAAATAATGTATTGACATGATCAAACAGGATAAAACACTAAAAGGATTACCGATAATTCAAGAGGAGATGAATTTTAAAACATTAAAATCATACCCTCTCCATGTTTAGGATCCCAGCCAAGCTTCAACCCAATATGTGAGAACAAGTCAATAATAAATTCCTGCATTTCTTCATAGAAGTCTGTATGGGATAATAAAGTAGAGAGTATCCCCAGATTGCTGCTTATGTCACTCCACACTGTATAATTTGGCTCATTCACAAAAGCCTCCATGACTTTCAAAACTTCCACTGTGCTCACAATGCCAGCTCGAGCCTGGAAAATATACAAGAAAGCATGTAGAGGTTAAGTTATTGGAATAGTTGTTGGAGATCATGACTATCAATCGGGTGATACAAGCATGAACTACACATTGGCTTCTGTGGAATTTAAGGTCAAGTAATGAAATTATCAAGCAATATTGCCATGATTATACCCTTTAATGTCTTTACAAAAAAAAATGCCCAGACCTTGAATACTCTTCAGGAAAGGAAATGTACCATACTTAATTAAGCATATGCATTACCTGATACCAATTTGATTGTTTTGGGCCTGAGCTTTTCTTCAAGGTATGAGCAAAGTGCAAACAAGTGTTTGAATAAAATGTTGGGGGAGGAGGGAAGGGGCAGGAGCACAGGCCAACAGCCAAGAGGCCATAGATGGACATGGATAGGAGGGCAGGAGATAAAAGCTGAGATTTGATCTAGGAGGAGGCAGTTCAACTCAACTGGGTAAACATAAAGTGCTTTGTTCACAAACACCGAGGCGGCTTGAAAATGAATCTAAGACCATTATCTTTCTAGGCAATTCCTGTCCATCATCCAATCCAGAAATTCTGGATGACATCACAGCAAGATCTGCATTTCCAACAATAGTCACTCTCATTTTGGACTGAAGACAAATTTCCTCCTCCATTCATCTAAAAAAGAATGATCATGGCTCATAACTCTAGCTTTCCAGTCAGTCTCAATCCACCTATCGCTGCAACAGCACCATAGTAGACATTATCTCCTTGGTTCTGCCCTCAGCCATGGAACACCTAGATAACCAGGACACTTGCATCAGACATCCTGACTTGCAGACCTTCAGTAGCAAGGACTCAACTGTGGGGCTGTGTACATGCAAGCCAACCTCCCCTCCATCAACTCCATTTATACCTCTCGCTGCCTCTGGAAAACTGTCAACGTTCAAAAGGACCTATTCCTCCCTGTTCACAATCTCCTCCCTCCTTAGGGCAGCATGGTCAGCACACCGGTGTTATAGTGCCAGCGACTGGGATGGGGCTCGAATCCTGTGCTGTCCATAAGGAGTTTGTATGTTGTCCCCATGTCTGCGTGGTTTTCCTTTGTGGGGGTGTGGTGGGGCTCCAGCTTCCTCCGACCGCTTCAAACATGTCGGGGGATGAGAAGTTAATGGGCAGAAATGGCCCGTTACTGTGCTGTATATCTAAATTTAAAATTCCATCAGGCAGAAGATACCTGACCTTGATTCAAGGACAGTTTCTCCTGCTGGTATCAGACTCTTGAATGAATGTCCTTGTGGAAAATTCTACACTGCAGAGCTATACTTAGATACTTCTAAATATTTTTCACAGTTATAAAATTCTCCAAGAATATTTATCACAAGATATAGATGCTCAAAATGCTTCTTGAATTCCGGAAATCAAGGCAACCAATTCGTGCGTTGAAATTCATGTTATTGTGAGGGACAACTATTGGTGACATCACAGAAGAACCCCCTTATTCCTTCCCCGATTGGTAAATTACAGTAAAAGCTGTAATCCGGAATTCAAGCAACTGGCATAAAAATAATCGCAGAAAATAAATAGGTAAAAAATACAGAGGTTAAAATTGGCGGACCTTGCTGTTAATTTGCCAATCACACAACCTACAGTCTCAAGCAACCAGAAAATTCATTTATCTGCCACCTACCAATCCCCATAGGTGCTGGATTCCAGGAGTTTTACTGTGCAGTACAACTCCGATTATCCGATATCGGATTCTCCGAAATCCTCATTTATCAAAAATCTTAAAAATTTTTTGGATAAATGATGAAATCCGAAACAAATCAAAAATTCTCATTTATCTGAAATTTTTTCAGAGCCAAACTGATCTCACATATTAAAAAAAAAATTCAATCCACATGAAATTAGAATGACGATTGTCCTCGTTTCAGGTAACTCTCTTCCCATTTCTTCTTTATCTTCCCCTATCGACTTTTCCCTCTCAAACAGAATGCCACTGTCTCCCAGCCGTCACATGCAGTCGGTGTAATCAAGGGGAGCGGCCTCCCAGGCAGGAGAGGGACCTCCGGGTCAGTGGTGCTCCCTCCCCATCACACCGGTGCTCCCGACACTGAACCCTCCCCTCGGCCTACTACCCCAATGTCCATGTCCAGTAGGCCTAAGAGAGGATTTGGAGTTGGGACTCTGGCATCGTGAGCTCCGATGACCAGGAAGACAGGAGCTCGCCAGTGAATGTTCCACAGGGATCTGTGGCAGCAGTGGGGATGTATCGGGGACAGGCAGTGGCGATTGGGAGGTCTCGGTGATTGGTAGTGGCTAGCACTTCTTTAGTGAGAATTAATCATTTTAATGCTTAAAAGCTTTCCCTTCTTGTTTAAACATTGATACAAGTGGTTTGCTGTTGCTACTGGGCTGCTTTTAAAAAAAATTACCAGTTCGCCAAAAACTCTTTCTCTGACATAGGCCTGGTCCCGACCATTTCAGATAATCAGATTTGTGCTGTATATGGATTCACCTGAAGTGAAGGTTGACAAGTTTATAGTTTAACTACAAATCAGATAGATGGGATTTCAAAAAGTTCAGCACATCCTTAGTGCTCAGCTGAAGGACGAGCCTGACTTACATGGTTAAGTCTGACAATGGGATTTGAGTTTACACAATTCTGTCCAAGTGCTACGCATTTAGTAGCACCCAAGAGTCGAAGATAGTCATCAGCTTCAAATAACTTTGGGACAGCCTGTAGATATAAATGGTACATCCTAAATGTTGTATTGTTTGTAATAAGGCATGCATAATTGGCTTGGTTTTCCTGCATGTAATGTGGGGGATTTGAGCATTTAATTTCGGCAGGCAGGGTGCAGTTGTGGCTTATAGACCAATTTATTTACATGACAAAATTAGGACAATTTAACTTCTTAGATTATTAGATATTGTTGCATAAAATCCTTTGTCCTAAACAACAAGTTATTTCCTCTCATTATTCAGGATGACATTTGTAAGAGCCCATTAGTTTGTACTGAGGAGAGCTGAGAAGCATTCATCTGAACTGGTTAACCAAGGAACAAACTTGGAATTCATCCAGACATAAAGTAACTATGGTAAAACTGCTATTGTAATTTTAAATTTTATTTTCTCTGACATTTGGAAGGCAATTGTGATCACCGTACATGTTTGATTTGAATGGTTTTTGTCACATATCCCAAGATACATAGCCACATAAATACTTTGGCTGGAAGGTGCCAGAAGCAGGGTATTTTGTATCAATGATGAATTTACCATCGCCCTTGGGCTTTTCCAAGACCAACAAGGCTGGATTAAACAAGGCTCCAATAAATTTGAATCAAATACTATCATCAACATCTCATAATATCTTTAAATATACAATCCTTCACCATTAATGCACTATGGCTACTGCAGTGCAATGCACAAAATTAACTGCATCAACCGGGTGACACAGTTAGCTCAACACCATTGCAGTGCCAACAGCCAGGGGTCAAATCCGGAGCAGTCTGAAAGGATTTTGCACTTTCTCCCTGTGTCTGTGTGGGTTTCCACCAGGTGCTCCACTTTCCTCCCATCCTTCAAAAAAGTACCAGGGGTGTAGGTCAATTGGGCGTAATGAGGCAGCAGGCGCTCGTGGGCCGAAGGGGCCTGTTACTACACTGAATGTATAAATTAAAAATTTTTTAACTGCCAAGGCTTATTCAACAGCACCTCCAAATCCACAACTTCTACCACCTAAAGGACAAGAGAAACAATTACATAGGAGTAAGTCCTCAAGTTATTGTCAAGATGACAGATAACCATGCTTCTGAATTTTCTCCACTCTTGGATCAAATCAATCGAGCTGCACCTGACACGATGTGAACAACTCCATCATGTCAAACAACTCACCAGCACTAAGTGGGCAAATAGACAAGAAATATCACATCAATGATGTATGCATTCTATAAATGAGTAGATTTTTTAAAACAGTCTATAAAGTAATGGAGCTTGACAACTGGTGGGTGGGTGTAAAAAAAAATGGGACAGATATAAAAACAATCAAGAGAAGGACACTTAATCTTTCAGGTCAGTGATTTTCATGAGGTTAAGTTTAGGGGAGGTAATTATTTTGAACAGCCAAATCAACATTTCAGTAATATTAAGTGATATCAGATGTATCCAAAGGGAACATTTTCTTGGAGCTTCACACTTCAGTTATCCAAATACAAATTTCACCCTCTTCTGAGTTTCCTGATAACACAAATAAATAACTTCTGTTTATCAGCACTCTCAAATATGCAAGGACAGTCCAAAGGACTTTGCCTGAAAATGCCCACCTTCACTGTTACCATTGGATGCCTCTTGCGACCAACATTGTTACAAGGTGAAAAACTGCAGCAGAATTGCAACCAAAATTGTGCACTACTTCTATCCAACTTGAATAATTAAATAAAGTTTATTGCCACAACACAAGTACAATGTATAGTTGCAATTCAAGTCATTCTTGCTGTAGCTTCCCAGGCACAAAACACAAGAGGAAAAAAATGAAAATCTAGAATGGGAAGAGGAAAAAATAATCAAATATAGGAGGGAATACATAACCTAGTATGAATAAAACTCATGCATTTGACACATGTGACAAGAGTATTTAGAGGTGGTTTGGGAGGAATTGTTAGAGCAGCTTGCACACACATTTTAAAACACAGAATATTTGCATGACTTTTGCAGAATGCTTTTTGCAGGAGGCAACAGCTTGCCTGGGAGAGCATGTGATCTTTGCAGGCAGAGGAGAACAGTTCTGCTCTCAGAGAGGGAGGGTGTGAAACAGAGAGAGAGAGAGAGAGAGAGAGAGAGAGGAGACAGAAATCAGTTCCAGAAGGACAAGCTGGCAAACTTTGGAAGGCTGCCTGGTCAAAGGAGGAGATCGGCGGTCTGAAAGGGGACCTGAAAGAAAGAGGATCATCTTGAGAACCCTGAAGGGGGCAAGCTTTGTCAGCAAGACTGATTGAGAAGGAATCAGTTGCGGATGTCCTGGAAAAGGAATCTCTCTCTGAAAACCAGTGAGAACCCTCCTGAGTGGTAACCATTTGCCTGTTAAGCACAAAAGACTGGTGAACTCTGTTGATGCTAACTTCTGTGCACAGTACAAGAATTGTCTGCAACCAGTGAGATTGGATTGTGATCCAAAGAACTTTTCTAATCTTAAATATACACCTGCGCTTAGTATTAGAGGAGGGGGGTGGTTAAGTAGTTAGGTAGGTTAAGTAACAAGTTAAAGTTCAATTTGGTTTTCTTGTTCAAATATAATTAAAAGCTACTTTTGTTGAAGTAACCCTGTGTTGTGGTGCATATCTCTTGCTGCTAGTTTTTGGGGTCCTCTGGAGAGTGAGCCAGAAAAGAAAATCAACTGTGCAAAAAAATGTTTGAGGTGGGAGGGGTTAAAGTTGCCGAAGAGCAGGAATAATACACGGACAGCTGTAAAATGGAATTTCAGAGAAAGAAAACAGGGACATTGGCTGGATTGAATTATTAGATTAATATTAAATTTGAGGTAATATGAATACAGAATCTAATACAAATGTGGACAGATACAGGGGGAAAGAGTCAGGAAGAACCTTGTGCAGAGCAGGAAATAGACTTCTGGATGATCCAGAGCTAAGAGCAGCAAACAAGGGGTCTACTGGGAGTAAAAGTATAAAAGTGACAATACCAATCATTGAGAACCACTGCCAATATGAGATACAGAGAAGATAGGAAAAGTTATGAAAATGGATAAATGCACTCGCTGTGATGGGAGAGAACATTCTTTCAAAAAATTTGGGACACTATGATTATAAACTGGTTTTGATGACACTTTTGACATTTGTCCTAATCATTACATGACTCAATATCAATGTTTCATTTAATAACACTAGCATTTTGAAATATTCTTGCTCTAGCGGAAACAAATACAAAATGAACGTTGGTGACTTAAGCACAACTCATTGGCTATATTATAACCCACAAATTTGATCAAGGCTTTTTAAATCCAACAATAAGATAAATAAGGGATTAATGCCAATTCTTATTCTAATCCTGCACTAAATTGCTACATTCAAAGATCATGGCAATTTGAGAAAATAGTACTTCCAAAGTTATCGAAAAGTCTGGGTATAAGATTAACTATACATGACAACAGTTTCACTCATACAACATAATTTAAACATGACTCAATCCCATTTATTATTTCATACAGAGAAAAGACTGGTGTATCGATTACCACAATGAATTTTAATTCGCAATGAATTTAGAAGCAAACTGAATTCACAAGAAGTCTACATTTGGAATTCTGCAATAACTGAGGTGATTTACAGACATCTTACAATGCTTCAAAAGGTTTTGCCCACATTTTGTTCATACATTGATGAAGGGCTGAAGCCCAAAATGTTAGTTATGTATCTTTATCCTTGCTACAATCATGGGGTCTGCAGACTGTTGTGTTTTACTTTAATCATTAATTCATTGTCCCCACAAACCTGTGACTTACCAGTGAAAACAAGTCATTTTGAAGCCCTAGTCGGTCAACAGGAGGAAGTGCAAGGTTCCGGACACTGGATAATAAACTCTCGAGCATTGTCGGACTGTACTGAATTCGACAGAAGCCCACTGTTCCAGGATTCAACTGAAGATTAAACAAAAATATAGAGGAATGTTTAATATGCATCCTATAGAGCTTTAATGAACTTGTACTTAATTTACTCAAATATCAATTTTCATTATTTTTTGAAAATAAACCTGACCAAAAGATGGATTTTTAAAAAAAGATACTGTTGATCTTTAAGCAAAAAAACAGAAAATGCTAAAAAATATTCAGGGTGAGAAATGTTGCATATCTCAATTTTTTTCTCTCACCAGAAATGCTGTGCATTTCTAGCACTATTTTTTTTAATTTTAGGTTGGTTTATTGCAGACATATACACAGTTGAACTCTCTAACAGTGTTTAGATCAGTGGTAGAGTTTCACACAAAGAGACATAACCCCAAATAAGAGGCTTCTCATTGAAAATTGAAGCAAGACAAACAACTTCTTGCAGAGGGTGGCAAACCTCCAACGCGTGGGCCCAGTGGGAAGTGGAAGCTGGATCATTAGAAGTATTTAAAGTGGGGATGGATAACTATTTGAGAGATGAGTAATGAAGGGGAATGGAGAAATGGCAAAAAAAAACGGACCTGAGGTCAGGATCGAAATGACGAAGCAGGCTCACGGGGCCTAATGGCCTATCCCTGCTCATTATTTCCTTGTAGTGTTGAAAATGTCAACCCATTAACATTCATTGGAAACCTGCCAAAAATCTATTGGACCTGGTGCCATGCAATGGTCACCACCTTGTGTTGATTCATCAGCTCCAAACTTTGAAGTGCCATGAAGGAGAGGTTCTGCTGAGTTTTTAAATCTCTGAACCGCTGTTTTGGAAGCACTGATGTGTGCAACTGAGGCACTGCCCAGAAAGACCAGTTGAAAACAGCACCAAAAATCATCATCTTTCATTGTCCATTGGTGGACTCAGAGCTTCATTAAAAGCATCAGAACCTGATCACCTGCATTCTTGTTGTAACAGGAACATAACCATTCTCACAGCCATTCTGCCCACCTTTCACAAAGTCATTCACGAGGAAAAGCAGAAAATAACATTCTCAACGAGGAATTCTCATTTAATGGTGAGAATGTGGAACAGGAAATTCTGACCCTAAAAGTTAGTCCAAAGATTAGACTATGACGATTTGTACAAACATCCCACTGCATTGAATAAATTGATAGGTTCATTAGAATTGTTTTCCTCCTCTGCACAGATTTAACAGAATCTCAAAATGAAAATCAACATTAGTACAGCAATGCACTGAGCCATCTGTTTCCTCCATCCTCTTAATTTGAGTGAAAATATCATAATTGGTGTAAATAGAAATCTGCAGTTGCTGGGATCTAGGGCATGATACAAAAGTGCTGGAGAAACTCAGCATGTCATACAGCATCCATAGAAAGCAACAGGCAGTTGAGCTCACAGGACCATCAGATAGGTTCATTAGGGCAGCACAGTTAGCATAGCGGTTAGTGCAACACTGTTACAGCACCAGCGACCAGGGTTTGAATCTGGCACTATCTGTAAGGAGTTTGTATGTTCTCCTCATGTCTGGGTGGGGTTTCTCTGGGCACTCTGGTTTCCTCCCACCCTTCAAAACATACCAGGGTTGTAGGTTAATTGGGCAGCACAGACTTGTGGGCAAAAGGGGCCTGTTACCATGTTTGTTGTATATCTAAAAAAGAGTAGAAGTCGGCTATTCAGCCCATTGAGTCCACTCACCATTCCAACATGAGTTTGTCTTTTCTCCCACTCAGCCCCATTCCTGTCTTCTCCCCACAACCTTTGATACCCTGACTATTCAGATACCTATCAATATCTGCCTCCACAGCCACCCATGGTAGGAAAATCCAGAGGCTCACCACTGTCTTGCTCAAGAAATTCCCCTGCATCTGTTTTAAATGGGCAACCTTAAATCCTGAATTTGTGCCCTCTTATCCTTGACTCCTTACCATGGGAAACGACTGACATCTACTCTGATCAGGCCTTTCAACATTTGAAATGCTTCAATGAGGTCCCCCCCTCGTTCTTCTGAGCTCCAAGGAGTACAGGCCAAGTACCGTCAAACGTTCCTCATGCTAATCCCATATTCCAGGAATCATTCTTGTGAATCT
Organism: Narcine bancroftii; assembly: GCF_036971445.1. NCBI lineage: Eukaryota > Metazoa > Chordata > Chondrichthyes > Torpediniformes > Narcinidae > Narcine > Narcine bancroftii. The sequence continues at coordinate 79,002,307 of NC_091480.1, read as the reverse complement.
TCTCCAACCCTCTCCAATGCCAGCACATCCTTAAATAAGGAGCCCAAACTGTACTCCACACTGTGAGGCCTCATCAGAGCCTTAAGGCCTCAACATCACATCCCTCCTCTTGTATCCTATTCCCCTGAATCTGAATGCCAACATTGCATTTGCCTTCATGCCCGAAACATCAACTGCCTTTTGTTTCCCATGGATGCTGCATGACCTGCTGAGTTTCTTCAGCCCTGGTGCCCTGAAGATTTAGTTGATTATTTACATTTAGTGGATTGTTCACAAATGTGCAAACCTAGACAGGCTGGTACTTTTGGAAACTAAGCATGCAAACTACATCTTTGGAACCATGCTAGTTTGAGAATTAGGGAGATCTGAGCAGAAAATGGGCTGTCATCACAGCCATTAATTAGATACTTGGTGTAAGGTTTGTTTTCACCATTCTAACTTTTAAAAAAATTATCAAATTGGGCAGATTTATTGGGTTTAAAAACAAGCATGAAAACTCCTGTTAATGTAGACAAATACAGCAGTGTAAAAAAAAGGAATAGTTCGTCAATATACTAGACCATGAGCTGCTTTGAGGTAACAGGCCATTTCGGCCCACAAGTCTGTGCCATCCAATTTACACCCAATTAACCCTGGTACATTTTGAAGGGTGGGAGGAAACTGGAGCCCCTGAGGAAAACCCACACAGACAGGGAGAACCTCCTGATTGCTGGTGCTGTAAAGGTGTTGCACTAACCACTATGCCAACCGTACCACCCCTGAAGGGAAGGAAAGCCCTATTTTTTTCCTTCCAGGTACAAGAAAGGTGGCTTCATGAATGAATGGCAAACTGAACAGGACAGGGAACTGGATAGGCTGAGGAATTTGCTGTGACTAATTTTGTACTACTTGGGTTTAAGCATGACTACAATGTATGCAATGCAGATGTTTACAATAATCAAAATACCCAATTGCCTAACTTTCCCCTAATTACACCAAATCCATCAGAAAGTGGTTTTACTATCAGCAGACCATTCACAAGACATGACAACAAAATGTTTCAACTTCCTTTTCAAGTTACCATGGGTGTGAAGTGATGTTAGTTTTGAAGAACATTGCTTCTACATTCCCAAATACAATTAGGAATGGGTAATAAGTGCTGACTTTGCCAACATATCCACATCCCGAAGGAATGAAGCCCACAGCCAAGTATTTAATGATCATGTATCAAAATAAATGTTTAAAAAAGCCACATCTTGTGCCAAAATACTCAAAGCATCATATCAACCAGCACTTTGACTGCAACCCTCTGCTATCCCCTTTCACCCACCAAATGTGAGCATCAGCAAATCTATTTAGCATTTCACCAAATTTCATCCGAAGAAACAAATGTGAAGTACTTTAACGCAGATATAAAATTTACAGACTTTAGGATCTAAACTGAGTTTAAACTTCACAGGTTCTATAGAATAAGAATCATTTAGTAGCAGAGGCTGAGTGAATTAACGAGCTTTGAAGAGAACATTTATTTTCTTCAAGGATAAATTAAGACAAGCCACAGATGCATCACAAACAGAAGCAATAATCAGTTACTCGAAGAGAGCATCGTACACAATGAGAAAGAGTGCAAAAGCATGTGGAAGACAAAAGCATGGTCAGGGAGGATCTGAGCAAAGAGAAAGACACGGGCCATTAGAAACAAAGACGAGTAACTACAAAGTGGCAGAATCAGAGGCTTCAATCCAAAATATGATGCAAATAAAAATTATGCTGGTTAAATCGAGTTGCCTTACTAGAATTAATTCACTAAGCTGCTGGATAAAGAAAGCAAGTGTTCAGTGAAATGAAGTGCAAACTTGTCTGGTCTCAAACATATGGAACTCTCAACCCATGCCAAAATCATCTTAAAGATAATGCAAGGTAGTGAGATCTCTTTCCCTTTTTATGTCAATAATCCCTCCTGAAGGTTCAATTGTAATTCATAAATATGAACATTGACGACGGAACACCAGAAAGAAAATAAGAATAAAAAAACTCGCCTTGGCGTGAACATCTAAAGAAAGGTACACAACCAAGTAGTATTACCTACTTCCATTTCCAGCATTTCCTGTTATTTTTCTAGGGCTTTTAGTTTCTTTTTTTATAAATAAAACCTTTTTGTTCAACTGTTTTAAACAACCTACAAGAAAACTATGTCTGGCTAGTATACATTTTGGAAAATGGAAATAGTTCAATAATGCCCATCTGGAAATTATTTGCAAAATAAAAGATTACAGATCAGGATCCATCTTGGGCAACTGGCAGTTACTCTGAACAAAAAACAACTTTTCCTTTTATCTTGTCTTTTCTTGGATAAGGATGAATCATGTTTCTGAAACTAACAAGAATAATGCAACAACCTGTTCCCTCTTGTACCAGAGTTACAGTCAGCTCTTTTGCAAAGATCAAGGATGATATGGTCTGTTGATGCATGTGGTTCTCTGCACTGATTTGAAATGCACTGCTCCAATGAAATAAATACTTTTTTTTACAAACAGAATCCTTACAAAGAGAACCTCTAATCTTATCAAATTGTCTTCTAGTCGAGACATTAGAATGGTGTTAGACATAAAAGGATGCATTTGATTAGTCACCGACTTCACTGTGCATGAAGCAGTTCATTAAAGAGCAATGTTAGCAAAGCCCTAAGAGACAAGTTGCCTGACTGCGTGTCCTTTTGCAAAGACCTAGAGAGGATAGAGAAAAGGTACGTTTTACTCAAAGATACAAAAGAATACATACCCTAAACTACTTCTGAAACCCTCTGGTGACCTACCTTTATCCACTGATGCGGTTTCACATTCTTCACAGTGATAGTCATCTCTGGCTGGTCCAGTAACACCTTCATATTATCACAGCTTACATCTTCACTGGTGCAGATATTAATAGGGACCATCCAGTGAGGACAGTCACTACCTGGGAAATACAGGAGAGGTGTGCTTATACATGAATGGATTTATGTAGTAGACCCTCAAGAAGTTTCACTCCAATTTCCCTCAAAGGACAGAAATGACGTCACTAAAAGAAGAATACATCACTTAAATGAAACAAAGGTTCCAAACATCAGATGGGCCGAATCTAATAGCTGAAACGAGACAAATGCCTGGAAGATGCAGTACAATTTTATCTTGAGTCTCATGAAAGTGGATGGGGTTAAAAATTAGCCAGAGCTTCACTGTTCATTACCACCCAAGGGAAGGCATGTTTACCAGAAAGAGGATTACGTCAGACAGCAAGGAGAGGCTTGGCTATAAATCACCTCCCTGCCAAGAAACAGACACACAGAATTACCATTTGGAAGAAGTTCTTGATATTAGATATTGGCTGAAGCTCTACTCATTAGGAACCAGGAATTGGGAAAAACAATGGATTTTTAAAAAAATAGGAGTTGAAACAGACCTTGAGCTGACTGCTGGGTTCCACCCTCAATTAAGTTAGTTGGGATAGACAAATATCACTAAATGAAAAAAATGTCCCATAGATTCATTAAACTTTTTCAAAAAGATAGAAGGATCCATCCAAAGCCATATTTTGTCAAGTTTTTGCTATTTTTATTTCCTTACTCCACTCACGACAACAGACCAAATTCACTCAACTGTTCTCCCATATTAACAAAGCATGCATTTGAACTAGTTGTTAAAAGAGAGTCACTTCAGTAATCATTGATATGAATAGGTCCTTGGTACAGAATGCAACTCTTTCTCCACAGCGATCACAGCACAAGCTCAGAGAGAGAAAATGGCTTTTTCGGAGGTTAGCCAAATCCCACCATCAATTTGGAATGGAGTTTCTTTGGGTAAATTTTTATGACTATTAAAACATTAAACGACTTTTAGAACAACTTTGAATATTTAAACTGAATTGGTTATGCAGATAAAAAGGAACACACAAGTTAGAAATTAAGCTGAGGGATACCACAGTGAGGCTTCCTCCACAGCCCCAATGACCTAGGTTCTGTCCTGATCTCTGGTGCTGTGTGGAGCTTACATGTTCTTCCTGTGACTATGCTAGTTTCCTCTAAGTGTTGTGGTTTTCTCCCACATCAGGAACACGTGTAGTCCAGTAGGTTAATGGGCTACTTTTATCTTATGCTGATATGCAGCATGGTAACGCAATCAGAGGGAGCTGATCCAAATGTCGGGGAGAAAAATGGGTTTATTGTAGGGTCAGTGTAAATGGGAACTTGTTGGTGGGATGAAAGACTCATTTCCCTGCTGCAGTTTCTGAGCCTCTGCACCAAAACATTGCAAAATGTTAGTTAATTATCCATAAGATTTTGAAAGAAGACCAGTGATAAGCTAAAGCATTCATATGTCTGTTTTAATACTGGTACTCTACAGTCACCAAGCAATGAAGTACAGGAGCACAGAGGGAAATTACTTAAAAGCTGTTTAAATTCCCAACATTTAACTGGTTTTCTTCCAAAGACTTGAAGTCTGATTCTATATTTCCAAGCTATATTTTATGTGCTTGGAAAAAAAACCTTTGTGGAATTTATTGAGCACCATTAAGATCGTGTTTTCTGCTGAGTACTTTTTAAAAAGGTAATGGCTATCAGGTACATCCTCCAACTATGATTTGTATTGCAAGTACCATGAATTTTACATGATATGCAAGTCATTATATTTTCCTCAGTCAAGGAGCAAAAACAGGAGTTCCATCTTTGAATTTATCCAATTGTTTCTTAAATAAGTCAAATACAGTGTGCTTGGCAGAAATGAACAAAGAAAAAAATGACTGGGTTCACAAAATGTGATGCACAATTGTTGGTAGTCAGATCACCTAGCAGTCAAAATAACTCACCCATATAAACGAAATTTGGTGAAATGCTTGCATTTTAAGGCCCTCCAACTTGAGAACAAAACATAACCAGCAGCATTCCCTTTTACACAATCATTTTCAAAAGATGAAATTCATTAGTATTTGGTTGCAATCTTACATCCAGTGTTCATTTCCTACCAGCCCAAGACAACAAGAACAAGGCAACAATTTGACAAAAGATAAAGCAATCCCTAAATGTATACCTCAAGCACATTAGGCTGCTTTCACAAATTTTTTTTCTAGGAAAAATAAGGAAGTTTCCGATTTCAACTCCCCATTGGTGCTAATTCAGCATGAACTGCAAATGGACAGTGGACAAGGTCAGTCTGTTTCAATACATCTCATCTGCTGCCCAACTGTATCAGCTTTTGTTCATATTTACCTATCCAGTTCAAGCTTTAGGTCTAGAATACTCCACTAATGGTTTCTTATCCCCATCTATTATTTTGGCCATTCCTCATTTAATTGTTCAGGATTTAGATGAATGCTGATGACACCCACATCCATGTCAACACCTCACTTGATCCCAGCACTTCTGCAAAATGATAAGACTGGATTACTCAACATCCCATTCAAGAAATTTTCTCTAACTCAATGAGAGGAAGACTGAAAATTTAACTTTAACCCCATGCCTGAAATAATCATTCCTTGTCATCATTGCGGAGCACCATTTCATCTGAACTTGCAACCATCTTGCTTACATCTTCAGCGCTAAGATAGCATCCATCTTCAAGAAATCAGCTCCTCTTTGGTATAATTTCTCCATACCACTCTTTTCCTCAATCTATTAATTTTTCTACCTCTAAATGTTTTCAATGCTCCGGCTTCCACCCCTGTGCGGAGTTTGCTCGTTCTCCCTGCATCTATGTGGATTTCCTCTGGGTGCACCTGTTTCCTCCCACATTCCAAAGACTCACAGGGTTAGAAGGTTAATTGGTCACGAGTGTTGGGCAGCATGGGCCAGAAGAGCCTGTTATCGTGCAATATCTTCAAATCAAATTGAAATCCTGGCATGCAATCCATCAGGTCCTGGTGACCTTTCACCTTTATCCTAGCGTTTCTCCAAAACTAAACTTTGCAATTAGGATTTTTTTAAAAATCTACCATACAAGTTTTAATTAGCTCACCAGATATTTTACGAACACTAACAATGGCATCCAAGGTGATGACTGATCCAAAAAAAACATTGAACATAACTGCCAGTTTTTAGTTTGCCGTTATAATTCACCACCCTCATTCTCTATGGGTCTCACATTTGTCTTAGCCATTTTCTTATTTATATATCCATAGGGACTTTTATTGTGTGCTTTTTATACTGCATGAAATTTTTGTTTCAAAATTCATCTTCCTTATAAACCTTTTGGAATTCTAATGCAGACTCCTATAAATTCTCCACTCTTACCACCCAACCTTGCTACTTTGTATACTCTTCACGTTGTTTGTTAACCTCACATTATTTTCCCCCCCCCCCCACCCACCCCCCTCTCATAGAATCCTTCTTTTTGATTAGGGCAAACTCTTGCTGAGCATTATAAACCGGTTCTTTAAATATCTGTCTCTCTGCTTGTTTGCCAATTCTCCTCCTTTCTCCCATCCCCAAATACCATTATAATCAACCTTGCTTCATTTGAAGATACAAGTTATGGACCCAAGGTGTTCATCCTCAAATTCATTCCTCAGCCTATTTCCCATTGCAGGAGAATTTGCCATTCCAAAGATTTCCTGCTTATTAACTTAAGCTCACTCAAATATCCATTGCCATAAACCTCCCAATAATTGTTGGGGGAAAATAACATGGTTTCTCGAGTAGCCAGGGCATTAAAAGTTATGGGAGAAGGCCTGGCAATGGGGCTGAGTGGGAAAAATGGATCAGCTCATGATTGAATGGCGGGGCAGACTCAATGGGCTGAATAGCCTATTTCTGCTCCTATGTCTTATGATCTTATAAGATATGGTTAATTGGAGTTGCTGATCAACATGGTTACCATTAGGTCCAAGGAGATAAATGTCACCAAATGCAAGAAGTTGATAAACCAAAATGCAAATTAGGTAAGCATGGTTAGAATGCTCGATAGATTTAGAATTCTCATTTGATTGCATGAATCCCCATATTAGGTTAGTGTTTGGGAAAATACCAAATCAAAGGCGAGGAGAAGCTTGAGAAGGGAAAGCAAAACAGCAGACAGTGCCTCAGACCAACACATGCAAAATAATTTCCAAACTGGTGAGTCATGAGATACTCGTGAAAGAAGAAAATTAAAGTTTAAAAATCTTTCTGAACCTTCCTCACTCTCAAGTTTGAAAATACAGTGCACAAATTTATAAAAACTTTATCAACGTGGAAAGCAAACAATTCATAAGCTCGATGTCACCGTGAAGGTGAAACAAGGGGATTCTTGTAAAAAAAACCACAAAGAAAAATGGAAATCTCTCAGCTCAAGTTTCCAAAAAAAAACTGAAAAACAACAAACCCAACGTCTTCAGGTACTTCCCCATCATCCTTGATTCATTTCCTTTCCTCTTCAGAAGACCTTTTTAACCTCACACACCTTGAAGTCCTCAGGCCTGAAACATTGCTTATCTATATTTATCTTTGCTATATAAAGTATGCTGTTTGACCTGTTGAATTTCTCCAGCATTGTGTTTTTACATCTCACATAAGAGATCATTTTCCATAATTGGGTCTTGAGTACAAACAACCAGTGATCCACTCAGTTTAATCCAATGGAGTCATTACACATGCGTTGTGCTGTTTGCCTGGTGGACATTAAATCCCAGTGCAACAACAATCCACTGCATTTTAATGCTGGTGATGACTGTTATCAGCCTATTATGGTTTACCTCCTCTATCTTTTCCCTGGGAGAGGGGTGTATCACTCTTTAGGATAAAATTCTAAAAGCATAGGATTTAATGCAAATTCAATGTAAAAACTGCACTGGAACACCACAAGGAGTCAGCAACTCACTTCAATATCACAAAGTGAACCAGTGTATGAGATGCAAACTCACAAATGTAGTTACTTTCAGCTGGAGATAGTAGAAAGGCACCAACTTCCATCTTTTAAAAAAATAACAGGCAAATTGTGGCTTTGCCAGCAACATTCAGATTCTTTAAATGAATTTGCAAAATGTATGGATCGCGTTTGGGCACAGTGGCAGGTGCTGTGAAGTCTGGTTGCCGTTGTAAAATTTTACAAATATTTAATTCCTTAACACCTAATCTTTTCATTGAGTATAAAACTCTCAAGCAAATTATACCAAACAAAGTATGGTATAATTGTAATCATTGGAGCACCTTGGATACATAGAAAATAAACAGGCAGGATTTTTAATGTTCTCTGAAAAGTGTCAATATTGGATAAAGAGGTTTCTTAATATTGAAAGAAGCAGCACAAGTTCTTACCACTAAATGGTCCACTGGCACAGAATTTCTTCTGGGAAATCTTCAAAATTCGGTCATCTCTTTCCTGAAAAATATTAGTTTATTTTTAGATAGTAATGTAGCCAATGCCATGAAGAAAACAAAGTTTACGGTTTCGTGACAAGATTCTAATCTCAACTACCTCCCCGTCTATCCCTCAATCGGTGCTGGGGGCGGGGCAGGGTTCCATTTCATCCCAACCAGGAAAAGTTGAGAGAAAACAGCCTGAGCGCTGGCTGCCATGCTGTGACAAACCCATAAAACTTTTGTTGTGTGTAACTGTGGTTAAGTGTTAAATGTGGGGGTTGGGGAGGGAGATAAAAAGAGCTTGAACTCTGCAGAAAACTGTATAAAATGGTTAATTACAAATTGTAGTCAATGCTGATACTGTTAACATTGACACTAATAATGTTGATAACTGAGTTTAAGTTTGGAAAATCAAAATTTCCAATCTCAATTTCTTATCTGCAATACATTTAAGTGGAATGAAGAAACTGCAGTTATAGATATTTGAATGCGATCCATAATGCCAGCAATTCCACAAGTGTCAAAACGAAAATATGGTATTTTACAGAAAGGATGGAGAGTGAGAGAGATTTCCAGAAAGACTGAAAAAAACAAGAATATTTTCAGTCTCCTAGAGAAAATTGATCATTCTCACCGAACAAATGGGAATTATTGCCCCATGATGGCTCAAAGTGGAGTATCCAGAAAGGCAGGGAGCAGTTGGTGCTGCATTAAGACTTGGTTCAGAGCATCTCAGATACAGAAAAGGTGATAGATAGTAGATTTAACAAGTTCGTCATGTTGCAGGCCCAGAAAAAAGGAGACAAATAACCACTATAAAGGCCAGTATGTGCAAGAGTCCCCTATTGTCAATCCCCTCTAACAGGTACATCATTTTGGATTGTACTGTTATTCATTGGGGGAGTGGCAGGATGGGGGCAGTGGTGGACTGATAGCCTCAAACAGCCAGGTTTGTAGCAGTACAAATGGCTCTCTACAGCAGGAGAGAGAAAAGTCTAGACAAGCAGAAGAGGTAATGGATTAGTTAGTTAGCAAGGGCAACAAATGCTTCTGTGACCAAGAGTAATACTCAAGAATGATACATTGCCTCCCTTGTGCCAGGGTCTGGGTTCTTTCAGATTGGGTACAAAACATTTTGAAGCAGGAGGAAAAACAGAGGTTGTAGTACATGACGATGTGGACAACATTGATAGAAAGAGGATGCAGGGTACTACAAAGTGCATTTAGGGAGTTAGGTTGAAGGTTAAAAAGCAGGACTTCCAAGGTCATAATTTCAGGATTGCTTCTTGTGCCATGAGTGAGTGAGGGTACGAAGAACAGGACAGATGAACCAGTGGCTAAAGGACAGTTGCATGGGATAGTATTTTCTGTACTTACATTATTGGAATAACTTCAGATTATATTGGGAAGGGTTGTGGCTCCCTACCTAGTCGGAGGACACACCAGCTGCCAATCAAGGTTTGATTCCGCCCCACCCATTAGTGCACACCTTGCTGTTGAACCCGTGTAAATTACCTGCCTGTACTTGGCCTTGGGCCTGGTACCAAGCCATTGGTGCTAGAGAAACTGTTGGTAAGATGTACACTGTTTAAAAGGATTGGGAGTGTTTAATGTCCCTTTTAGCATCGAGTCAAGGGGTGGTGGGGCATTGTAGTGATTTTTCCTTGATTATTGTATGTATATTTTGTTCCCACGCTTGTTATTAATTGTCCACTATTGCATTCCCACAACTGCTATAAAAGAGTGTGTGTGGGGAATCTGCTACTATTTCCCACACTTGCCTTCTGTTAATAAAATTCTTTCCCATCAAAACTGTGTCCAGAGTCCTTGCCTTTGAGACCTACAAAACATTTTTCCTCACTCACAACAATTGGCGCTATGAGCAAGGTCTCAGGAGTCTTGGCTGGACACAGGTATGGGGAAATGTTCTGGAACAGGGACAAAAAAGCCAGTGCAGGCACCAAGGATAGACAAGAGAGAAGGATTTGAGCACTTGGACAGCTTGCTGGCAGACCACAGTAAACCAGTGGACTGGTCTGAGCAATTGGACCCACATAGTGAGAAACTGGGGAACCATGTGGTCTCCCTCCTTACAATGGGATGCCTTTTGACTGTTTGCATCCCTCCTGAGACACCAGGTTGTGATTACTAACCAGATCCAGCATTTATGCACCCAGAAGGACAGGGAGTTAGAAGAGCTCTGGCCGCGCTGCTGCATGCTGCAGGAGACAGTCCAGACTCAAGCCAGATCTCGAGGACAGAGGAACTGAAATCGCCTGCAGGCTAATAGAGCAGCCGCAGGCACGGGCAGCCCGCAGAGCCCTGGTCCAGCACTGTAACAAGCTGGACGCAGGGCTGGGGGATGGGGATTATATGGTTAAACAGTGACAAGGAGGGGGTGCCCGAGTAGCCTACGTCCCACAGCCACTCTTCCCCCTATGCACCCAAATTCTTGCATGCTCGACCCATCACCACCTGGTCTCAGGTCCACCAGAGAGAGATGACCAAGTTGCATAGGGACATGGCAATGGTCACTCCAAGACTACAGAGACCCGGGAGTTCTCCCCAAAGGAGCTGACTGATCACTACCACCAACGGCCAGGCGAGCATCTGGCCACATGGCTGCTCCGGCTTTGGGATGATGGGGCCCCCCATCTTGAGCCTTTCTCACTGAGAGGCAAGTGCCCTGGTGAGCCTCTGACCAACAAAGCACCCACAATGCCCTTCAGGCACCACAGCCAGAGATCCAGGATGGCATTACCCTGTGGGTTTGGGTAGTGACTGCAGTGAGGGTCAGGTACCTCACCCTCCTGGAGTTGGATCTACACAAGCACCCGCAATGGGGTATGGTCAGTGAGGACACCCGGGTTATTAGAGAGTGGGAGCAGGCCAACGGCATATACCAGGGAGCTTGTGACCGATGCCCTAGCAGGATAACTGGTCACCACCAAATATCCCAATTTAAAGTCAGTAGTCCTGCCCCTCATGGCACCAGTATGGGATGCCATCACCCTCCTGGAAGAACTAGAATACATGCAGTGGGGGGGGGGGGGGGGGGGGGGCAGCCATCCAGGTCCATAGGACAGCAATGGGGACTGTAAACGCATTTCCTCCCCGCGCAGGCAGCTGTACTTGGACCTGTTGCACTTGGGGTAGACTGTGTCAGCATAGACGGAATGAGGACCTCTGCCATTTATACCCTGTGAAAAGAGCTTTGTGGGGGGGTGGGGGAGAGGGAAAGAAGGCCGAGGAAAGCTGAAGGTGGCAGACCCCCACCCCGCCTCCTATAGAATGAAGGTTGAGGAAACCGGTTTGGTAGGTCTCAAATGCAAGGACTCTGGATAGTTTTGATGGGGAAGGATTTTATTTACAGAAGGCAAGTGTGGGAAATGCAGCAGGGTCAGTGTCAGGAGGATTAATCCAACTACAACAGCCAATGGCCCAAGGCTAAGTACAAGAGGGCTGGAGAATCTAGACCAGGTAATTTACATGGAAAAACAGTGAGGTGTACACTGATGGATGTGGGCAAAACCAAACTTTGATTGGCAGCTAGTGTGTCCTCCATCCAGGTAGGGGGTCAGTGTTATCACATGTCAATCACAATACATAGGGGGAGGTGGAACCAGGACAAGGAGGAAAATTTGCACCCAAATTGGGAAGGGGAGCAAGGAGGTTTGCTCACATTCTAGTGGGGAATGAGAAGCATATTTACAGGCAAACAGAGGATAAATCAATATCTGTAGGTAGAGTAGGCAAGGCAGGCTCAACTGGATTTACTACAAGAAGCTTCAAAGGCAAATCAGATGAGCTTAGAGTGTGAATCGTCACATGGAACTATATTAATGTAGTCAATTGGTTGAGGGAAGGGAAGGACCACCAGCCTGATGTACCATGGTTCTGACATTCCAAATGGGGATTTGGGAGAACGTCAGAGCAGTATTTGGGGATATCCTGGAGGTGTTGTCCCATGAGGTCACAGGAATTGTACAGTTGGCCTCTCAACAAGCATAATCAGCATGAATTAGAGGAATGGATGATGTGAGTAAATTGTAGAAAGGTGCATGAAAACTAGGGTTGTGGGGGATTTTTTTTTTAATATAAACTTTACCGACATTGACTTTGATTGCCTTAGTGGAAGGGGCACAGATGGGAGTGGAATTTGTTAAGTGCATTCAAAAAAACTTTTTTTGGACAGTTTTAAATTTAAATGCAGACATACAGCAAAGTAACAGGCCCTTCCCGCCCACGGACCCATGCCACACAATTTTACCCAATTGACCTGCAGCCCCCAGAACGTTTTGAATGGTGAGAGGAAGCCAGAGCACCTGGAGGAAATCCATGCTAAATGCTAACCATGTAGCCCTTTAAGGTAGTACTTGGCCTCGTATTAGGAAATAAAGCTGCACAAGTGGTGTAAATGCAGTTTGGAGGTTGGGTGGGGGAGGAGGGAGGGGACACTTTGGGAAAAATGACCATAATTCTAAGGTAGCTATGGAAAAGGATAAAGTTAGTCATTGTTAAATGGAAAAAGGTCAATTTCAATTGCACATGAGAGGACTTTGTAAAAAAAAATCTGAAAAATGCAAATCTTTTAAAGAGAATAACAAGTTCAGAGCCAGCATTTTCTAGTAGGAATGAATGGCTAATGAGGTTTGATAGGGATCCTTGGGTGACAAAGAATACTGAAGATTTGATTGGAAAAAAGGAGTCAGATAATATAAAGGCAACTAGAATTTGTTTGTGATTTACAGTATGACTAGGAAGTGAATGTAGGTTATGAGTTTGTGACTGAAACAATATTGATGAGGGGATGTTCAAGACTGCAACAGGATATAGATCAGATGGAATTTAATTTGGATGAACAGATGCACTCTAAGTCGTGTAGGATACAACTCATGCACGTGCACACAGTGAATGGTAGGGGTGCAAGTCCATAATTCTGCAAATTTGACAGGCACAGGTAGATAGAGCAATGAATATGGCATGCATTTTCCATAGGTCAGGGTATAGAAATAATAAAGCTGTGACGTTACATTGCAACTTTGCAAAACAATAGTGAGGCCAAGGGGGAAAATTATAAGGGGAACATGAGGGGAAATTTCTTCACGCAAAGGGAGGTTGGGATGTGGAATAAGCTTTCGGCGGAGGTGGTTGAAGCAGGGACATTATTTACATTTAAGGAAAGACTGGATAATTACATGAAGGGGGGAGGATTGCAGGGTGCTGGTCAGTGGGACAAGGAAGGTGGGGATTTGTTCCGGCATGGACGAGTAGGGCCAAACTGGCCTGTTCTGTGCTGTAGATGGTTATATGGAGTTAAGCAATAAAGTCTGCAGATGCTGGGGTCAAGTGCAATAAACAAACTTAAATTTAGACATACAGCACACTAACAGACCCTTTCCGCCCACAAGCTTGTGCTGCCCAATTACACCCAAATGACAGACAACACCCAGTACGTTTTGAAGGGTGGAGGAAACCAGAGCTCCCAGAGGAAACCCACATAGACACAGGGGGAACGTACAAACTCCTTAAAGACTCTGGGGGAATTCGAACCACTGCCCTGAATGCAGACGCTGCAATAGCATTTGCGCTAATTGCTAGGCTAACTGTGCTGCCCCAAAAGTGCTGGAGAAACTTGGGTCATGCAGCATTTCTTCTCCAATTTCTGTTAAACTCCAACCCCCACCCGAGTCTTTCTCTTTCTCTATCCTTCCTCTTCCAGCTCCCCACCCACTTCCCTCTCCTAACAAGAGAGCTGCCCCTTTTTTCCCCCTTTTCCCTTGCCACCTGTATGCATCTTTGACCCATGAGGCTGTGCTCACCCTTCCCCTCTACCTTTTTATCCAGACACTTGCCTGTTTTTTTGCTGCTACCTTGACGAAGGGCTCAGGCCTGAAACATTGGTTACCGTTTACTTCATGTTAGATGCTGTGTGACCGCCTGATGAATTTTACTAGCACCCGAGTATTGCACTAGTGACACCACACTGGGAATATTAGAGTTCTACTCGTGACACCATAGTGGAGGGAGTGCAGAGAACAGGCACCAGGTCATTGTCTGGATCATAGGATTCACTGGGTTTGCTTTTTATGAAGTACTGTTGAACACTCTGTTGACACTGAGATTATAGTAAATATAAAGTGCTGGAAGAACTCAGCAGTTCAGAGAGGAGAAAAATGTCTTCAGGGTAGGCATCCCTTGAGGAAGGGCTCAGGCCCAAACCATTGGTTATATATTTTTACCTCCTATGGACACTGACAAAAACAAATGCCTTTTCTACAGCAAATACTAATGAGAAGAAGTATTTATGAAAAACATGAAAATCTGCAGTTGAAGTAAAAACAAAGCTGGAGACACTCAGCAGGTCCAACAGTGTCCTTTATATAGCAATGATAAAAATATATAACTGATGCTTCAGATGAGCCCTTCATCAAGGTACAGTATATATTTATTAAGACCTGGTCTCAAGCATCTTGCTCAGGTTATCTCTTGGGTCTCTCATATCTGCTCCCCCATTTCCTGATGATAACGTGGAGGCCTATAGAGGACCTCCCTGATAAAATTATCACTTTTTTGTTGCTAAGCTTCACCCATCAGGCCTTATTTGAAGAACCTTCTGCAATATCTTCCTCCTAACTGCAGAAATATAGTCTGCGATTAATACTATAATGCAGTCACCTCTTTTACATGCTCTAATGAAGATACTATATCCTGGAACATTCACTACCCCATCTATCTTTCAAGCCTCTCCATTACAGCAACAATGTCATATTCCCATTTTAATCACTGCCCTCAGTTATCAGTTTTTCTGATCAACACCTTTGTGTTAAAAATAATTGCAATCCAATCCACATGTCCAAAAGATTAGTTTTCCTTCTTTATTTATTGGTTCCTCACATCCTATTGTACTCCTCTTCTGTGTCTCATTACCCAGGCAAATTAGTTTAGACTCTCAACAGCACTAGTAAAGCAGAACCCCACATGGACTCTGGAATCAGTCTGGTGCAGAGGAGGTTCATCAAGTTACTTCCAGAGATGAAAGGGTTAGCCTTTGAGGAGGGATTGTCACCTAGGACTATAATCACTGGAATTCAGAAGAATAAGAGGGGATATTCTAGAAACATACAAAATTATGAAAATTATAGACATTATAGGCATGAAAGTGGTTTCCACAGGTAGGTGAAACTAGAACTAGGGAACATTGCCTCAAGAGTCAGGAGAGTAGATTTATGACAGAGCAGTGAATCTGTGGAATTCTCTGCCCAAGGAAGAGGTGGAGGCTAACTTATTACATACATTTAAGAGATAGGTGTTTGCAAAATAAGGGAATTAAGCGTCATGGGAAAAGACGGAGAGGGAACTGAGGCAATAGCCATGATCTTTTTTAATGGCGGAGCACCTACCCCAGAAGTGGTCCTAGTGATCCAGAACTTTAAAGCCCTCCCTTCTACACCATCACTCCAGCCATGTATTCAAAATCCAGGACCTCATCCATTACTTTACCTGTCCTAGTGTTGCAAGTTTACCTGCAATGCACTCTTTCCTTGTCTCGCCAAAGGCATAGATATATAGATAGAACTAAGTCACCTACCTGCTTTTCTTCAACAGAAATGAGTGGAAACCCCATCTGTTTTGTCCATGAGCTCATTACAGTATTAATAGGCTTTCCACTGGCTTGTTCCAAAACAATGCCAAAGATCCTCTGTAGAGAAAAAAAGATAAATTATTTCACAAAGGGCCACTGATGTTCCTATTTTAAATTCCTGAAATTCTTAACTCAAAACAAATATCCAACCACATATAGTTGTTAATAGAAGTATGGAAGTTGGAGAGACAGCTCAATGGAGAATGGAGAAATGAGCTGTTATCTTCTAATATCTATACGACTTGTGGAAATAAAATAAGACTTGGGAGTTAGCCATCTGAGTCCTCGGGTCTGCTCTGCCATTGAACAAAATCAACGCTGTTTTACCAAAACTATTTTCCTGTCTTGGGTGGACAGGAATGGAGAAAAATAAATTACCTTATTCAACCATGGAATACAAATTATGGATTTAACCCAATTCCCTTTCATTTAGAAAAATTGGTGGTGGGTAAACATCTTCAAAGGATCCTGAGATGCAATATTATCTAATGTAGGCACAGTGGGTCAAGTTTTTCCTGGGATGGAGGCATTAAGGTCAGTGAAACCTAATCCATTCCATTTAGTTGCAACTGAACTACAAACAAATCTGTCCAACAGCTGTTACAATCAGTTTTCTTGATGCTAGAACTCTCAAATTTAATCCAATTAATTTATATTTTTTCCATTCTGGAAGATCTCACAGGGAACTAGTCAAAATTACCAAAATGCATTATCAGTAAGATTTAAAAAAAAAATCTCATGTCTATCACAATCAGACAATACATAAATATACTGCAGAAACTCAGCAGGTCACACAGCATCCAGAGGAAGTAAAGGGTAACAAATGCAGCATGGATAATAGGCACTGCTGAGACCATGTCTGGAGTTCAACTGAATAGCAGAGGAGCTTGAGGCCACGTGGCTTACTCCTAATCCGGGTGTACATTTATATGAGGTAATTGTGAGAGGATGTATGGGATCTGAGAGTTTTATGGAAAGTATTTTCTTGATTCTCTGAACATTAGGCAAGTTAAAGAGGCGGTTATAAATAAAAACACTGGTGTTCAAGGTTTTAGTAAGATTATTTAGGAAATAATGCCAAGCTTTTACAAAACACTAGCACGGAAATTCAGCAATAAACTCATGATTGACTGGGTAGCAGAAATCCTTGCACCTGTTTTGCATGTATAGCATGTACCTCAGAATACTAAAGTGTCAAGGATGATTGTGCAAAATCCTCCATATCCACCATCATTGTACAAATCATCTTCTGCAGTCTCCAATGCCAACAGGCTTCAATTACTTGCCCAATAACTCCCCTACCACCCACCCACCCCCACCCCCCGACAATGACATTCTACTCCAAGCACTGTTGCAAAAAAAAATTACTAAATATACACAGGGATGTTATCAAAGCCTTCTTGAAAAAGCATGATATTCCTCAGAATTTGTGGGAATCCCCGGCCAACAATTATTCAAAATGTAATTACTACAGCACACAGAAAGTGTGCTTCTGTACGGCAGAAGGAAAACACAATTTA